>NC_041349.1:25984558-26347692 GCF_004354835.1 Perca flavescens
AGTTATTCCGTTGTCTTCTGAATGTGTTCTGCTTCATTTTATTAACATGCATTACTTGTCACTATTGCTGTCAAGAGTTTAATTTAAATCCTACTACTGCAGTTGTTGAGATGGTAATGGTAAAAAGTGGGACGATACGGAGGAAATGGGCTTTTCCTCCGCTGCTGTCCCTGTGAAATGTGCCCCCGCCCGTGCAATGTGGAAAGGCGGGGGGAGGCAGGGGGATCCTCCCACACGGTGCAGCGGACTCTAAAAGCATCAGTAACGACGACAATGGCACCTGATCTAATGTCCCTTTTTACCAAATGGGAGTGAGAATGTGTTGGAATGCCACAAAGCTTCTTAACCATTTTATTTTGGTGCTGTCACTTGTCATCTTCAAGCTTGGGAGTGAGAAAAAAAAACATAACAGGCTACATTGTTTTACAGATATGCTTACAGCGTGTATTGAAGTCACTTCTTTTTCTAGTTTTTGTCCAGTCATGCTTGTTCTGTATGATAATTGTAGAAAGATATTTAGAATTAGACATAGCTTATGGAGATCTGTGCATATGGCTGTAAAACATATTCTCGCATTATGAATAAGCTTTGAAATTAAGCCTAGTCCTTTTAAATTTCCCAGGAACAAGAATTTTTTTTTTTATTTATATAGTGCTTTACAGGCTACTCAAAGACACTTTACACTAAAACCAGCACATTTAGCGCATAAAAACAGATACAGCAATAAAACAAGCATATTAAAGCAATTAAAACGTGGAGTGACTAAGTAGATTTTTTTTAAATCCATATGTATTCAGTCGGTCCGCTATTGTCTGTCAGGCTTTTTTTTCCGTTTGATAACAACAGCCTTATTTCCCTTTTTGCATATTATATGTTTCACCTCCTCGTAAATTTCCATCAGAAGCATGGAGCGAGCAGGGTCAAAAGGGCATGGATACTTCAGAACATTCTGTCTAGACATGCTGTCTGAAACATTTGTATAAAAAGTAGAAACTGCAGATTCAGAAGAAAGACTAAGCACCAGTAATATAGATTAGTAAATTTCTTTTACACATCGCAATGCCGACCTTTTCAAGAAGGTTGATGAAGGAATGAAGGAGGGAGGCTGTGTTTGCACCGCACAGTCTGACAAGTCCACCACCGGTGGAACAACCCAGTCTCACGGCAGTTCGTGAAATGGTCACGTTATTTGATCCGATTCGTGTAGACGGACACGATTATGTCGTTTTTTTTCGTGGTGGTCGGCACGAATTTTAATGTAATGTATTTCAATGGCATGCATATTTAGTGATCACAGCACGACTACGGTAGGGAGTTGTATGAAATGGCGAAAATCCGTGTAGGGAGGTTGGACGGTGTGGTGGATGGGTCAGACAGCACAGGACTTTCACCCCGGAGACCAGGGATCGCGTCCCGCGTGTGGCGTCTTATGTCCCCGTTGTTCTTTTCGTAAACACAGCCGTCCTCGTCTGGCGTGTCCTTTCCCTGTTCTTCTTTTCCTAAACCCAACCTCCGTATAAATGCTTCCCATTCCGTGGTGAGCACCACGGAAAAAAATGACATAATCGTGTCCGTGTACACAAATCAATAAATTAACAAAAACGTGACCATTTCACGAACTGCCGTGAGACCGTGTTGGGTGGAAAAATTTGAAAAAATTCCTATGTTGCACGGCTGCATCTAAACAGAAATATTAATGTAATATTCCCTTTCATTAGCCACGTGAACAGCTCAGTCGGATTATTGTCTTTTTGAGGGGCAAAAAACGGAATATTATGTGCATGTAAACATAGTCACTGAAGATTGAAATTTGCTCCATTTACTTTGGACTTCTTTAACTTACTTGCCATACTTTTTCTCTACAAAAGGTAGTCATACCCTCTCCATTGAGCATTGTTGATTAATACCCACAGGAGGTAATCATTTTATCAATATTTAATGAAGACATGATGATGAGTAAGGGTTTGAATATTTCATGTGTCTTAATGACTTATCAGGGGATTGGGTCAGCTGTGGGGATTTATCTCGTTGTGATACCTTAGAGTATTTCACCAAACTAAAAACAATATGTCCAACAACAACAACAGACCTCATTATTTTAAAAATGTTAGCAGAAGTCTAACTTTCACTGACTTGCATTTACTGTTCTTTTCTGTTTTCTTTTGGGCCTCAGATGTTAAAGAATATACTATTAGAATAATTGATTTTACATTAATAAATCTAATGTAAAAAGCATAGAGACAAGCTGCCGTTATACATTTTAACACAAGGATACAACAAATGACCATCAGATGTCAAAATCAAAATCTGGGCAAAGGGGAGGAACTGAAATGGTAGGCCAATCAATAGGGGTGGGTTGGGTTGGTGTAGCATAGTATCAAGATATTTTCCGTGGCAATACCGTATCGATACACGGGCGCAAAGCATCGATCTTTTATTAAATAAATTGCAACCTTTCGGTAATAGAATAACATCAATTGCTTTTTCAGTCCACTAGATGGAGAACTGAATTGAGATGAACAAACCAGATCATTTTTTTATTTTAGATAAAACAGATGTTGACAAAGTTTCTCTCTCTTGTGTACATAATTTGAAGTTGGAAAAAAGGTAAGGAATTGCAATATATCGCAGAATATTGCAATATGTTTAAAATCGCAATAATCCCGTATCGTGACATAAGTATCGTGAGAATATCGTATTGTGGGGCCTCTGGTGATTCCCACCTCTACCAATCAAACAACCAGTTTTTTTTTAACAACTCCTAATAACTCGTAAAGCTTTGCCCCAAATCCATCTGATTGGTGTCCCACACTCACTCTATGGCTTCGCAGAGTTTACAGTGGATTCCAAAGGCAGGGACTTAAAAAAAAAAAAAAATTAAATAAATAAAAATTGTCAAAACATTCATGGAAATTTCTCAAAATACTCCTGTTGCAGATCATCCTTCTCTAATGGGATTCTGTCATTATATTTAGGAATGAGTTTGGAGAACTCGTTACTTATTAGGGCCTGAGCAACAGAGGAACTGAGACTAGGCCTAAGCACAAGCCTCTTGTCCATGACTACATCCTGGTAAATTGTGTTTTTCATTAGCACTTTTAGTCGCACAGAGCCAAATCATGGCGTGCTAATTTGTGTCCTTCACCGGGGTCCCTCTGCATAGCCGAATTTTTACCGCATCCAAAGCAGTTAAGCCAGCTTTAGGTCAAATGATAACATCAAACTACACCGCGGTCACATGTTTAAAACAGCCCCCGTGGGGCAGTACATAAGAAGAACGGTCATATATGTTGTTTTGGGAGTCATTGAAAATGGACCTTTTCTGTTGTTTAGGTGAGCAAGTGTTTGGTTAGATTCCTGCTGATGAAAACCCAACCCAATTTCTGGATTTTGCTGATTTATAATAGGGGACTTTTGTTGTGAAGAATTTATAGGAAATCTTACAAAAGAATTCGAACAAAAACAAATACACAACAATTCGTATATCTTACGATATTATGGCAACCGACAGCGAAGTTTAGTTGACCTGTTATGTGACAGTTAAGTTAAGCCGCCGTTTCAGTTAACTTCAGCCGACAAAAGGCAACTGTGAGCCGGGTACTGGTCACCCTGAGATGACGGTCGTGACAGTTAAGTTTATCTACAAAAATGTGACTGTAATGCGGCGACGTGACAGTTATAGCATCAAAACGACTAGTTAGAATAAGAAAGAAGTTTGTAGTTTGTGTTAAAACACCAGTCTTCCCAGTACTTCTGGGACATGAACACCCATTTCCTGGGTAAAACTCTTGTGTTTGCCCCCTTAACTTCTTCCTGGCCCCCCCAGTGCTTAAAAGTCCTGTGTTTTGGGAAATAGGATTTGAACCAGCATTAAGCAGCAGATAAAACATTAATTTTTTTTGCCTATTTTGTAAGCAGAATTTGATTGTGAGTAATTCAATTGTGCCAAAGGCTGTTTTCAAGTCGAGAAATACCTTATCAACTTCAACTTTATATCTTCCGTAAGGAAACAATTGGTTGTTGTAGCAGAGGGATTTGCTCTGAAATCAAACTGCATTGGGTGTAGAGTATCAAGCTGACTGACCGTTTTGGTGCTCAACATTTTTCTGCTACCTTTGTCAATAATTACAGTTACTTATAAGTGGCCTACATACTGCTGATGTTGAGAGAGGCTTTTGTGCTTATTACATTCTCTACAGTCTTTTTTATATTATTAGTATATGTGTATATGTGCAAATTAGAGATGTTCCGATACCGGTACCAGTATCGGTATCGGCTCCGATACTGCCTAAAACGCCGGTATCGGTATCGGGAAGTACTGGAGTTTATGCACCGATCCGATACCACGTAATAAAGCCCTAAAGAAAATCTACATTAAAGTAGTTTATGTTCTTTTTCCGTTATAACTGACTGTCAAACTGGAGAATAAAAGAAAGTTCTACGGCATTCATTGTTTGTGTTTGTTCATTTTTCACAAAGAGTTTAACCTGAGTCGGACCGACAACAGATAGAGAAATAATATCACATCCATACACGGATAGTAGTATACAGCGGTTAAAACATAACAAAATATATAACACACTGGTATCGGATCGGTTCTCGGTATCGGCCGATACGCAAGTTCAGGTATCGGAATCGGTATCGGGAAGCAAAAAAGTGGTATCGGGCCATCTCTAGTGCAAATGAATGAAGTAGACGTTTTGGATAGATGCTGTTGTTGTGGCCATTAGGGAACAATCGATGACAAGAACCAGGGGCGTGGAATATGATAGAAGGGGAGTTACACCAGCTGAACTGGGTGTGAGGACGGAGCTCATAAACAAACCGTGCAGACCTGCGCTGTCTGCATTGAAACAGACACACAGCCTCTAACTCTCCAACTGTCTGCGGAAGATGAATGTTCACGAGTTTTGCTTGTGAACTAACCAGGCATCCCTACCCTTCCAATGGATGGATGCAAGGATGGATCTTCACGGATAAAAGAGGACAAACTGAAGGAGACGAATAATCGTGCTTTGTGATATCAATAGGTTCATATTTTGGATTTCTTGAATGTTTCTCTAAGATGTCATATGCAAATGAGTCTCAATCCAACAACACTGTTGGACTGCAGTATATGGGGTTCCTGGAATTAGTGCTGTTTTCCACTGTGACTTCAGTGCCATGCTGTGTGTTTCTCTTCATTAACGGGACCATGTTATTCACCTTAAGGAGTAAAGTGGTGTTTCGTGAGACCTCTCGTTATGTTCTACTGTTTAACCTCCTTTTTGCAGACACTGTACAGATGTCACTCGGTCAGTTACTTTTTATACTGAATGCTTTTAGAATAAGGCTGACATATCCTGTGTGTGGTGTTTTTACCATGCTTGCTTACTTCACAAATGTAATCCCCCCTCTCACACTAGTGGTGATGTCTCTGGAGAGATACGTAGCTGTGTGCTACCCACTGAGACACTCTACAATCGTCACCATCAGGAACACAGCCGTGGCTATAATGGTGGTTTTGGGCTTTAGTTCACTAAATATCCTCACACAAGTTATTTTACTGTTAGATTTTAAATTTGAAAACCTGGAGAGCCTGACGATGAAAGAGAACTGCGTCAGAGAAACCATGCGTCTCGGCTCAGTGTCTGATCTTTACGATAAAGTGTACGTTTATTTTGTGTTTGTTTCAGCTGGCGTGGCAATCCTTTGCTCCTATATTGGTGTGTCGATAGCAGCGAGGTCGGCCTCCACAGACAAAGCCTCAGCTCGTAAGGGTCGTAACACGCTGCTTTTGCATATGGTGCAGCTGGGCCTCAGTCTCTCCTCAACCATACACAACCCACTGCAACTGGTGCTCTCAAAGGTCCTAGACAAGAAAATATTTGTGCGTATCCAAATTGTCCTTTATGTGTGTGTTATCATCTTTCCATCATGTCTGAGTTCTCTCATCTATGGAATTAGAGACCAGACCATTAGACCCATCCTGATAAACAATCTTTGCTGTCAGTGGAGATGCGCACTTTCCCTCTCCGTCGTCCCAGCCAAGGCAAAAAGCAGCATGCATATCACTTCATAGATCAATATATTTAACAAAATGTGTTTATTTTTTACTTTTAAACTGTGTAGCGTGGCACTTTAAGTAAAGTGGGATTTATTTTATGTACTGTATATAAGTACCTACAGTAGATAAATACTTATATTGGATAGAAGAGATTGTAGCTGAGTGGGTCTTTTTTTGGTCTCTGTTTTATTGTGCTCTTTTGGGACTTACAGACAATAGCAAGGAGGTAAAGTTTCAGAGCCACAGGATACACATGACTATAATGGGGAGCCTTGAATCGTTCAAGATATATGAGCTTTAAATATGTACAAATGTGTGAGAAAATGTTTTATGTGAAAATGTGATCACTTTCAGAAACAACAAGAGCACCTTTTATCATTTGCAATGAGGTGTAGTCCAATAATAACTTTATAATACAATCACAGAATCATGAAAAACATCAGGGACATTCCTCAGCGATGACATGAATGTGTACAATATGAATTTATTGTTTAAAACATTTAAATTGAATAGCCCTATTAACTCTTATTCTGAGATGTGTTTGTAAATTCTGAAATTGCCATTGTTGAAATGAACAACATTGCAAGGTTACAGTGCAAATGTGTGTGTGTTAAAGATTAAAATGTATATCTTGAATGCATACTTTTTGCAAAAAAAAAAAGCTCCAGTTCATTAACTCTTGGGTCTTATTTAAGTAACTTTGGCCATTATTTCTGACATCGTAGCCAGGGCTGGGACTTTCATGATATGATAGGACATGTGTGCCGATGAGATTTGTATTGCGATTTTCATTTGGTGCGATTCTAGAAGTATTGCGATTTGTTAGTATTAAGTAGGGGTGTAAGAAAAAATGTATACCCTTAAATTTCGCAATATTTTATTTTGCAATACTGTATCAATTTGTAAGACATGTAAGACATGTAAGACAGTGGTTCACGTTTATGCTGTGTTTAAACCCTCTACTGCTAGATGGCTATGCTACTCGCTAGCTACCACTAGTGTCCTTGCCTAACAGTGCCAGACTTTTTGCTAGAAGCTAACAACGTAGCTATATCTTCAACATGAACTTTGGCCTACTTTAGCATATAAAAATGTGCTCACTAAGAACCTGTGAACCACAATCCCTAACTGGCAGTTGGATTTTCTGTGTACTGAATTGTTTACCTAAAGTAAACTTCTTTGACTTTTATGAACATGTCTTTTTTTAAATATTAGTTTTCGTAAATTATACTTCAAAAAAATCCCAACATATCGCCTTACGCACAGTATCGAAATATATTGCAATATATGAATCGTGACCCATGTATCGTTATACGTATCGTATTGCCAGATTCTTGCCAATACACAGCCCTAGTATTAAGTATTGTAATTTTCTTTTCCTTCTTTAATAAAAAGAAATGTTGAATAATACACTTCTAGAGACAATATATCATGAGACATTAACTTGTTGTCTAAGAAGACTGCACATCACATGTCAGTCAGTCTGACATTTATTTAATTTGTAAAGTAGTACATAACATGGATTTTCTGCATTTTCTGCTGACAGTCTGTTTTGCTGGAAGCCATTTTTCACCGCAGAGTTGCCAGAAAGCTGCTACAAGCCAGGCTAAAGCTAATAGTTAGCCTTACAAAAAACAAGAGGTCTGTCCTAACTAATGGTATGGTTCGGAGACGTGAAGCTGCAAACGTAACACTAATCTACAACAGAAGCCTGTGTCTGATATAACGTAATTTACACTGATTTACAGTAAGTGTTCATGGATACACAAAGTTTTTTGCTAGTGCACAACCTGGAATTTAGAGGAAGCAACATGCATGCATTATTAATATCATTGACTTTAGCCTGGATTGATAGTAGATATGAATACAATCGTGTCATGTGAGTCAACCAGTGCATTATACTGACTAATTTCCCTCTACAAAAATAACTTCAGAAGATTAGTGACAGTGTTTTTTTATTTTCTATGTAGATGCACTCCCCTACAAAATCACCCCAGTAGTCGAGAATGACTTATCTTTTCCAAATAGAGCGATTTATGTTATCTTGTAAAAATGACATAATTGTTCTTATCGCAAGATATAAATCGCAGCAAAAAAAACCAATTGCAATGTCAGTATTTTCTAATATCGTGCAGCCCTAGCAAGCCGTCAGACGGACTGTAGAGAAGCCAACAGTTTATCCAGAATATCTAAACCACTTTATTTGGAAGTCAAACTGAAAGTGAGCACACCTGAAACTAAGTAACAATCTGTCATTGCAATGGAATTCCGTCTGCACACGATAACACTATATTAAGTACAGCAGGTCAAAGTTAAACCAGGGAGTCAGTCTGTAAACTGGGATGGATATTTATATAGACAGTTTACTTACAATTTTAACGTTAACCTTTGTTTTCTCTAACAAATGTGTTAGTCTTATATCTGTGGGTCTGTCTGATCATTTGACTGCTCATGTTTCTGGGATGGGTGTCGCGGTCACAGGTTGTTGTTTATCATTTTGACATTTTCGACTGTGATGGACATCGACCGATAACCTCATTCCTTAAAGACCCCTCCAATGGAAATCAAGTTTTTAACCTTGTTAACATATGGTGTTTTTTATGTACTGTACTCTAAGACAAATTCTGACCAAAATAAGCAGTCAATGCCATGGCTGAGCATATCCGCCTTGGAACTACAGTGTTCTAACTCGAAAACATGGACTTAGACAACACATTCTCACTCCCAACCCTAACCCTATAGTTTTTCTCACATTTACAGAAACAAACTTACAATTTTCAAAACTCCAAGTACAATCGTCCCACCATGTGGTACCTTCAGTACATCACCCTATGTGACCTGCAGAAGGTGATTACTCCATCATAATAATTAACTCCTAAATAAATAAATCATTGCCATCATAAATCAATCAATCATGTTTCCCCAATCATCAATCATTTTTATTTAATGTATATTGTTTGTTTGTGTATGTGTGCTGTGTCTGATATTGCTGGAACACCATTATTTCCCATTTTTTTTGGGATCAATAAAAAAAAAAATATCTATCTATCTATCTATCTATCACCAACAAAAGGTTCATTTACCATTGCTTAGACCAAGACAGTCAAAATGCAAAGACATCTTGGCAAATGACAGTCTACTCCGAAAATGTGATAGTTACCCACTGTGTAATAATGTCCGGGTGCTAACATTGTATACTTAGGCAGCTAAATCATATTGAGCCATGTCACACACTATACTTTCTCATTGTATGTACGCACCGGCCAATTGCAAATACATAAAGAAAGCTTGTACAGAAAAAAAGATATGCAACAGCAAAATTATCAGGAAATACTACACAAAGCTTGCAAGAAACAAGAAAATATGTATCCACCTCATGGGTCATCCAATCTCCTCTCTGTCTTGACAACATTTTATGGACATCACACCTGATATCGTACCTTGCAATGCAATGAGGGAAAAATCTTTTGGCATGATTCTATTTTGCATGTAGGGATTTACACAATGAGCATGTGTATAATTGCATTTGGGAGTTATATGATTCAATGGCAAATGAATGCAAACAGTTTAGATCTACAAGGCTCACTCAGTGCATTTTGTGCCAAAGCAATTATAAATGAGTCACGTAAACGACTGACGTAATGTTCATATAAATAGTCACAGTTTAAAAGTCATTCGACGATGGTGCCAAAGCGATTGAGAAAAACTAATACTACGTAATCTTACAGCGCCGCGGTCTAGCTGCTGCTATGCTCCACATTATATCCAGCTACAAAAAAAGCCTGAAAGTCGGAAGTTAAAACGGAAGTACAAAGAACGTTATGATGAAAATTTACCTTTGACCTTTTGGATACAACATGTCTTCACTTCATAATCATATCCTATTGAACATTTGTGTGAACGTTTCACATAATTCGTGTATGAGTTCTTGAGTTAAAATCTAGTCAGTTCCTCCTTAAGTCCAAGTGGACATTTGTACCAGATGTAATGGCATTCCCAGCAGTGGAAAGTCAGTGGTGAATCAAGAATCAGACATCTTCATCTTGAGGGTTGAATATGTTGTTATGTTGAGGTTACGGTTAGTCTGTGAAGATATCCCTGAAGGCTCACTGGACTTAAGAAGATTCTACGATACGATCTACCGTATACTGTTCGACTTTTCTATTTCATTTTCTATGCATGTATTATTAATTTGTACTGTCCACAGCAGGGGGAGCCATTTACTTTCCTATACACTATTTGCCTCCCTGCCTGCTCTCTGTTTCTTACAAGATAACTTCTGCCAGACACACTAATGTTGAAGAGATGAAACTTTTTGATGCAATCGGTGGGGTAGGGAAAGCTCATTTGTTGTCATGGTTCTAATCATTCAGGGGACATTTGGACCTTATTTGATTGTAAATTTAATGGATCTTGTATTGATCGCACCTTTCTTCTGATGACAGATGGATTTGAAATAAAATCAAATCAAAATAGGGATGCACCGATCCGATACTTATCTGCCCATCCTTTATGCTAACCCAGCTGGATCGAGTATCGTGACAATAGGGCTGATCTATTCAATTTCTATTCAAAGTTTAAAGTGATGGTTCGGAGTAATTTCACCCTAGGGTCCTTTGCACCATGACCTCGAGCCAAACACCCCCCCAGAAGCTTTTTTCAGCTGAATAGCTTAACGCAGGGGCTAATGGATCCGAGAGTGTCATAAAACGATGGATTGGAAAGTTTGTCAGTACACCAGAAGTGTATGTACATAACACAAGCCTGCTGGCTTCTCGTCTCTGCTGCTGCTGTTACTGTGCTATTAGCGCCGTCTACATATTACAACACAGAAAAAGAGATGCAACGAAAATATTTATTAATTTTTATTAAATTTTTTTAAAGTAAGTGCTGTAGTATAACTAGCAGGAGACAAGTTATAATTGAGGTAAGTTTGGAGACATTACCTTATTTAATCATTAAATTAATAAATATTTGTGTTGCATCTCTTTTCGGTGTTATACTTGTGCGCCGGTGTGTGCGTCAACTAGTAGATGACACTTGTCTCTTTTTGAAAGAATTAAGATCAAGTGGCGGTCATGTTGGAGGCTTTAACAAGTTTCTCTAAGGCCTCACGTCTGACAATCAGAATAGGAGTGACATTTAAACATTACATCATTCTGATATAGTGTTAATTTTGTCACCTATTTTTAATTTAGTCTTAGGCCAAAATTTTTTGTTAGTCAAGTTTTAGTCGACTAAAAGTCTCGTCATTTTAGTCTAGTTTTAGTCAAAAGAGAACTCAAGGTATCTTAGTCAAGTTTTAGTCAAAACATTTTAGTCTTTTTTTAAATAAATTATTTCTGATAACCATTTCAGTCAAATAGTTATAACAATAAATGCTATAAAGTTATATAAATAATGAGCCTCTTCCTTATTTCACCAGTAAACAACAAAAACAACCACTGCATGGGGAAAGGATATTTTACAATAAAATAAATGCAGCACGAAACTGGCGAGGCGTATTTCAAGTGAACGGCAGCTGCAGACTGTCGTACATCTCGTGTTGGAAATAGAGACAAACCTTTACACCGTTTAGCTGTCAGCATTTTAACTGTGTTAAATCCAACTGCTAGCTAACGGTATGCTAACGTTACCTGCTGCCAAGTGTAGTGTTAACTAGCTAACGGTATGCTAACGTTACCTGCTGCCAAGTGTAGCTAGTGTTAACTAGCGCCCCGTGCAGCAATGTTTCGGTTGACTCTAACGTCCGTTGAGCATCAGAGAGAAGCGCAGGCTATTCGGTCCGGTAGATAACGGTCGTTAGGGCACCTGTCGGTGCCATAGCAACGGGTCTCGGTAACAGTTGAATATTCTATCTCTTGATGAAAAAGTAGAGACGATTGTAGACGAAAATGAAGAGAGATTTTATCTTAGTTTTTATTTTATGCAAAACATTTTAGTCTCGTCTTTTTTTGTCAACAATAATGCACGTTAATTTAGTCTTAGTCAGCGTTTTTGGACATTGGTGCAGTCTCGTCATCGTCTCGTCTTAGTCATGGAAAAAAAGGTCGTTGACGAACATATTTAGTCTTCATCTGACGAAATTAACACTATTCTGATAAGACATCAAAAAGGGGTTTAGATGAAAAAGCAAATCACTACACTATATTACATGTCATTTAGCTGACGCTTTTTATCCAAAGCGACTTACAATTGCTATATATGTCAGAGGTAACATGCCTCTGGAGCAACTAGGGGTTAAGAGTCTTGCTCAGGGAAACATTGGTTGATGTATCGCAGTGGGAATCGAACACAGGTCTCCCACACCAAAGGCACGTGTCCTATCCACTGAGCCATCACCACCTGGCGTCCTAATAAATAAGACCGTGTCTTACAGAGTATCTGCCAACTTCTCGCCCAAGATAGAAAAAGCAAAAAAAAAAAAAGCCATTGATTCTCTCGGTTTTTAAAATGATATGGAAAAACAAAAGTGAGCATTAGATTATCATACAATCAGATTTTCTAAATCAAAATTAAATGAATTTGTCAATGTTTTATATGCCTAATTTACTATTCTTCAATCAGTGTGGTGGCCTAAGATCAACACTCTTCTTCTGCTTGCTGCATGTTCAGGGAAAAACACTCATGTGAAGCAACATTTGCATGCACAAAAGTATGCCGATTAGTTTAAATACAAGCCTGGTGCTCTCTATTAGTCTGAAAACCAACCTAAACCACAAAACGGCTAACAGAGCTCAACCACCAACAGCTAAGGATGTCCTAGAAAGATTTGGTGTCATTTTTGGTCAACACACCGATTATAAAAGGTGATGGGGAAAACATGAGCTTCTCACTTCCTTTTGTAGAAGTATTAACACCCACACATAGAGACAGACAGTTTTCCGCTGACGGTGTGGCTTCTGCCCTCGACCCCGTAACTGAAACCGACGGAGAAAGAGAAGGATGATCACGTTTTATGTGCTCTTGGTTCTTCTCTTCAGAGCCTGTAAGTCATTGCAAACAATATTTTCCATGCTGCAAATTAATTACGGGTATCGTAAATCTTACTTTGGCAACTTGAAATTGTGATTCCAAAATGTTTGAGACTTTTTTTAAATGTGTAAAAAGGGATATTTGCATTCAACGGCCATCGATGTATCTCTGTATCTGTGTTTCAGCTGGCACTCTGCTCTCCGCAAACCGCGGACACAATGTGACTTTACCGTGTTTCTATGACTCCAGTGCCAAAAATCTGTGCTGGTACAAGCAGGTAGCGGGGGAGCAACCTCAAATCATATCCTCTTTCTACAAACATTTACCAGACTCCAACAATTTCCACAACCAGTTCCAAGGCAACAAACGCTTTTCAGTTCGTACTGGCGAAGGGTTCTACCATCTGAACATATTTAATGTCCGGGACTCCGATTCAGCTATGTACTACTGTGGACACACCACTGTTACGGTCACTGAATTTATCAATGGAACATTTTTGATATTAAAAGGTATTTTGTTTTAGATTTTGGACATAAAACTATTTTCATTGGTTTGTTTGTTTTTTTCCCTCCCATTTGATTTTCCATTTCATAATCTTGTCTTCAAATGTCTTATTTATCAGAGTCCAGTCAAAGGACTTTCCTCCAGCAGCCGGTGTCCGACTCAGTTAAGGCAGGCGAATCGGTGACTCTGAACTGCACGCTGCACACTGGAACCAGTGACACAGAACACAGCGTTTACTGGTTCAAAAGGGAGAATTCAAGAGACTCCCCCTTGGGAACTATGTACGTCAACACACACAGCCGCAGTCAGTGTGAACAGAGCCTGGGGCCGGAGATTCCTGCAGGGAGCTGCGTGCACACTTTATCAAAGAGGAATGTGAGCGTGTCAGATGCTGGGACATACTACTGTGCTGTGGCTTCATGTGGAGAGATACTGTTTGGGAAAGGAACAAGACTGGATGTTGGAGGTGAGCAACATACTATACCCCCCCATGGTTCTCCTAATTTAAGTTTTTTGTTACATTTAAGACCTTTTTAATACCGCCTAGGATGAAATATAACCCTCCTGTTTTCCTCGAGTCAAATTTGAACCTTTTTTAAAGTTTCTGTATCAGAAATGTGGTTCTTTCATTTAAAATCACCCAAAAATAACACGGATGGTTCCATACAATGCTCTTTTCATGTAAAATGAAGGATCAGATCTCTACTTTTATTTATTTTTGGGTGTCCTATTCAAATTAGAAAAAAAAATAAATAAACAGTGTCCTGACTTAACTTTGACATAAAGCAGTCTGTGATTTACTCAACATCCTCTGATCTTAACGATTAGTCAAAATAATTAATATTTTTTTTTTTTTTTTTTTTTTTTTTTTTAAAGAGGATTTTTTTGGGGCTTTTCCGCCTTTAATTCTGACAGGTCAGCTAGGTGAGAAAGGGGGGAGAGAGGGGGAAGACATGCAGGGGAATCGTCACAGGTCAGTTTCAAACCTTGGCAGATACCTCTGCGTCAAGGTATAAACCTCTCAGTATATGTGCACCTGCTCTACCAGCTGAACCAACCCGGCCACGTATTTTTTAACCCTTGTGTTGTCTTCCTGTCGCCCGTGTAACTTCTGGGTGAAAATGTACTTATTTTTTGGTCATCTTTTTTGACACTTCTGTCGCTTTTCCCCAAAGTTTTTAATACGTTTTTTTTGTCACTTCTTACTGATGTTTTTGTCAAATTTATCCTGCGCTTTTCTTTCTTTTTTTGACATTTTTGTCACTCTTTACAACGTTCTTTTATCATTTGTTTTCTCCAAATGCTATAAAATTGAATAAAACACCCAAATTCAATGAAAGTAGTGAGCTGATCTTTTATTTAACTTGTGAAGAGTCATGGTTGTATGGAACCATCCAGGTTATTTTTTGACAAATTGGTTGAAAGAAACCCAAATTTCTGATGTAGAAACGTTTTGAATATGGGCCAAATTTCACCAGAGGACAACAAGAGGGTTAAACTCAGGAATTCGGTATATCGCCACATAAATGAGGAGCCATGAATTCCAAAAAGAATGGTAAAACTGCTGTAACGCAATCGGGAGATAACTTATACTTAATACTTTATAAAGAGGCAAAACAGACAACACAAGGACAACACAAGGGTTAATGCCAACTTCATAGACCTCTAATGTAAAATCAGTAAGTATTTACCAAGTAACGTTAATTTAATGAAACATTTTTGTGAAGTGTGTTTGCACTCCAATAACATAAAATTAATCAAATAGTTGTCACATTAAGAGCTATTATGCTATGAAACCAAAAATACAAAATAAAGTTAATTTAAACGTTACCCACACAAAATATTTATTCATGACGTTATTTAATCTTGCTAAAAGAAAAGAACCAATTTAAATCCTTTGTCAGTGAAATTACTACTTTTAAGGCCTTTTTTTGTAAGATTATTAAATTTAAGCCTTTTTTTAAGACCCTGCTGGAACCATAATACTGTACATTTAAAAAAAAATCTAATTTGATGTCTTAGTCTGAATAGTTTTTTATGTTTTCACAGAGAAACAGGATGACATTTCCTCTGTCTTCATGGATTGCATGGTTGCAGCTCTGCTTGTGTCCGTTTTCTTGAACATCATCCTGATCGGCATCGTCTGCAAAATGTCCAGGAGAAAATGTCCTCATTCTCAAGGTACCATTCATTTACAGTTACTAGAGGTGAAGTTTGTCGTTCTGTCTGTTGTTTTGATGAGGATAAGAGGAAAGATTTTGTACACCCAAATTTATAAATCACATTTTTCTTACTTAACCAAAGTAATATCTAGGTTTTTATTTGCTCAGATTGTGAGGCATCTGTCTCCCTGGAATTTCATTTGTGGTGCTTACAGCAGTTAAAACTTACATTTTTTTATTTGATTACTTTGGATAATCCACAGACTTCACAGACCATTACCGATCACTAGAAGGTGGAGGCAGATGATGTAAACATTCGCGGCTCAGACCAGACACAAGGGGGGTCCCACACATGAGGCCATTACAGCAGCTATTTGAACTATTTTTCAAGAAATTTGTTAATGCAATCTGCACATCGTTTGGGGAAAACATGATAGTTGCTGAGGAAAAACTGCATTTGATTATCATAAAAGGGGCATGTCTGTAAAGGGGAGACTCGTGGATACCCATAGAACCCATTCCCATTCAGACATCTTGGGCAGGGAGGTGAACGGACCCCTTTGAATATGGCATGCAAGTTTTTTTTCCCCCACCAAGCTAACACGACATGGTTGGAACCAAATGGATTCCTTAGATGGCCAACTTTCATATGATACTACGGTCTTCTTTATCTTCTTTCTAGACTCTGCTTAAAAGATTCTGGGCTTTTGAGAAAACATTTGGGGCTGGAGCTCAAGAAGCCATCTGCTAGAAGGTAGTGACTGTAAAATCTGATTGATTTTTTTTCCCATAGAGCTGCAACCCCACTTGAGTGTCCCAGAAAACACTGCTAATAGTCAGGTAAGCTTTTTTTTGTATATGGGCACATCCCTCCCATATCTAAATAAGTTCAGCATCAGGTAATAATGACGTAGCTTTGTTATTGTCTCCAGAGTGAGGAATCTGATGCTCCGCAGTATGTAGCTCTGGACTTCAAAGAGATGCAAGGCAAGAGCAGGAGACGGAGGAGCACAGAAGAGGAGACCGTTTACTCTGGAGTTAAACTGTCAGAGCTGAAGTGATTGTTACCGTTTCAAGCTTGGGTAGACAGTTTTCTGGAAAAGGCAACGAAAAAAAAAAAGCCATAATTTGAAAATACATCCCTCTTCCTGCAGCTGTGCCCTCTCTGTCCTAAGCCCCTCTCTTCATCCAGTGACCTGTACGGGTACTAGTCATTCATTTCAATCATCCCCATTGTGATCCCCATGCAGTTATATAGCCACAGTTCTATATAGGAGAATATTTGAGGCTCAAGCTAAGTCTTGGGTGGTATCGATTTTTTCATACCTTCTTGAAATTTTTTTCCCCTGGGGTATATAGTATATGACATACCTTTGTATCATTTAGAAAATATATATATATATATTTTTTTTTTTTTAATCTTTCTGTTCCATGCAACCACATCTTCAACTCAAGCTAAAGGTGGCCTTCATGTTTCTGTTTATGATATATATATATATATTAGATAAGGAGAAACACATTAAAGTTGTAAATGGCAATATCCTATAATACTGTAAGCCACTCAAAAGTTGTTGTTCTCGGTGTTTAATAGTTCAGACGTACAGAGGAAGTATATCTGCCCCTACCTGGCCTGATTTACTTCTTACCGCCAAAAGTAGTCGGTGGAAAAAGAAAAGAAGAAAAAATCCAGTATTGCCACACAATGTATGCTCTGCCCAAGGATGTGCTCTGGTAGCCAGCTCACAGGGTTTCTGACCTATTTTCAACAGTTACAAACAAACTGACTGCAGAAAAAAGAACGACTAAAATGTAACCCTTCTGTTGAAATCATGTCCATATTCTATATTACAGTATATCAGTGGAAATTGATGGACTGAGACTAGATTAACTTCTCTTTGACCTCACTGACTCTCAATAGAAAAGCCAAGAGAAGGTGCCAAAAAAACTGCACACCCCAGCTTGAATCAAACCTAACTTTCTGAATCTTCCCCACCGCTGTTCTCTTTCTAACTCTGGGATTTCTGTTATTATTACAGCATATTATTATATTAAGATCAACTTTTGTGTTTTTGACATCCTTTGAATCCTAAAACATGCTTAACTGCAAAGTTAAAAAAGTATTCTTGTAACACAAATTAAGCAAGAAAATAATAATAATAAAAAAGGATTTAGTAAAGAATACTTACTAAAAAAAAGGCAATGATTTCTACATTTTTACATGGTTGCTTCATGATGACCTCCAACTGCAACCATAAAGCAACCGCCAATAGGAGGAAGTAAGTTTTCCTTAGATGCATGAACTTATTTTCGTTCCTAAAAAGTCTGTCCTCATGTGACCTGCATAAGTTTAATGTAAATGTTGCCGTTTTGCTCTCTTTGTGTGAACGTGTGTATACATTATAGGTTGTATAACCTACACAGATGGGCTACCATGACTTTAGGAGGTTTTTACCCACGTCTACATTTACATCTCAGAATGTGTCCCAACTATTTAGTGTTGCACTTTTATAAAGTCGGGATACTCACAAGAGACATCAAGAATTATCTAAATTAAAAGAGCAGAGGCTGAGATACTGCGCAGTGGAGGAAGAAGTATTCAGATCCTTTTCTTCCTGTAGATAAAAGTACTAATACACTGTAAAAAAATAAATAAAAACTGTTACAAGCAAAAGACGTGCATTAAAAATTATACTTAAAAGGTCCAGTGTGTAATGTGTTTAGTTGTTCATTCTCAAAATCTGTGTGGCCTGTTCACAAACTTGTCCTTTTTTGGTACTCAAATCCTCACATTTTAGAAACTGGAAACGATCCAAACACTTCTGTCAATCAACTAAGTGTTTAATCGGCTTATCATTTAATTAATAAATTATTGAAGAACTGGCTTATTGATAATCAGATATGTGCAAATTAGACTGCTGACTGCCGGTTGACTTTTGCTGCCCGCCTGCAGATTTGTTGCTTGCTGTCCGATGCGTTGTGTTTGTGACTTGTTGTTGTGCATTGTGCCTGTTTGAATGTTGGTCTGTGTATGTTGCTTTTACGTGCGGATTGTATGAAGCCATTTTATTCTATTTCATTTCTTTTAGGTTGCCATTTTAAAAGGGAGAACAGATGAAAATTAGCCTGCTGAGCTAACTCTGGCTCATTTACAGTTACTTTGCTGTTGATTAATGAGCACTGTCCCTGTCAAATAAACACATAAATAAATAAATACATTTCAGATGGAATTGTAGGGTGTGGTATTGTTGGGTAGTTAATTTTATATATATATACACTGTATTCTATAAACTACATGTGTTTTGTGCAAAAATCTTAATTTGTAAAGTAACTAAAGTTGTCAGATGAATGTAGTGGAGTAAAAAATCCAATATTTCTCTCCGAAATGTAGCGGAGTAGAAGTAGAACGTGGCATGAAAAGAAAAAAAGACTTAAGTAATGTACAAGTACCTCAGATTTGTACTTAGGTACAGTACTTGAGTTAATGTACTTGACACATTCCACCAGTGACACTGCGACTTTTAATCCCTTTAGGTTCACCTCCAGAAACAATGGATCCTACATTTCACGTCATGCAACTCTGCTGACATCAGGTTTATTTTTTTTTTTTTCGAAAATGTGGAAAGCTCCAGAGTCAGTAGTTCTCTGAAGTAAACTAAACTTCATATGTAAACTCGGTGGAATGCCCCCTTAAATGCAGCATCGTGCTTCTGTCAGTAAGCTGTGTGCAGTTGAGCTCTTGGTCAGTAGGGAGCAGCAGTCGACCTACAGTAGCTCGCACAAGTGCTACATCATGATGCGTATACTCTCCCACTTTGAACTCAACACATGTTGCTTAACTGATCACACAACGCTGACATGTTCGTGTGACCGCCAGGTCGCTTAGTTTGGAGAGTTTGAAGTTATTTTAAGTGAACACACCACAGAGACGGCGAAGACAGTTTGAACATTTCAAAGACAAAGTGTGAGGTGTGTCCCGTTTGTTCAGAGTGACGTGTTTGGAGGTATTGTTGTGGTTGACTGGCATACATATCTCACATCTACACTGTTTTCAAAGCCCAGGAGCAAAATAGCCCCACATCATCACATACCCTTCACCATACCTAGAGATTGGCATGGGGTGTTTTCCATAAAATCATCTCTCAATGAAAATCAAACCAGCTATTAGGCTAACCAACATAAAACCATGCCAATCTGTGGGTATGGTGATGATGTGGGGCTATTTTAATTCCAAAGGCCAAGGGAACTTTATCAGGATGCATAGTATCCTGGATCCATGAAATAACTGGCCTTGAAAAATAAAAATCTGCCTGCCTCTATGGGAATTTAACATAGGGGTGTACTCACTTTTGTTGCCAGCAGTTTAGACATTAATGGCTGTGTGTTGAGTTAGTTTGAGGGGACAGCACATTTACACGGTTATACAAATTGTGCACTTAATACTTTACATTGTAGCAAAGTGTCATTTCTTCAGTGTTGTCCCATTAAAAGATATAATGAAATATTCACTAAAATGTGAGGGGTGTACCCACTTTTGTGAGACACACACATACATACATATATGTATTGTATGTGTATCATTTATTTATGGTGTTCACTTTCACAAATGTGCTTTTCCCATCCCTCCTTCAACAAAGTAACCGTAATGAAGGTTAGCTGTTTAGTCCAACTTTCGACTTGTTGCTGTCAAACACCCATAAAGACACTGATGTGTTTTCAAGTCCTGCAGCCGACTGACGAATGAGAAGAAAAAAAAAAAAAAAAAAAAAACTTCTTGTTTCCCGCTCTGGTCAAGCTCTCTCAGATCTAGTTCAAGTGGTTTTGTTGTCATCGTCGCCCCCCCCCCTCCTGACAGGATGTCTCTGTGGTCTTACTTAAAGCTGTTTGTTTGTTCCAGTCGCTTCACAATAACGCCTCTGCTTTTTCACTTCTCATTGTCATGCATATAGTTTAAAAAAATTCTAAGTAAATTAACAGGTTTAAAGCCATAAAGTCATATAAAACAAAAAAGTAGTGATAAATAGGCCTTGATGAAGCTGATTTTGAAGCAGTCACAGCAGAGGAAGGAGGAGCATTATGACAAGTTTATGTGGGGCCGGGCTTTACTTTCTCTTCTATGCAACCACATCTTTAACTCGAGCTAAAGGTTGCCTTCATGTTTCTGTTTTTGAGATAGATAGATAGATAGATAGATAGATAGATAGATAGATAGATAGATAGATAGATAGATAGATAGATAGATAGATAGATAGATAGATAGATATTTATTTTAGATAAATGTAAAGAGAAATACTCAAAAGTTGTTGTTCTTTGTGTTTAACAGTTCAGACGTACAGAGGAAGTATATCTTCCCCTAACTGGCCTGATTTGCTTAGAAAAAGAAGAAAAAATCCAGTATTGCCACACAATGTGCCCAAGTATGTGCTCTGGTAGCCAGCTCACAGGGTTTCTGAGCTATTTTCAACAGTTACAAACAATCTGACTGCAGAAAAAAGAAAAAACTAGCATTAAATGTACCCCTACTGTTGAAATCATGTCCATATTCTGGTGCAAAACCACTATCAAGATGGAAATGAAAATTGATGGACTGAGACTGGATTAACTTCTCTTTGAACCCACTGACTCTAATTAGAAAAGTCTGAAAAAGCCTGAAGACAGCATGAAATTTAAAATATGAACTCTGAAAAACCTTACAGGTGTTGAAAAGTTGATTCAAAGCAATCAACTGGCACTACAGTACAGAGTTTGAAATCATGTGCAGTTTGAATGTGGGAATGAAAAAGAAAACGTGATTAAGTTGGTCAATCCATGATGAGATTTTATTTGCATGGTCCAATTGACTGATTCAGTTACTATGAACTACTATTTCACAAAACCGGCTCCAAACAACAGCTTTCTGTATTCAAAACCCTACTTGCGGCAGCTCTGTGCAGGCCTGCCGGTTCCCTGTCCTACAAGAAGGAGAAAAAGACGAGCTACTTCCACCGGTGAAATATTATTGGGCATACAAAATAAAAGGACAGAACGTGTGAAAACGTTTGACTAGAGAAAAGAAAAGCTCGGGGTTAGCTGAACTGAATGATAAAAGAGCCCTTTCTATAGGAAGTCAAACTTTATCAGCCAATGACCCAAGCTAAAAGGATCAACCACCCACACGTGTTTCTTGGAAGTTCAGCACAACATACATGACAGTTTTAAGCACTAAGCTCCACATTACATTAAAATGATAGATAGATAGATAGATAGATAGATAGATAGATAGATAGATAGATAGATAGATAGATAGATAGATAGATAGATAGATAGATAGATAGATATTTATTGATCCCAAAAAATGGGAAATAACGGTGTTGCAAATGGCATTGAAGACACAGAGTAGAGTTTGACAAGCAGCCATATGCCCAATTTGCCAAAACCACAGTAAAAAATGATTCTCGATATAGCAGTTCCATCTCCGTTATAAAGTATAAAGGCTTCTAACATAACATGCTTCTGCTTTTCATTGTCTGCCACGTGGTCTGACTCACATTCTCTTCAAGAAAACAAGAATGGGTGGATCTATTTTCCATTTCAGCTCAGACTCACTCTATCACTTTGCACGACTCAGGAAATACAGGTTCAACTGAGAAGAGTGTTGGTCAGTAGTGCCTCGTCTCTTCTGCGTCAACAACTGAAGTGCTTTCACCGCAGCATGTACATACAGACCACAAACATCAAAAGACATTTGAGGCAGTAGCCTGCTTCTGCTTGGTAAAGCCTGTTAAATCTGCAAAGTAGAGGTTGACGGAATTAAGACGGAAAAATACGAAATTAGCTGAAAGCGATGCAAAAACAACAATCAGAATTATTCAAACAGAATGTCAAGCTCCTACACAATTGTATACACACAAGTTTCTGTGTACATTATTGTTTAGGAGCTTAAGTTTCTGTTAGAGTGTGTTTGTGATAGATATTTCCTACCTGACAGAATGAGCTACCCTACTTTTGACAACATTTAAGGAGGTTGGCCATTCTGATTTCCTACCTGACAGCCCTACTTTTTAAACCACATTCATAGAGGAGGTAGGCCATTATTGTAAATATTTCCTGCCTGACACAATGATATACATTTCTTTTAACCACATCTACTTTATAGAGGAAGTAGTCCATTCTGATCAATATTTCCTACTTGGCAGAATAGAATACACTTCTTTTAACCACATGATGGAGGAAGCATGCCATTCTGATAGAGATTTTCTACCTGTCAGAATGAGCTTCCCTACTTTTAACTACATTTATAGAGGAAGTAGTCCAATCTGATAAATATTTCCTACTTGTCAGAATAGACTACACTTCTTCTAACCACATGGAGGAAGTAGGTCATTCTGATAGATATGTCCTACCTGACAGAATAGACTCCACTCATTTGAACTATATTTATAGAGGAAGTAGTCCATTTTGATAGATATTTCCTTCCTGTCAGAATGAGCTACCCTACTTTTAATCACATTTATAGAGGAGGTAGGGCATGCTGAAAGATGTTTCTCACCTGATAGAATGATCTAGCCTACATTTAACCCCATTTACAGAGGAAGTAAGTAATATATATGTCCTATCTGTGAGCACGGACTACCCTACTTTTGACCACTTTCATAGAGGAGGTAGGCCATTAAAATACCCTATTTTTAACTCAATTTATAGAGGAAGTAGGCAATTCTGATTGATATTTCCTACCTGACAGAATGGACTACTCTACATTTCACCATATGTATTGTATAGAGGAAGTAGTCCATTCTGATAGATATGTCCTACCTCACAGAATGAGCTACCATACTGTCTATATCTGTATCCATTAAGGTTGAGGAATGTTGAGGTATTTTTCCTCCAGGAATCTTTTTGACACGTGTGGCAGAAGCTAATGGGAAGAAAACTAAACACAGTATCAAGTACATGTATATTTATACACAAGTATGATATAATAGAAGTAAATTTGAGATTTGGTATGGGATGGTGTTGTGAATTTGTTACATTTCATTCTGTGAAAATTCTGGACAAAGCCTCTCTCATCGGTTTTAATTGGTATCGTACAAACTTGTATCATCAACGGAAATGGATTTCTTATCCATCTACTCTCACGTCATCAAAGTGAATGGAGTGATTGTCAGAAAATATATTCTTGTGTTTCTCAATAAACATTTAGAACACTGTGAACTGAACCCTGCTTTTTGTCACTTTCTCTGAGCGTTCAAAACTACTTTTAGAGTCAACTTAAAGCCAGTAGGTGATAGGATACGAGCCACAAAACAATCCTGATCAGACAGGCGGTGTGCAATTATGGAGAAATATTGGAATAAATACCACATCTGACCTGAGGGGCATCACTGGCATGATGGGAACTACAATTTGGAAGTCGCATAGAAAACATCAACCTGGAAGTTAATTGGAAACGTTAAAGTAGAAGCAAAACGGGTTAAACCTGGTTTCGGTTTTCCTTTCTACATCCATCCCACACATACTCTTTGAACTCACTTAACCACACACATCCCCAAAAACACATTTCCTAACAAGTAATCCCATGAATAGTCATATAAGCACATCTAAATCCAACAAACAGAATGTCACGACTGAAAAACACAGCATGTTTTTCCAAATTCACAAAAAACAAATTCCCTCTAAGCACTGTGCATATTGTGGAGAACAAACACTGACATGAACCAACCTTTACTCCTCCATTCAAAAATGGACTTGAGAGGATTTCCTTTTCATGGTTTACATACAGTACATGTTGTCACACCTACAACAATGATGCCCTTTACAAACGACTCGAATCAACCCCAATTACTCTGATCAGACTCATCTTAAGCAAAAGAACAAATCGCAAGTCTGACTGGAAACCAAGCCAGTCAGCTAAGCCAATCAGAACCAGCCTTCGTCTCCTATAAGAGTTGGGTGCGTCCGTCGACACACAGGATACAGACTGCAGAGCTTCAACGATGATGCCACTTTGCATTTTTCTTGTGCTTCTCAGTAAAATCTGTAAGTATTTAGTATTTTTCTATGCGCATAAATATAATTTGGAGTGAGAGGGATGAGGTTTTAAAAGCAGAAATAATATGTCATGCATTTCCTTCTATGCAGGTGAGGTGTCAGCTGTTAACAAGACCTCAGGAATAACTCAGGACAGTGGAGTCATAACAGCTAAAGTTGGGGAAAATGTGACATTAAAATGCTTTTGTCGGGATAATGCTGTAACTTTCCTCTCTTGGTACCAGCAAAGCTTGGAAGGCAAACCTCTTATCATATCATCTCGGATGAAGCAAAGCACAGAAGCTTCCATCTTCCCTGCGTATAAAGAAAGGTTTGAGGTCTTAGCACATGAAGAAGGCACCAACCATCTCATAATTCAAAATCTTCGCGAGTCGGATTCGGCAACATATTACTGTGGGATTTTAGAATTCAACGCAATTGAATTCGGACATGGAGCTTTCCTTCATGTCAAAACACCACAGCCCAACATCCAAGCTGTGGTCCATCAGCCAGCGTTGGAGCCACTCCGCTTGGGAGACTCTGTGAATTTGAGCTGTACGGTGAAAGCTGGAGCATGTGCAAGAAATCAGAGCCTCTACTGGTTCAGACATGGTGTGGCTCAGTCTGCAGTCATGTATCACAGTGCGGGACAGTGTGAACAGCTCTCCAGTGAAGAGTCTAATGTGAACTGCACTTCAAACCTTGCTTTAAAGTCTGTGAGCTCCACCGATGCCGGGATGTACTACTGTGCTCTGGCCTCCTGCGGGGACATTGTGTTTGGAAATGGAACGAGAGTGGAGATTAAAGGTAGGTGATTAAAAACTGATGTAATTTATCCATCCTGCGCATGTTAAAAAATTCCATTAAATTATATTATTTATATATAATAATTGGCATATGTTTTGTCTTTTCTTGATGTTAGGATTCCCCCTTCTCTTGGTTTATAGCCTGATCTTGGCATTGGCAGTGTCCATTATCGTGCTCCTTGTCTTGGCTTTCATCACGTACAAGTTGATAAAGAAGTCATGCTCTGTCTGCAAAGGTAAGACTTTCAGAGTAAAAGCATCTAACATGTTTTATTGACCCGATCATTCATGTATTTTGATTTGCAGGATCTGTCACTCATCCGGCATGTCCCGCAGCTTCTGACGCCATGGTAGGTGAAAGAACTGTATAATAAAAGCCTAAATGTATACATATAGAATCACTACATTATATTATTTGTATTTCTCACATAATTAGTTGTTTTGTCATTAACAGAACCAAGATGCAGACGTTCTCCATTACGCTGCTCTGGGCCTGAAAACAACCAGAGATCGACACCGCCGAGAGGACAACAACGCGGACAGCGTTTGTGTATACTCAAGAATAAAGAGCAGGAAAGAGTAAAGCAGGACTTTACATTCAACCACTTCGACAAATCTCTTTCATGTCAATACTTTGCAAGAAACATTACGTGACTAAATGTACAATACAATGTTGAAATAACATAAAAAATGTTTTTGTGCAATGTGTTTCATTTCAAATATCTTCTAATACATGCTGAATACAGATATAGACAAAGCGCGCTCATGAAAATCCCCTACTACGATCTATTAATACATTCTTTTGCCAAAAACGTAAGCACAGGTTGCACCTTAAATCTATAGCCGGTTCTCACCGTTTACCTTTCACTCCTGTGGTGAAGGTGGTGTGAACTACAGAGTGCAAGTTTCCATTAGTGGAAACACAAGTCCTAGCAGAGCGTTTAAACAGGAAGACCGGCCTGTAGCTTGCAGGCCACAGCGTTTTACACCTCAGACAGTAAACCCTATCTCATTGAACTTGCAAAACAAGCCTCATGTCTTAGATGCAGAAAGCTCGCTGTGCATAAGAACAAGTAAAAGCAGGTAGTATTTTGTCATTGAAATGAAATGAAGAACAACAGACTTGGTGAGGTGAAAGAAGGTTTACATACCTAC
The DNA here is from genome assembly GCF_004354835.1 of Perca flavescens. Classification (NCBI taxonomy): domain Eukaryota; kingdom Metazoa; phylum Chordata; class Actinopteri; order Perciformes; family Percidae; genus Perca; species Perca flavescens. The sequence goes on from NC_041349.1 coordinate 26,011,210, forward strand.
AATTCTTGCAGTCCAGATTTATGTCTTAACTCATTCAAAGACTGGTCTGAAGCTTTCCGTTCAGTGCATCCAAATAGTGTTTTAGTTATCAGTAACGGAAGTTTCACAATTTCAGTTCCCTAAAACTCATACTGTATGTCGAAACATAACCCAAAGATATGTTTTCCTAGAAAACTCGCGGCGGTGGGTTCGACTCTTTGCTGCATGTCATTCCCCAATCTCTCTCCCCTTTCATGTCTTCATCTGTCCTATGAAAATAAAGGCCTCAAATGCCCCCCAAAAAAATCATCTTTAAAAAAATAAATATATGTACTGTATATACATTATAAAGATGCTACTATCAGGAGATCGGATCAAGACAGCCCTTCTATTTTTGATACAAAATGTGTCTTTTGTAACATCACAGATTTTAAATGATGAATAAAAACACTCTGATCAGTGTGTGTTGTCTAACATGACTGGATTTATTAACCTGGAGCCTGGGAGTTAACACACACAAATGCAACACCTGTCTTCTAAAGTCAGTAAGAAACAACAGGTTTAGATATACAGTACAAAACAGTAATGGGTGGTCATGAGGAGTTTATGTTGTGCCAGTTATTTGGTAATTTCCTTTTATTTATAGGTTATCTGAATTTGGCAACATAATCAATGTCTTGTCATGCATAGAGAGAGAGAGAGAGAGAGAGAGAGAGAGAGAGAGAGAGAGAGAGAGTTTGCATGTCTGTAAAATGGATATAAAGTACCGGCTGCTAAGGCTTGAAGGCCACTGTGTATAAGGTTTCCTCCTTCACACACACTGGCTCCTTTCTGTGGTTACATAAGCACACCAATCTCTCAGCAACGTCCGTTTGACACAATCGGTACGGCAAACACCAAACATGCCTGACTCCTCTAAGGTGTGGTAGCCTGCTCAGAAACGTCAAGAGTCTGTCTTGTAAATGTAGGTCACAACAAGACGGCACAATCTAATCTGTGAGTGCTAGCCTAAAGTGTGTTGATTACTCCTGTAATTCAATTCAGTTTATTTTGAGAAGGGAGCAGTGCTAATTAATAAAACACATGACTTGAATTAGCCAAAAGGCTATTTTTCATCTGTAGTCCCCTTCTTCACAGGTTTAGATATACGGTAAGAAACAACCGTAATGGACGGTCATGAGGAGGTGTCATGAGTCCCTCCTCTTCACAACTTATTATCTCATCTTAAGAGACATTTCAGAGTCTTTTCTGCATTCAACACTGCTTAAGGGTTTAAGGCCCCTAGCAATAACATTTAGAATGTTGTGTAAAATGTCCTGAATAAGCCCTGATTACATGCCAAATCTTTCCAAATTCTGTTTAGATTTCCATGAAAATTCTTTCTCAAAGACCAAACTCCACACTGTAGGTGACACGGAGCATGTGATCTTTCAGACTCATCTCTGATTGGCCAATCAAAAACAGTCTGGTCTTCAAAAAGTCTAGAACATAAAGAGATTCTGCCAAGTGACAGCGGCAACATAAACGAAATGACGCCTCCGATGTTTGCTTTGTATGTGTCATGTCTGCTCTTGGGGAGAATGGGTAAGTTGTATCTTCTGCAAGTGCACTGTGTCACTTTTTTAAAATATTACTTTTTTGCATACTGCACTATGCTCCCAGTCATGGTATAAAGTTAATTGTCAAAATGCTTGGTCTTCATATTCTCCTCAGCGGCTACGACAGCTCTTAAAGTATCATCTTTACGTTTCGCATCACTTAGCGTCGGTGAAGACCTGACATTGGAATGCTTCTACAAAGAGGATAGCGTGGCGGTGATGTTTTACTGGTACAAACAAACTATGGGACAGACACCACAGCTGGTGTCTAAATTCTATAAGCATGACAAAAATGCATCTTTGAATGATGAATTTAAAAACGATCCACGCTTTGAAGTGATAACTACCACTGGTAGAAATCACTTGAAGATCTCACATGTGCGGATTTCAGACTCAGCTACTTATTACTGCGTAAGTGGCTATTCATATGTGTATGAATTCACCGAGGGCACTATAATCCACGTAAAAGGTTCAGGTTTGAAGATCCCAGCTTGGGTCAATCAGTCATCATCTGAGAGCATCCAGCCAGGAGGCTCTGTGACTCTGGACTGTACAGTACACACTGGGACCTGTGATGGAGAACACAGTGTTTACTGGTTCAAGAACTCTGAAGAATCTCAGCCAGGACTCATTTACACCCATGGAGGAAGGAATGATCAGTGTAAGAGGAAACCCAACACACACACCTGTGTCTACAAGCTGCCGATGAAGAGTCTGACTCTTTCTCATGCTGGGACCTACTACTGTGCTGTTGTCTCATGTGGACACATTCTGTTTGGAAATGGGACCAAGCTGGAGTTTAAATGTAGGTTACTTGCTAGCAAATAGACATTGGACACTTTCTAATCACATTTGGTAGGGGAAAAAAACCTGAAAGCTCTGTTTCCTTATGTTCATCTGCAGATGATGAAGAATCTATTGTGTTGGTGTATATCTTGAGTGGAGCTTTGGCATTCACCACCATCCTGGTTGTTTCCTTGGTTTACACACTGTACAAGACAAACAGCTGCCAATGCACAGGTAGGCTAAACTGTTATTCCTTCAGTCTGTCTGTTCAATGTACGTGATATTTAAGAGCAGAAAAGAACTAAATTAGCGGATATGATTTAAGATAAGAAAAAGTTTATTGTCTGTCCCAAGTGACAGAAATTTGTCTTTGATAGGGCAGGATCAAATGACAAAATACATATAAGAACATAAAGATACATATAGATACATAATAACATTGACTGTAAAACAAGTGCAACATGCAAAAACAGTGCAAGAAGAAGCTTCAATGGAGCCGTTTGATACTATGTATGGCTGTTCAACCCGTTCTCACTCCAAACTCGTAAAATATGGACGTTTGGACAGCGTGTTTGTAGAACGCACCAGGGAGAGCAGCTACACGGGGTTTGAAGAGGACGTAGCACTAAGAGCGGCTACGCTAGCGAGTAGTATGAAAGGCCGAAAATCTGCATAGGGAGGTTGGTTGGGGTGGTGCATGGGTCAAACAACACATGACTTTCATCCAGGAGACTGGGGATCGTGTCCCGCGTGTCACGTTTCCTAAACCCAACGATCGCTTTCTTTTTTAACTAAACCCAACCGTCCCGTTCTTCTTTTTCTTAACCCAACCGTCCAATTCTTCCCACGTGTCATGGAAACATAAGCCCACCCACGACCTTTTCCTTAACCCAAACTGCGTCAAAAGTGACGCCCATATTCCCGACCAAGCGTGTTTAGATAAAGCGCGTTTAGATATGACGCTAAGGGAGACTTTTAGCGTCAATAAGAAAGGCACCTGACCAAGCGACTGTATTTTACACAATGGGAGTGAGAATCTGTTGGGCTGTTCAGTGTGGTGATGGCAGTGGGGATGAAGGAGTTTTTATATATGTTTTTCCCTGCAAATGGGGATTTTTAGTGTTGGCCTGACCAGTAACTGAAAAAGGAAGGGTGAAGGGGGGGTGGCTGGGATCCTGTGTAATTATAGTGGCTTTCCTGAGTACTCACCGGGTGTGACATTCTGTTGAGGGGGTTTTGGGGAGCCAATTATCTCTCTGGCCTGATTTACTATTTGTGCAAGTTTTGTTTTGCGTTGGATAGCAAAGGCATTGTACCAGGCTGAGATATTAATAGTGAGTATGGATTCAATGAGTGACCGGTATCCTTATTAAATCCCGGTCACTCATTGAGTCAGTGAATCGGTTAAGTAATCAAAATTAAGACAAGAGTAACTGTCGGACAAATCAATGACTTTCATGTGATTTAATAAAGACATCTTACTTTTTCATTTAGGAATCATGGATAAGGATTTCTAGTAAAAAAAAAGAAATCATGGAAAATGAAGCAAGTCTAGACCTATATTGAAACGATCCAACTTAGTAAAAAATAATTGGTCTTTTCACCACAAGCATAGTGGATTTTGAAGACGGCTTTTGTCATTTTTTCTTACAACCAGATTCTCAAGCTAGATCCTCCGCTGCCTCGGATCCCAATGCAGAGGTGAGTATTTTCAAAATAACTAACATTTTTAAACGCGAGAAAACCGAGCTTGCGGTGAACACAAAAGAACACCTGTACAATATCCAGTTCAATATAATGCAATAAGTACCGCAAACCCTTGGATTGGATGAGGATTGATTGACGATTGTAAAGCAGTGGCCATTGGGCTAGACTGAAGTTGGTGCTGCATTATTTCTGTTATGTCTTCCACAACTTGAAATCTAAAAAAACACCTCTCTGACACAACCTAAACTAAAAAACAATGTAAGCCGTACATTTTGGCAGGGCTTATATAGTGATTTGAATTTGACTTTTTTATATATTAGTCATGAGACATATACTTATATGGAAATTAACCCTTTTATATTTGATTGCCAGGGTTGCCAAGATGAAGACAACCTCCATTATGTTGCTTTCAGGGAGAACAAGGCCAACAGATCAACGAGGCAGCAGACAGACGACACCTGGAGTGAATGTGTGTACTCCAGTGTAAGGCAGTAGAGCTGGATATGTTTCATGTATTCTTTGTGTCTTTGCTACTAAAAGTGACAATTCAGTCAGATATTACCTCTATATTTTGAATGTAAAGATTTAACTCCAAAACCAATTAAACACGTTCCTTCAGCTACAGTTGGGTCTCTCTGATGTGATCTAGGTGCCATATTTCCACTCTTACTATACTGTTGACAACAATGAACAAACACACGCCCACAAAAAAACTGATGTCTGTGGCCACTGTGAGATTAGGTACGAGAGAGAGAGAGAGAGAGAGAGAGAGTGAGACCCAGGGAGGACAGACTCTGCTCAGAGAGAGACGTAGAGACAGAGCAGCACTTTCTGCTTTAATGTGACAAATATAAACCAACTAGACAAATCTTCTTCCCCAAATTTAAAAGTCATTGTAAAGAATTCGAGACACTTTCAGACAGGGACAAACTAGAATGTGTGTTTAGGCAAGAAGTGCAGTTTGTGCCAGTTATTTGGTAATTTACTTTTATTTATAGGTTATCTGAATTTGGCAACATAAGCAATGTCTTGTCATGGCAATAAAGAGAGCGAGAGAGAGAGAGAGAGAGAGAGAGAGAGAGAGAGAGAGAGAGAGAGAGAGAGAGATTGCATGCCTGTAAAATGGATATAAAATACCGGCTGCTAAAGCATGAAGGCCACTGTGTGTAATGTTTCCTCTTTCACACACACTGGCTCCTTTCTGTGGTTACATAAGCACACCAATCTCTCAGCAACATTAACCAGCCTTAAGTGTATTGATTATTCCTGTAACTCAATTCAGTTTATTTTGAGAAGGGAGCAGTGCTAATTAATAAAACACAAGATTATACAGGCGTTAAAAATGCCAGAATTAGCCAAAAGGCTATTTTTCATCTGTAGTCCCCTTCTTCACAGGTTTACTGTGAATGTGCTGCTTGCACATCACAAACCCGGAGATGTAAGCATCTTTTTTTAGCCTCCGTGTGGTCGGCAGTTAAAGTTGTGATCTTAATATACATTGGTCGTGCACTCTTCTGGGACCGTCGGCTCTCTTTGGCTTTTTGGTTTCAAACAGGAAGTCGCTGCAGTGTCTTCATGCACAGCAGCACCACAGTATTACTGTAATGCCCAAGACTATTTTAAAAGGAGCAGAGATATATCAGCATCACAGGCCTTCCATTTATGATTTCATCAACACAACTGAGAAAACCCGTCTTTTTTAATACGCCCGACTGACTAGGGGAAGCTTTGTCAGAGTTATCTTATTTTCTGGGCATAATTCAAACGTTGACACTGGTACACTGACAACACTGGAAGATGAGATGATGTCATGGGGCAAATTGTACATAGACATGCTTGTTTTAAAAGAGATTTAAGTATTTTCTTTCAGCCCCGGTGTGGTAGGCAGTCAAAGATTAGCTTTCAATACGCTTTGGTCACGTACTTCTCTGGGACCCTTTGTTCTCGTTGTCTTTGTGGTTTTAAACAGGGAGTCTCCGCAGTGTCTTCATGCACAGCAGCATCACAGTATAACTCTAAAGCCCAGACTATTCTAGCAGATGATATTAATAAATCAATGTCAAAATGCTTAAACAGGCTTTAACAACTCTAACATTAAACAGTACATATTCTTGTCTCTTACATTTAGAGTGCAGTGTAAATGTCGTACTGTATAAAACCCTCAAGCTTAGCGTTGCTTAGGGAGTGGCACTTTCCTTAAAGCCTATACTGCTCACCATGTCCTTCTAAAGAAATCACATATTTCTTGGGAGAAGTAGCTGCATTAGCAACATTAGCTACTTTTATGCAACAACAAAAACCACTGTGGAGAGAATATTATTTTGAGTCATGCTAGTGGCATGGCTCTAGAGATGTCAGTAGCTATGTTTCCATCCACACGTTTTTATGTGAATTAAGTGATATAGAATGAAAAATGCCTTATGGAAACAGTAAAATTCGATTAAATTTCAAGAATATCGACTCCAAGTTTATACATTGGGTCTCATCAGATTTTCTCTTGATCGATGTACGGCTTATGCGATAAACGCATAAAACAAAAGTTTTAGGTCATTGTATGGTTAAAACAGACGCACCTGTACGGGTCAGAAGTGGTGAAGAGCATGTGTCCTGCCGGGAGTGCCGACGCAAATGTCCCTTATGACGAAACAATCGTCTACTACATCCTTTAGTACGATTGATAACCAGCCCTTTCTATTGACAAAATCCCTGATATCCATGGTGCCTAGATGGAACTCTGGTGACTTTTCCTGTAGAACCAGCCGCAACAGTTTTACTTATCTTGTGAAATATGTCAACATCTACTGAACAACACACAACAATACATTTGGTGCAGACATTCGTGATCCCTAGAGGCTGGCTTCTACTGACTTTGGTGATCCCCGACTCTACCACCTCTACCATCAGGTTCATATTTGTGGTTGTGAGTGAAATGTCTCCACAGCTATTGGATAGATTGCCATGGAATTTGTTACACCCAATAAGCTTCCCCTCAGGATGAATTGCAGTCAAGCTGGTGGTCCCTTAACCTTTCCTTTAATACCATCATCAGGGTTTAATTCCCCCAATAGTTAAATAGACCAAATACCTGCAAAACTAATGACATTCACATCATCATAAGCTATAGCTTGTGTCAAAAACGACACTAAACCACGATATATTGGCATTTAGCTCCCAGCTCCACTGTGCCTAAGTACAGCCTAAAAGCCTAAGCCTAATGTGAAACACCACAAATGATGATGCCACAACTGATGAATTGGGTTATTGTATGACAAAGGTTCATTTAACACTAATCATTTCTATCAAATAAGAGTGAGGACATCACCAGATTACAGGTATTGGATGTAAAAAAGATCTTGTAAAACCCATTTCTCTCTAGGAACATTAGAACTGTTTGCATTGAGTGAACTCTAACTCAACTTTCAGCATTCACTTATCACTCGTGTGGTGAACAGGGTGTGAAGCAGAGCTTGAAGCCATGCCTTAATATTTGATAACCATGGCTTGACGTTAATAATTTTGTGCACCAGCCACAGCAGCTAGTGGTTTTCCAAAGTTAATAGCCAACTAGCTTTTTCACTAGCACTGACTTTGCCGGAAATCTTTTAGCTCCATGATGGCTCCATACACCATGGCCAACTCACACCAAAACAATATAGATTGAAAAGTTTCACTACAAGTAACAAAAAAATATGTACTTTTGGTTTGGGTTGATGTTATAGGCCAAATGACATTCATACAACATAAGTGAAAGTACTTCTTCAATGTATGCAATGTTCCAAATCTTTTAATTTACTACTTTTCAGTTGTCTACACTAATCTAACTAAATGTCTGCTAATACATCTAGTTTTGTTGTCTGTTTAATCGCACTGGGTTCTCAAAGCCCTCTCCAAATACCAGTTTGAACCGGTAGAACTTTTTCTACTGCCGATGTCGGATAATGAAAGACAGTGATCTGTGGAAGAGAACTGTAGCTGAGCATTAGTAACTTTACTTTTAAAGTTATTTCTGTTTGTGATTTTAAGCATGAAGCTTAACAATTATATTTTGGTTCTAGTACCTTTCTCTACGTGTCTTGACTTGAAAACCAACATTCACAATGGAGGGGGCACTGAACATGTGTTCACTGTTTCCAAAATAGGACATTCAGTGTCACTTCTTGTTAGCCAATCAAACGCAGCCTTCTCTTTAAGAGTTGAGAACGGATGAAGGTCCTCCACATTCATCAAGACATTTCCATCACGATGACATCTCTGAAGTTTGCTTTACATCTGACTTGTCTTTGCTTGTGGAGAATTGGTAAGTTGGGTATTTTGTGGACTGGATGTGTTTGCATCCTTACAAATAAACATTCTTCACTGATATAATTTCAAATCCTAATGCAGAACTTCTCTCAATGGATTAATTGTGCCCTTTCTTGGACTCTTTTCTATTCAGCTCTGGCATCTACTCAACTTAAATTGTCCCCATCGGTGCGTCAGGATACGGGTTTTATATCGGCTAATGTTGGCGAAAGCGTAACATTAGAGTGTTTCTATGAAGATGATGTCGCAGCAATGTTCTTCTGGTATAAGCAAACTCTGGGACAGAAACCAAGGCTTATCTCAACCTTCTATAAACATGATAAAAATGCCACATTGATTGATGAATTAAAAAACGATCCACGATTCACACTGGAATCTAAAAATGGAAATTATCACTTGACAATCTCGAAGTTACGCATTTCCGACTCGGCTACTTACTACTGCATAAGTATCTATGCCTACCAGTTTCAATTTGCCGAGGGCACCACTCTCAATGTAAAGGGTTCAGGTTTGAAGATCCAAGCTACGGTCCATCAGTCGGCATCAGGAGGCTCTGTGACTCTCAACTGTACAGTACACACTGGGACCTGTGATGGAGAACACAGTGTTTACTGGTTCAAGAACTCGGAAGAATCTCAGCCAGGACTCATTTACACCCATGGAGGCAGGACTGATCAGTGTGAGAGGAAACCCAACACACAAACACGCAACTGTGTCTACAACCTGCCTATTAAGAACCTGAGTCTTTCTCATAATATGACCTACTACTGTGCCGTTGCCTCATGTGGACACATTCTGTTTGGAAACGGGACCAAGCTGGACTTAGAGGGTAAGTGATGTAAAATTCTAGCAGGTGTAATTGTGTCAAATTTAACATAAACACAGATGTAACCGCTAAAAGCTGTAACCAGACTAATATGGGATTTTTTAGGCCAATACTGATATCCATATTTGGGGGTCTAAAAGATTTGCTGATGACATATTGGAAGATAGTTACATTTTAAAGCATAACACATGAGATAAACAAGTCATCTTGATAGATATCCACTTGTTTGGGAAAAATACTGAGCGGTACACAAATCAACTTTTCAGTGTTCTCTGGTGGACAATTTTGTTTGGAATTTCTTGTTACCAATCATCCGCCATATACACCGATGCTGATATATCTGACTGCAATAAGCCAATATTGGCAGATTTATCAATCTAGCTTTACCAAAAGATTTGTAATGTCTCTTGATGTCTGGCTCTATGCAGATAAGGTGGAATCGCCCGAATCTCTTGTGTATTTCTTGAGCGCAGCTTTGGCTTTCACCACCACCCTGGTTGCGTTATTGGCTTTCTCGGTGTACAAGGTGAACAAGAGAAACAGCTGCCAATGTACAGGTACAGTAACTCGTACTGTTTTTATCAAAACGCATGTTTTCAATGAAGATGCCTTTAAAATAAAGAGCTTTTTCTATGTTTCACAGAGTGTCAAACAGCTTCCAACACAGTAAATGCAGAGGTGAATATTATCTAAAATAATTGCTATATTCTGACAATTAGTTGTGTTGAATTATTTCTTTTATGTACTGTATTGTTGTTCATTCATATATTTTTGTGTTACCAGGGTTACCAAGATGTAGACAACCTCCATTATGCTGCGTTAAGGGATCCCAGGATCAACAGACCAAGAAAAGTTAGAGACAACACCGTCAGTGAATGTGTGTACTCCAGTGTAAGGCAGTAGAACTGGACATGTTTCATTTGTACTTGGTTTTTTGGTAGGCTGTGATTTTGTCAACACCTTTTAACATATCGTCGCCCATCTGCCCTACAGCTACAATATTGAGAAGTGATGAAGATTTTCTTGAAACGGAAACTTTTTCAGAAACGTCTACATTTTTTAAATATTAATTCCTATACATACATGTATAACTACTTGAACAACCTTGTGCAATAACAGTAAAGCTGTCTGATGTGGGTTTTTATGTGCCGGCAAAGCTGCCATATTTCCACTCTCACTATACCAGTTGTATCAGTCTCTCACTGTTGGACTTCTAAAAACACGACATGTAGGCCTACCATTTCATTTGCAAAGCAAAACCTTAACCACTGACAATGTATACATGTCACAGTACCTGCCATCATATTATTCTTCATTCCATTCCTGGTGAAATACTGTATGCTTTAGTCTTTGCATGTTTTTGTACATGTTGCTACAAACCCACTGATGTAAGAATTTTTGTCTAACTTCCCTTGTGGTCTGCAATCAAAAGATGAGATAAAAACAGTACGGATGCTTTGTGAAGGGTCGGACATATGCTTAGTTTTTGTTTCCATGTGGTTTCAAGTAGGATGTCTTTACATTGTAGTACAAAGTTTTATTTTCTTTTTAAATATGTTGTGTTTGTATATTTTATATTCCATTATTTCCAAGAAAACACATAAATATTAATAAACTGTAAATATCGCCAAGTGTAGCACTGTCATGTCAGAAAGGGCAGGAACGACTACAGCAATACTGCTGTGGTGATATGATGCGTATTGTGGGTTTGAAGTCATTAAAGGCATCACCACTTTTCCTCCCTTACCCTCAAGCAAAAAGCCACTAACCACCATTGAAACAGATCAGTCAGGCAACCACTGCTGCACACATCGGGATTCAACCTGCGGAGGCCCTACCTCCACTGAGGTTCCACTGAACACACCTGGAAATGTTTGCAAGTGGGAAGCCAGTGAGGGATCATGTCCTTGGTGGCTGGTGTTCTCTATGTCACCCTCCTAAAGGTCCTATGACATGCTGCTTTTGGATGCTTTTATATAGACCTTAGTGGTCCCCTAATACTGTATCTTAAGTCTCTTTCTCGAAATTCAGCCATGGTGCAGAATTACAGCCTCTAGAGCCAGTCCCACAATGAACTTTCCTTAGGACGTGCCATTTCTGTGTCTGTAGCTTTAAATGCTAATGAGGAGGAGAGAAGCATGGGGAAGGTGGAGGGTGGGGGGTGTGGCCTTGACCAGCTCGTCATGGGCAAAGCAGAGAAAGGGGAGGTAACTTTTCCCTTTTGGACGACATATAGGGAAGATTCCAGATTGGCCCATCTGAACTTACTCTCTCTCAAAAGGCAGAGCAGGATACCCAGGGCTTGGTTTAAACCTATTGCCATTTCTAGCCACTGGGGGACCATAGGCAGGCTGGGGGAACTCATATTAATGTTAAAAAAAAAACTCATGAAGTGAAATTGTCATGCCATGGGACCTTTAAAGCCAACATAGTTAGCAGTGACAAGAACTGCAATACACATGGAATTTTGGAACTTTCCAAAATTGGAGTGAAATGCAAAATAAATCATAAAATAAGAAGCTGACTTTAAAGCTGCTTATTATCACCTTAAATCAGTTTTTTTTTTCCATTTGAAACAACCAATTAGCTTACACATTGTATCCACTTCTTGATTTTCAATAGCAGGTTGTAGTGACCCGTCCTCTTGTTTGTTGGGTTTGCCAGCTTTGAGCACTAACGTGGAATATGACCCAGGTGACTATTGGAGGTATGGGTGACTAGCTTGCTAGCTTATATGACAACACGTAAATATGACAGTTGAGGGGTTGTTAGAAAGACTAGCTGTTCCCCTTGCTTTATGGTAATCCAGGCTATAATGTTGCTGGACTTAGCATACAGATATGAAAGTTACATTAATCTTCTCTAAGGCAGCAAACAAAAGGATTTCAAAAATAAAAGTCTGAGACATTCTGCAATTAGAACTTTCACTACAGTTACAGCAGCTCTTTGCTGCAGTATTCAAATTCAGTCAAAATTGGTCAGTTGATCAGGTGTAGGCGGATATGTTGGGGAAATAATAATGCCGAAGAACAGGGTGGCGTTATTAGGCTTGCTCCCTGTGCCTAAGAGGAGCAAAGCCTTATATGAATTAGACTAGTAAATTTAAGTTTAACCGGAATGTATGCACTGCTTTGACTTTTTACACAGAGATGAAGCACTTACTGAGACCTATTGACCTTTACCACCATGCTTTTGCCGTGCATCTCTTTCATTTCAGCAGCATTGGTGGTTTCTGCAGGATGTTGAGGTGTTCTCTGTACTCTGAGAGGGCATTTTTGACTCTGCTCTCATCTTTATGCATCTTCATAGTACAAGTTTAACCTTTAACACCTCCACATAGCTTGACCAGGACATGTGCACTTTGACTATGTAACTGGGAGAACTTAAAAGTTACCGTTTTAGAAGGTTTGTGTCTGAGTTCTGCCCAAATCCTTAAAACTGAACTGAATAACATTGGTGTAGTGGTGTCTTGGTAGGTGGGTATACTGTGACTTCAACCTATCCCCCCATCAATGTCATTTAAAAGGTATTTGTTCCCAGAGTTTTCCCTTAAGACAGGGCTTCTCCCTGTTTTACATTTCATGTATGTTGGAAACTTTCCTCTCAAAAAATAACAGCATCAAGCCTTTGAGCAAGTGCCTGAAAACAACGATTTGGTTCCATTCAGCTGACAAAGCGCTAGCCGTCTACGATATGAGTAAAGGAGGAAGAAACGTGGCGTTGAGGAGTCCATTGAAGTAGATGGACACAAAACATTGGACTCCAACATGAGAAACCACTTAATTGCTTCCTTTTCCAATTGACAGCATTTTTTAAAGCATGACCACAATTGTTTCCTAACCTAAAAAGCAAAACATGAAAACCAAGGTCCCCTAACCTTAACAAAGTAGTATTTGTTGCCCCAATTACGATATTTGCCTGATGTTAAAAAATAACTTATTTCAACCCAAACCACGATCTCTCCCTAAACCAAGTTTTTCTTGTGCCGAAAACTAACCAAACGTTACCATAGCATCATAAAACTGACCGACTTAACAGCGTAATGTAACAGTTTTGTAATAGCTCACACTAATGTTGTTGTCCTGCCAATAGCTGAATCAGAAATCCACACGTTTTTATGCGAATTAAATGATATCAAATGAAAAATGCCTAATGGAAACAGTAAAATTCGATAGAATTTCAGGAATATTTACTCAAAGTTTATAAGTTCGGTCTCATCGGCTTTTCTCTTGATCGATGTACGGCTTATGCCATAAACACTGATGGAAATGTTATTTGCTGAATGAATCGCGATTAAGTTTTAGGTCATTGTATGGTTAAACAGACGCACCTGTATGGGTCAGAAGTGGTGAAGCCCGTACGCCCAATGCGCACTGTCGGCTGTGCAAACGCAAATGTCCCTTATGATGCAACGATCGTCTACTACATCCTGTAGTACGATTGATAACCAACCCTTTCTATTGACAAAATCCCTGCAGCCTTTAGCAGGGGGTCTAATCGTGACTTGAGTCCCGTCTTTTGTGCCATACACCTGTGGCACAAAGTGCACTCTATAGTTATGCAGCGAGATCTTATGCACCTCATCCACTCCAGGTAGGTATACAGTATATTATACACCTTTAATCTGGTGATGTCCTCACTCTTATTTGATAGAAATGATTAGTGTTAAATGAACCTTTGCCATACAATAACCCCATTCATCAGTTGTGGCTTCATCATTTGAGGTGTCTCACATTAGGCTTGGACTTTTAGGCTGTACTTAGGCACAGTGGAACTGGGAGCTAAATGCTAATACATTGGGGTTTAGTGTTGTTTTTGACACAGCACTCCAAACTGTTCTAGGAGATCATGGTTTAGAGACATTTCACGGAAACCCTTCGGTTGAAGCATTTTCGGATTTGACCTGTTATTTTATTGGCCCGTCCACCACTCTGTACTCTGCACATATAGCCAGCCTGGTTAGAGCCGGAGGGCCATGGCTTATCTGGGTCAAGCGACGGGCCAATAAACTAACAGGTCAAAAACGAAAATGCTTCAACCAAAGGGTTTCCGTGAAGTGTCTCTAAACCACCATTGTAGTTTAGAGTTTGGAGTGCTGTGCCAAAAACGACACTAAACCACAATATATTAGCATTTAGCTCCCAGCTCCACTGTGCCTAAGTACAGCCTAAAAGCCTAAGCCTAATGTGAAACACTTCAAATGATGAAGCCACAACTGATGAATGGGGTTATTCTATGGCAAAGGTTCATTTAACACTAATCATTTCTATCAAATAAGAGTGAGGACATCACCAGATTACAGGTATAGGATGTAAAAAAGATCTCGTAAAACCCATTTCTCACCAGGAACATTAGAACTGTTTGCATTGAGTGGACTCTAACTCAACTTTCAGCATTCACTTTTATCACTTGTGTGGTGAACAGGGTGTGAACTAGTGAGTTTTCCATTGTTGGAAACTCAGTTTGAAGCAGAGCTTGAAGCCATGCCTGAATATTTGATAACCATGGCTTGACGTTAATCATTTTGTGCACCAGCCACGACAGCTAGTCGTTTTCCAAAGTTACTTGCCAATTAGCTTTTTCACTAGCATTGACTTTGCCGTTTATTTTGGCTCCATACGCCATGGCCAACTCACACCAAAACAATATAGATTGAAAAATATCACTACAAGTAAGAAAAACATATGTACTTTTGATTTTGGGAGGAACAGTCCCTTTAAAATGTGTTAATCTGGGTTGATGTTGTAAACCAAATGACATTCATATAACATAAGTGAGACCAGTACTTCTTCAAATGTTCCAAATCTTTTAATTTACTACTTTTCAGTTGTCTACACTAATCTAACTAAATGTCTGCTAATACATCTAGTTTCGTTGTCGGTTTAATCGCACTGGGTTCTCAAAGCCCTCTCCAAATACCCGTTTGAACCGGTAGAGCTTTTTCTACTGCCGATGTCGAAAGACAGTGATCTGTAGAAGAGAACTGTAGCTGAGCATTAGTAACTTTACTTTTAAAGTTATTTCTGTTTGTGATTTTAAGCATGAAGCTTAACAATTATATTTTGGTTCTAGTACCTCTCTCTACGTGTCTTGACTTGAAAACCAACATTCACAATGGAGGGGGCACTGAACATGTGTTCACTGTTTCCAAAATAGGACATTCAGTGTCACTTCTTGTTAGCCAATCAAACGCAGCCTTCTCTTTAAGAGTTGAGAACGGATGAAGGTACTCCACATTCATCAAGACATTTCCATCACGATGACATCTCTGAAGTTTGCTTTACATCTGACTTGTCTTTGCTTGTGGAGAATTGGTAAGTTGGGTATTTTGTGGACTGGATGTGTTTGCATCCTTACAAATATACATTCTTCACTGATATTATTTCAAATCATAATGCTGAACTTCTGTCATTGTATTAATTGTGCCTTTTCTTGGTCTCTTTTCTATTCAGCTACAGCATCTACTCAATCTACTGGTTTTATATCGGCTAATGTTGGCGATAACGTGACATTAGAGTGTTCCTATAAGGATGATGTCGCAGCAATGTTCTTCTGGTATAAGCAAACTCTGGGACAGAAACCAAGGCTCATCTCAACCTTCTATAAGCATGATAAAAAGGGCACATTTATTGATGAATTAAAAAACGATCCACGCTTCACACTGGAAACTAAAAATGGAAATTATCACTTGACAATCTCGGAGTTACGCCATTCCGACTCGGCTACTTACTACTGCATAAGTATTTATGCCTACCAGTTTCAATTTACCGAGGGCATCACTGTCAATGTAAAGGATTCAGGTTTGAAGATCCAAGCTACGGTCCATCAGTCGGCGTCTGAGAGCATCCAGCCAGGAGGCTCTGTGACTCTCAACTGTACAGTACACACTGGGACCTGTGAT
The DNA here is from genome assembly GCF_004354835.1 of Perca flavescens. Classification (NCBI taxonomy): domain Eukaryota; kingdom Metazoa; phylum Chordata; class Actinopteri; order Perciformes; family Percidae; genus Perca; species Perca flavescens. The sequence goes on from NC_041349.1 coordinate 26,027,309, forward strand.
GGAGAACACAGTGTTTACTGGTTCAAGAACTCGGAAGAATCTCAGCCAGGACTCATTTACACCCATGGAGGCAGGACTGATCAGTGTGAGAGGAAACCCAACACACAAACACACACCTGTGTCTACAACCTGCCTATCAAGAACCTGAGTCTTTCTCATAATATGACCTACTACTGTGCTGTTGCCTCATGTGGACACATTCTGTTTGGAAACGGGACCAAGCTGGACTTAGAGGGTAAGTGATGTAAAATTCTAGCAGATGTAATGGTGTCAAATTTAACAAACACAGATGTAACAGCTAAAAGCTGTAACCCGACTAATATGGGATTTTTGAGGCCAATACTGATATCCATATTTGGGGATCTAAAAAATTTGCTGATGACATATTGGCAGATAGTTACATTTTAAAGCATAATATCATGCTATAAAAGCATAGATATCCACTTGTTTGGGAAAAATACTGAGCAGTACACAAATCAACTTTTCAGTGTTCTCTGGTGGACAACTTTGTTTGGAATTTCTTGTTACCAATCATCCGCCATATACACCGATGCTGATATATCTGACTGCAATAAGCCAATATTGGCGGATTTATCAATCTAGCTTTACCAAAAGATTTTTAATGTCTCTTGATGTCTGGCTCTATGCAGATAAGGTGGAATCGCCCAAATCTCTTGTGTATTTCTTGAGCGCAGCTTTGGCTTTCACCACCACCCTGGTTGTGTTATTGGCTTTCTCGGTGTACAAGGTGAACAAGAGAAACAGCTGCCAATGTACAGGTACAGTAACTCGTACTGTTTTTATCAAAACGCATGTTTTCAATGAAGATGCCTTTAAAATAAAGACTTTTTTCTATGTTTCACAGAGTGTCAAAAAGCTTCCAAAACAGCAAATGCAGAGGTGAATATTATCTAAAATAACTGCTATATTCTGACAATTAGTTGTGTCGAATTATTTCTTTTATGTACTGTATTGTTATTCATTCATATATTTGTGTGTTACCAGGGTTACCAAGATGTAGACAACCTCCATTATGCTGCGTTAAGGGATCCCAGGATCAACAGACCAAGAAAAGTTAGAGACAACACTGTCAGTGAATGTGTGTACTCCAGTGTAAGGCAGTAGAACTGGACATGTTTCATTTGTACTTGGTTTGTTGGTAGGCTGTGATTTTGTCAACACCTTTTAACATATCGTCGCCCATCTGACCTACAGCTACAATATTATGATATTGAGAAGTGATGTAGATTTTCTTGAAACGGAAACTTTTTCAGAAACGTCTACATTTTTTAAATATTAATTTCTATACATACATGTATAACTACTTGAACAACCTTGTGCAATGACAGTACAGCTGTCTGATGTGGGCTTTTATGTGCCGGCAAAGCTGCCATATTTCCACTCTCACTATACCAGTTGTATCAGTCTCTCACTGTTGGACTACTAAAAACACGAGATGTAGGCCTAACATTTCATTTGCAAAGCAAAACCTTAACCACTGACAATGTATACATGTCACAGTACCTGACATCATATTATCTCCATTCCATTCCTGGTGAAATACTGTATGCTTTAGTCTTTGCATGTTTTTGAACATGTTGCTACAAACCCACTGATGTAAGAATTTTTGTCTAACTTCCCTTGTGGTCTGCAATCAAAAGATGATAAAAACAGTACGGATGCTTTGTGAAGGGTCAGACATATGCTTAGTTTTTGTTTCCATGTGGTTTCAAGTAGGATGTCTTCACATTATAGTACAAAGTTATATTTTCTTTTTAAATATGTTGTGTTTGTATGTTTTATATTCCATTATTTCCAAGAAAACACATAAATATTAATAAACTGTAAATATCGCCAAGTGTAAGACTGTCATGTCAGAAAGGGCAGGAACGACTACAGCAATACTGCTGTGGTGATATGATGCGTATTGTGGGTTTGAAGTCATTTAAAGGCATCACCACTTTTCCTCCCTTACCCTCAAGCAAAAAGCCACTAACCACCATTGAAACAGATCACAATCAGGCAACCACTGCTGCACACATCGGGATTCAATTTGCGGAGGCCCTACCTCCACTGAGGTTCCACTGAACACACCTGAAAAATGTTTGCAAGTGGAAAGCCAGTGAGGGATCATGTCCTTGGTGGCTGGTGTTCTCTATGCCACCCTCCTAAAGGTCCTATGACATGCTGCTTTTGGATGCTTTTATATAGGCCTTAGTGGTCCCCTAATACTGTATCTTAAGTCTCTTTCCCGAAATTCAGTCATGGTGCAGAATTACAGCCTCTAGAGCCAGTCCCACAATGAGCTTTCCTTAGGACGTGCCATTTCTGTGTCTGTAGCTTTAAATGCTAATGAGGAGGAGAGAAGCGGGGCAAGGTGGAGGGTGGAGGGTGTGGCCTTGACCAGCTCGTCATGGGCAAAGCAGAGAAAGGGGAGGTAACCTTTCACCTTATGACGACGTATAGGGAAGATACCAGATTGGCCCATCTGAATTTACTCTTTCTCAAAGGCAGAGCAGTTTACACCTATCACCATTTCTAGCCACTGGGGGACCATAAGCAGGCTCATATTAATGTTAAAAAAAAACAACTCATGAAGTGAAATTGTCATGCCATGGGACCTTTAAAGCCAACAGAGTTAGCAGTGACATGAACTGCAATGCACATGAATTCTTTCCAAAATAGGAGTGAAATGAAAAAAAAAAAAATCATAAAATAAGAAGCAGACTTTAAAGCTGCTTATTATTACATTCTATTCTTGTATATTACAGTTTTTTCTCCATTGGAAACAACCAATTAGCTTACACATTGTATCTATTTCTTGATTGTCTATTGTTTGTTGGGTTTGCCAGCTTTGAGCACTAACGGGGAATATGACCCAGGTGACTGTTGGAGGTATGGGTGACTAGCTTGCTAGCTTATGTGACAACATGTTAATACAACAGTTTAGGGGTTGTTAAAAATACTAGCTGTTCCCCTTGCTTTATGCTAATCTAGGCTATAATGTTGCTGGACTTAAAGCTGCAGTAGGTAAGATTGTGAAGAGCCACGACAACTTCTCAGTCCCTCCTCCCTTTCTGCTGCAGCCCAAACAGTCTCCTAAGCCCCTCCCACACAACGGAGTTTGACAGAACTGCCGGCATGTCAGACAGACAACATTTTCAATAACTAAACACTAACACAACGTTAATTTTACTCACCAACAGTAAAACGATGCTAACTAGCAGGCTACCGTTAGCCATTTCAGCATCACATCAGACCGACCACTGTGCTAACGTTACTATCATCCTCACCAACATAGCTTTGTGGACTTTTGACTACTAATAACCAAGTGAAAGACAAATCATTCATGGTAATTATGTTACCTGTTGAGAGGAAATGTGGCTACGTCTGCATCGTTCTTCAGATCTTTAAAATCCTGCAGCCACGCCACCTCTGAAAAGCCACTCCAATATTCACCGGAGTTTTGGAAAACTTTTCTGCAGCTCGTGCGCGGGGAGGGGGGAGGGGAGAACGCTGTATATGCGTGTACCTGAGCAGTGATTGACAGGCAGATAGACACCCCCTGTGGCCCTGATTGGAGAAAATCGACCGGGAGCGGTGGAATTTTGCCAATGGCACTACAGGCTGTAGGAGGTGCCAGAGGAGCTGTCTTTTTTTTTTTTTTTTTTTTTTTTTTTTTACATAATTCATGTAGTTCTACTGGAACATAGGGTCAGTTTCAGGAAATATGACAGAAAGTTAGTTTTATAAGACTTACCAACTGCATCTTTAACATACAGAGATGAAAATGACATTAATCTTCTCTAAGGAAGCAAACAAAAGGATTTCAAATGCAAAAAGTCTGAGAAATTCTGCAATTATAAGTTTGACCACAGTTACAGCAGCGCTTTGCTGCAGTATTCAAATTCAGTCAAAATAGGCCAGTTGATCATAGGTAGGCGGATATGTGTTGGGGGAATAACAATGCAGAAGAACAGGGTGGAGTAATTAGGCTTGCTCCCTGTGCCTAAGAGGGGAAAACCTTATATGAATCAGCCTAGTACATTTAAGTTAAACTGTAATGTATGCACTGCTTTCACTGTTTACACAGAGATGAAGCACTTACTGAGACCTGTTGACCTTTACCACCATGCTTTTGCCGTGCATCTCTTTCATTTCAGCAGCATTGGTGGTTTCAGCAGGATGTTGAGGTGTTCTCTGTACTCTGAGAGGGCATTTTTGACTCTGCTCTCATCTTTATGCATCTTCATAGTACAAGTTTAACCTTTAACACCTCCACATAGCTTGACCAGGACATGTGCACTTTGACTATGTAACTGGGAGAACTTAAAGTTACTCTTTTAGGTTTGTGTCTGAGTTCTGCCCAAATCCTTAAAACTGAACTGAATAGCAGTGGTGTAGTGGTGTCTTGTCATTTAAAGGGTATTTGTTCCCAGAGTTTGCCCTTAAGACAGAGCTTCTCCCTAGGTTCTGTTTTAAATTTCATGTATGTTGGAAACTTTCCTCTCAAAAAACAACACAGCATCAAGCCTTTGAGCAAGTGCCATTTGGTTCCATTCAGCTGACAAAGCGCTAGCCCTCTACGATATGAGTAAAGGAGGAAGAAATGTGACATTGGGGAGTCCATTGAAGTAGATGGATAGGTTAACAAAATATTGGACTCCAACATGAGAAACCATTAATAGCTTCCTTTTTTCCAATTGAGTCAGCATATTCTGAAGCATGACCACAATTGTTTCCTAACCTAAAAATGAAGCATGACCACCAAGGTCCCCTAACCTTAACGAAGTAGTAGTTTTTACCCCAATTACGATATTTGCCTAATGTTAAAAAATAACTTATTTTAACCCAAACCATGATCTCTCCTTAAACCACGTTTTTTTTGTGCCTAAAACTAACCAAACGTTACCATAGCATCATAAATCTGGCCGATTTAACAGCGTACTGTAACAGTTTTGTAATAGCTCACACTAATGTTGTCATCCTGCCAATAGCTGCATCAGATCAAAAAAATGCTGTGTCGATCTTAAATGCACGCATTTTATCATTTAATTTGGAGGGCTTCTGAAATGTTTCTTTTGGACACTGCTCCTTCTGTTAATGCAGACAAGAAATAAAGCAGTCACTCACTACATTGAGACCATTTAACCTTCAACCCCATGGTTTAGCTTTGTGTCTCTGTCAGGCAGCAGCTACTGTGGTTTTCAGCAGGATGTAGGCATGGTTGCACTCCCACCTAGATGCTATTTATGCCTATGTCCTCTAAAACAAAGCAAAGGCACTAATGCCAGTAATACAAATACCAATACTAGTAAGACTAATAATGCAATGCATTCTTAGAACACTTCATGTTTAAATGCTATGAGTAGTAAACAAATGGATATAATATACTAGTTGCAGAGGGCATTTTGAGACATTAGAACAGACTAAAAAGTGCTGATATTTAAAACTGACTACTGTTTGCAATAACTTCCCGGTAGAAAACTCATGAGTCCTGTACATACAATTTAAAGGCGCTGAGCAAACGGGGACGAGGACCAACTGGATCTACTCTTATATTATTCATCTAAAATGCATGTTTGATGATTTTGAACACTTTCACTTATGTTAGATGAAGAGCTAATTAACCTGTTGGGATACAGACTAAAGAAAATGACAACACCCGAACTAGCAGTCAGTCTGACCGGAGGTGACAGGTTGCTGTTCGCAATGTTAGATCTGTTTTTTAAAGACGCTAGCAAAGCTACACAGTACAAGAAATAAGTACAGCAGATTTGTGTTATAGCGTGACTTCACGGTGATTTGGTCTGAAATAATAATAATAATATCTAAGTTAGTGGGCAGGTGATTTAAAGTATTTTAAAATTGGGTAAGCTCACCAAAATTCTCTAAAACCATGATAGATTTCCATAGTCAACTTACTTCTGGACGATGCTTTTTTTTCAGAAACACTATCAGATCTGCATGTTACCTTGTCTTCTAGACATGACAGTTAGCCCACTGCCAAGTGCTGAGCATGAATAGACTCCACTGTAAACATTATGGTGTAGGAACTATATAACCTGTAATTTATTACCCCCCCAATGTTAAATATGATACCAAGGTAAAGAGTCATTATTTTCTTTATATACCTCACACCATGTGAATCTCATCAACCAAACTTGACACTGTAGGTGACAGTGAGCATGTGATCATGTTTCCATAAGTAGGACGTACAGTGTCACTTCAGGCTGGCCAATGAAACGCAGTCTCGTCTCTTAAGAGTGGAAAAAAGATTGAGATTTCTCTCATTCAGAACAAGAATTCGAAGACGATGACATCTCCAAAGTTTCTCTTGTATCTGGCCTTTTTCTTCTTGGGAGAAATGGGTGAGTTGTTCTTTGTGTGTCTGCAGTTACTATGTTTTAGTTTATAACAGCTATTCTCGGAAATTCTGCTAACATTTTTATGCTGCAATAATTTAATTTAATTGATTTAATTGTACATTGGTTTTGTCTCCCATTTCACTTCAGCTCATATGTCTGTTCAGGAATTGTCATCTGTTCGTCAAGAGAGACGTTTTGTATCAGCTAGTGTTGGAGACAAGGTAACTCTGGGATGTTTCTGTGAAGGTGAAGCTGCATGGCTTTACTGGTATAAGCAAACTCTGGGACAGAAACCAAGACTCATCTCAACCTTCTATATGTATGGTATAAGAATCACTTTTTATAATGAATTTAAGAACAATTCACGCTTCACATTGGATCCTAAAGACAACAACTTGACAATTTTTGATTTAAACATCTCAGACTCGGCTACTTACTACTGTGCAACTAGCAATGCAGTTGTCTTGGACTTTGCAGAGGGCACTATTATCAATGTAAAAGGTTCAGGTTTGAAGGACCCAGCTACGGTCCATCAGTCAGCGTCTGAGAGCATCCAGCCAGGAGGCTCTGTGACTCTGGACTGTACAGTACATACTGGGACCTGTGATGGAGAACACAGTGTTTACTGGTTCAAGAACACGGAAGAATCTCAGCAAGGACTCGTTTACACCCATGGAGGCAGGAATGATCAGTGTGAGAGGAAAAACAACACACAAACACACACCTGTGTCTACAAGCTACCGATGAAGAGTCTGAATCTTTCTCATACTGGGACCTACTACTGTGCTGTTGCCTCATGTGGACACATTCTGTTTGGAAACGGGACCAAGCTGGACTTAGAAGGTAAGTTACTTTTCTAGCCAAGGTACTCATTTGTACTTCCTATTTAAGATGAGAACAGAACGTAACTTTCAAGCTCATTTGATGACTAGTTATTTTTTAGTTGCTTTCTAAACTTTGTACGAATACAAAGATAAAAGCTAAAAGCTCTGTTTCTGCTGTCCATCTCTCTACAGATAAGGTGGACTCTCTTGTCTATGTGTATTTCTTGATTGGTGCTTTAACATTCACCACCCTCCTGGTTGTTTTACTGGCTTCCTCACTTTTCAAGATGAACCAGAGAAACCGCTGCCAATGTACAGGTAAGTGGCACTGTTTGCATCTGATAGGAATTACTAAATGTAACTTGAATAAAAAAGCATTTTATTCTCTGTTTCACAACCAGAGTCTCAAGCAAGATTATCGTCTCCCTCCACAGCAAATGCAGAGGTGAAATTTATCTAAATAAACAACCTTTTTATTCCACAGCAACACATTCTTTTCATAATTGTTTTGTTTTTAATTTTGATTTCCTACTCCACTTCTACATCTTGTGTTACCAGGGTTTCAGAGATGCGGACAGCCTTCATTATGCTGCTTTAAGTGTCAACCTGCCCAACAGATCAAGAAGACAAAGAAACAACACCAATGATGACTGTGTGTACTCTGGTCTAAAGCAGTAGTCCTTTTTCAAAAAACTTGAGTTCATATTTATTTGCAGACCTGTAGGCCTTTTTATACATAAAAGTGTTTCCTAACCTATACCAAGTGAATTAGTTGCCTAACCCTACATACCCTTTCTCTTATTTTTTTTGCATAACCGTGATCTCTTTCGAATATTAATCATAACATAGCTCCGATGCATATATCTTGTAGAAAGCAAGACATTTAAAAACATTGCCATTGAATGTAACAGTGTTATCTGGAGTCATGGAATTTGAGGAATAAGCATGTTCAACTCAACCGAACCAAATCATGTACTGTATGTGCTTTCGTATATCCATTCTATTTCATTAGGGATCAAATAAAGTTAATATATTCATGGGACACTTTGATTTTTTGAATATATATAATATGCATGCAGGGCCTGAAATTAACACCCGATCACATGACAAATGTGGGTGAATTTTGCCATAGTTGGGTGAAACTGTCAATCTGACTGCCATGTTGGCGGTTAGCCAATGAGAATTGAGTGATTCATTAGTTGTTTTTTTGCCACTTTTCTTTCACATTTCAACCAAGTCCGCCATTTCCTTGGATTTGAGCTGAAAAATGTGGCAGCACGTTACTCGGGTGAAGAGGCTGCCTGAAACAAGCAGGCAACAAAAAGATGAGGATGATTTAAAGAAAAGTTAAAGAAGAAGACATTTTAATACCAAGTGGACATTTGGAGATAACTTCAATGTTTGTGAGATTTGCTGATTTACGACATTTATGAGACAAAAAAAAAAAAAAATCTGTGTAGCTATGTGATTTAAAAATCCAACTGCGACAGAGCCTGGTGGCCAAAAAGAAAAACTTAACTTCAGGCCCTGTATGCATGTGTGTTTGCTCCCTGGTAGCAATCTTTCCGTCTTAATCATTCTTGACTGTCCGCAACAATGAGTGGACGAGTCGTGAAACTTGACAGTTCTGGTAATGAAAGTAAAATGGCACAGGAACACCGGCACATGCTCAAACCAGAATTATCTTTCCACTGCTTGCTTGTTTTTATACACAATGACAATTGATCAGGTCTTGTTAGATTGACCATGTTGCTGAGCAGGGTGCAGGGATCAGACGTTGATACCAAAACATTACAGGAGTGCATCCTTCCTAGTTCAACCAGTCAACCATAACAGCCCAGTCTCCATCAGACATGTCACAAACTTCCGGTGTAGGGTATATAATGCACTGATCAATTTATGAACATAGGAAAGTCTCTCAGCGGGGACACATTTCTTTAATTAAATTCTAATTTTTATGTTGACATTTTATATGCCATTGGTTTTACTGCAAACCAGACCTTCTCCAAATTACAGTGTGCTTTTCACAACCTCCAAACTACTTTTATACATTTAAAGCTCATCTTGAACTCCATAAAGACAAAATGTGTGCATTTCACAAGAGTGCGGAGCGCTGATGCTACTGGAGCTTTAATGAAAATCTAATAGATAAAGTTTAGCATTACTTATAGCAGTACTTAGGAAATTGGTTAGATGTCAGATTGACATATTTAACAATTGTGAACAAACATACAATCCACTATACCATCTACACTGAATTATGGAGATAGTGCTCATGTTGCTGCCATAACACTGAAACAACTGGATGGCATTTACCATAGGGCCATTCGGTTCATCACTCAAGACAGCTATCGCATCTCTAACCCAAGTTGAATTAAAGTGAACAACCATGACACCACACATCACTGCATAGGTTGGCTTTCCCTTAATCAATGCAAATGTCTAAATGTAACGGCACGCACTTTATTGGCACTTTCCGTGCAAAAGTCCGACCCAAAGCAAGAAAACCCATGACTACACTGAGTGTGTATGAAGTTGCATCTGATCATACAGCAGCAGACCTTTCTCCACAGCGCTGTGTAGGAAGGTCTAGCTAGTCCACACAGCATTCAGGGATGGGAGAAAAACGTGCTCTGGTTTATTGGCATTTCTTTAAACCAATCACAATCGACTCACGCGGCGCTAAGCCCTGGACACAATGAGGTTGCCTCTGCAAAATAGCCTCTGGAAGTAACTTGTTTTGATGGAACATGTGTACGTTCAAAAGTTAGTCGTGCAACAGAAAACTCAGGTTGGACAGATAGTCTAGCTAGCTGTCTGGATTTACCCTGCAGAGATCTGAGGAGCAATTAACCATAGTCCTCAGAAATTCACGGCAATTTAAAATGGCAACACAAAGAAAGCGGAAGGTGTGGGACATCTGGCCTAAAAATAGGGACATCCTGAGGCACCTAAACAATCCCGGAAGTGGAACGTCGTCGATATAGACTAAGCTTTCCTTTAATCAATTCAAATGTCTAAATGTAACGGAACCTACTTTATTGTCACTTTACGTGAATAAGTCAGACCCAAAGCAAATATACACATGACTACACTGACTGAGTATCAAGATGCATCTGATTGTACAGCAGCACTGAGGCTGATACTGACAGAGGACTGCAGCTGACGTGCTGCTGCAGCTATACGCAGACGATGCAGGTTTTAATAAGAGCAAAGCCTTTATGAGATACAAAGGTGCGCTTAAAATGTTATGTCACTTTGAACTACTACACTATGAACACACATAGAAAAGAAATTCAGCATTCATTAACCTCAGACCTGTTAACTTTTTCCCTCCCCATACTTTTTGTTTTGTATCTCTTTCAGGGCTTTCAGTACATTTTGTGGTTTTCAGCAGGATGTCAGGGTGTTTGCGCTTTCACAATAAAGTCTCTTAAGCAAAAGGCCACTTAAAGCCGCTTGACACAAATTTGTGATATTGGGTTATAAAATTAAAATTGGCTTGACTTATGTAAAGCACTGTTCTCATCAGGTCATATGTATATGATTATATGGACCCTATCAAATTAAATGCCTGCTAATTTAAAGTTAAAAAAACTTGTCCAACTTAAGTTATTCAAGTAGATTGACCTGATTTTTTTTCTGCTGCCAGCACGGTACAGTGCAGTGTTGCTCAAAACATCAAACATATTAGAAAAACAATACTTGGTCTTGTTAGCGGTTTTTGAACAGGATGTGAAGAACATTTATCTTTTACTATTTTAAAAAATAATGCCAAAATGGGGAGCGATTATTTTCTTCATTAGGGTTAGGGCCCATACAGTATATCTCTCACACCATGTCAAACTTTCTTTAATAAAAAAAAAAAAAAAAAAAAAAACGGGCCACTGTATGAGAGCGCACGGTTTCCTAAGTAGGACATGGAGTACAGAGTCACTTCAGGTTAGCCAATCAAATGCAGTCCTGTCTCTAAAGAGTAGAGATAGAATCAACGTTCTTTTCATTTCACACAGCAAATTGAACACAATGACATCTCCAGTGTTTGCTCTCTTTTTCACATCTCTGTTCTTAGCAGAAATGGGTAAGTTGCATTTTTGTAACTCAAACTTGTATGTTTCATGTAAGATCACTGTTTAAACAAATGTTTATAATATTTTATCCCCTGATTAAGCTGAATTCTGTTACATTAAATTTAATATGCATTTGTTTTTTTCATTTCAGCTCAGGCGACTGATCTGAAATTGTCCTCATCTGTCCGCCAAGAGAGACATTTCGTATCAGTCAAAGCTGGGGAAAACTTGACTTTGCAATGTTTCTTCGAAGGTGCTGTTGCTGCAAGGCTTTACTGGTATAAGCAAACTCTGGGACAGAAACATAGGCTCATCTCTACTTTCTATATGTATGACAAAAAAGTTCATTTTTACGATGAATTCCAGAACGACTCACGTTTAACACTGAGTACTGAAAATGGTCAAAATCACCTGACAATCACAGACGTGCGCTTTTCAGATTCGGCTAATTACCACTGCATGAGTTGCTATCTATACACGTTAGAAATTTCTGCGAGCATTTTAGTTGATGTAAAAGGTTCAGCCTTAAACATCCCAGCTACTATCCATCAGTCAGCATCTGAGAGCCTCCAGCCAGGAGGCTCTGTGACTCTGGACTGTACAGTACACACTGGGACCTGTGATGGAGAACACAGTGTTTACTGGTTCAAGAAGTCTGAAGAATCTCAGCCAGGACTCATTTACACCCATGGAGGCAGGACTGATCAGTGTTTGAGGAAAAACAACACACAAACACACACCTGTGTCTACAAGCTGCCGATGAAGAGTCTGAATCTTTCTCATGCTGGGACCTACTACTGCGCTGTTGCCTCATGTGGACACATTCTGTTTGGAAACGGGACCAAGCTGGAGCTAGAAAGTAAGGAGCTTTTCTAGCCGAGGTTGTTGCTTCTCATAGGTACTCATTAGTAAGGCTGGGACGATGTGCCCTTGTCCCGATTCCATTATTTCTGTTTTGCTTGAAACTGATATGATGTAGTCGCAAAAAATTTTTTTTTACCATGCATACTCATGAGGACTTTCTAAATACATTTAGTATTAGAACAGAAAACCTGCTGAAAGATCTGTCTCTGATGTCCGTCTCTCTAAAGATGAGGTGGACTCTCCTGTCTTGGTGTATTTCTTGAGTGGAACTTTGACATTCACCACCATCCTGAGTGTTTTACTGGCCTTCACAGTGTGCGTGATGAACAAGGGAAACAGCCGCCAATTTAAAGGTAACCACTAGTTTGTATGATTTGTAATCACAGACTTTGGCTTTTATATAAGAGTTTTTTCCTGTTTCACAACCAGGGTCTCAAGTCGGATGTCCAGCTCCCCCCACAGCGAAAGCAAAGGTGATTAAAAAACTATAAATTAACTGCTAAACTACCATTAAGACACATTTTCATTGTTCAATGCATCATTTTTTGCGTGTTTTAATATCTGTCAAAGACAAAATAATGATCGTCGATATATATTTTGTTACCAGGGTTACCAACACGCTGAAAACCTTTATTATGCTGCTTTAAGTGCCGACCTGTCCAACAGATCAAGAGGACAGAGGGATCCCACCTGGAGTGAATGTGTGTACTACAGCGTAAAGCAGTAGAACTGGACTTATTACATTTGTACTTTGGAGTAAGACAGGATTTTCTTAGTGCCTCTCTGGAGGTGTAATAAAGATGTATATCCAGGTTTGAAATACAGTTGCGTTTAAAGCTTCTTTGTGGCCTGCAGACTAAATTAAATTGCTCTATTCTCAACTTATATGCATGTTTAGAATACTCTTTGTTGTCTGTGTGGCAAATAAACCATGTATCTCAAATCATATTTTAAGTACTTATGAATAAATATTTTTTATGACTTAGTCAGTATATTTAGCAGCTCAAATGGATGTCATAAAAGTCTCTTGCATGCTTTATTTTTTGCCCTTTTGTTTTTTTCCCCACGTTTTTGAATCTTTTTACAACATTTTTGTCACTTTTTTCAACATACTTTTATTGTTTCTCTTCTTCAAATGCTATAAAAGTGTCTTGTTCAGGGACACTGGTTGATGCATCGCAGTGGGAATCGAACTCCGATGTACCACGCCAAAGGCATGTTTCATATCCACTGCGCCATCACCAAATTCAATGAAAGTAGTAAAATAATGATTTATTTTGCTTGTGAAGAGCGCTGTAGAGAACCATCCAAGTTATTTATTTTTGACAATTTGGTTTAAAGAAACCCCACTGTGTTGGGCCACTGATCCACTTGTACAGGGGAAGACTGAAGGGCCTTAACTGCAGACCATTTAACCCTAATTTATTAAGGTTCAGGCAAGTTTGCAACATTATAATTATACATGTCTGAAAAACAAATGTTTGTTCAACAAAAAATAAATGCATACACACTTGCCAAAATTATAATCCAACCACAGGTTAAACATTACAATGCTACAGAGTGACGTGTCTTGCTTTAACTAACCATCTTTGGGTGTAATGCATATTTACATGGTAATGGCCAAGTTTCATGGCATACTTTAGCTAACTTACAAAATGTTAATACAGTTTATACCATCTAAAAATGAGGGACGTGCTAACACCATTATCCTTTCAAGTTAGTTTTATGGGGGACACTCGGCACAAAAAGGGGAGAGAGTTATTTTGTTATGCTTCATTGGGGTGGTACAGTGGTGCGCTTTGGTTCACACCTCAAACATAGGCAAGAGTCAGTACTCAGTGAGTTTTTTTGTATCACAGCTCTCTCAGTGCAGCGGCCTTTGTGGTTATCAGGGTGGTTGTATTCTCACATAGATGCTCCTTAATGCAACGACCACTCCCAGTACAAATTACAAAACTCTAGAGTCTTTATCTGGTGACATTTAACAATACTGCAACTACTAACACTAATAGCGCTATTGTGTTTAGTTGGAATATTACTGACAACTATAGATACAAAGTGATTTAATATATTTATAGGGCATTTTGAAACATTTTGAACTGCTGTAACTATAAGATATAAATATATATTTAAATTGAACTGTAGACTACTTCAACACCTTAAAACAGATATATAAAACTGGATGAACATAATGGAATGATGTGGCCGCTGAATGATGCATTTTTCACAGTTCTGCCTTAACTGCTACACAACACTCAACGTTAGTGTATAACATCACAGCAGGTAGCAACACATGCAGGAAGGCAGCATTAGTGTTTGTCTAGCAAAGCATTAAGACATTGTTTTGTCAGAGCCATATATTTGGCTCACATTAGCTAATAAAACCTCTAGCCTCCAAAGTCTTTTTAAGGCTCCAGCTGTGGAAGTTTGAGTTGTCAAGTGACTCAGTATTTCCACTGATGTTTTCCTGGCTTTTTAGTAACATTTCAAGTGGTTGTACTTAGTGATGAACAACATATTGGTTGGCAAATATATTTTGGTTGATTAGTAAAATGATTGAATTATAATTGTTGCTCTGGAAGTGGAATTTCAGCCGATGATTACAAATTATAATGAATGAATGATGCAACAGAGTGGTTTTCCAGTTTACTGAAAAAGACATGCTGATTTTTCAAAAATGTGAACCGTTTCTCGGAAACCAAACTTGCCACCATAGGTGGCTGTGAGCATGTGACCATGTTTCCTAAACAGTGTCACTTCAGGTTTAGCCAATCAAACGCATTCTTGTCTCTAAAGAGAGGAGAAACCAACAATATTCGTGTCATTCAACACAGCAACTTCAACACAATGACATCTCCAGTGTTTGCTCTCTTTCTCACATGTTTGTTTTTGGGGGAAATGGGTAAGTTGCATTTTTGAAACTTCAAAATGTATCTGTTAGACTGTGGGATGTTAAGTAATTACACTGACGTATGTCACATTACATTAACTCAACATTTGCTTTTCCGTCATTTCACTTTAGCTCAGACGACAGGTCCGAAATCCTCAACTGTTCGTCAAGAGACACGAATTGTATCAGTTAAAACTGGGGAGGAGTTGACTTTGAAATGTTTCTATGAAGGTGATGTCGCTGTAATGCTTTACTGGTATAAACAAACTCTGGGACAGAAACCAACGCTCATCTCTACATATCATAAATATAACGTAAACGGAATTTTTCATGATGAATTCAAGAACAATTCACGCTTCACACTGGATATGGAAAATGGTAAGAATCACCTAAAGATCACAGATTTGCGTGTTTCAGACTCGGCTACTTACTATTGCACAAGTAGCAATACATATATTTTTGAATTTGCGGAGGGAACCTTAGTCAATGTAGAAGGTTCAGGTTTGAAGGTCCCAGCTACGGTCCTTCAGTCAGCATCTGAGAGCATCCAGCCAGGAGGCTCTGTGACTCTCAACTGTACAGTACACACTGGGACCTGTGATGGAGAACACAGTGTTTACTGGTTCAAGAACTCTGAAGAATCTCAGCCAGGACTCATTTACACCCATGGAGGCAGGAATGATCAGTGTGAGAGGAAACCCAACACACAAACACACACCTGTGTCTACAAGCTGCCGATGAAGAGTCTCAATCTTTCTCATACTGGGACCTACTACTGTGCTGTTGCCTCATGTGGACACATTCTGTTTGGAAACGGGACCAAGCTGGACTTAGAGGGTAAGGAACTTTCAGCTAAAGTTGTCGCATCTGGTGACTATTCGTTCTTTCTGATCTAACTCTGCATAAAAATCTGCTGAAAGAGCCGTCTCTCATGTCCGTCTCTCTAAAGATGAGGTGGACTCTCCTGTCTTGGTGTATTTCTTGAGTGGAATTTCGACATTCACCACCATCCTGAGTGTTTTACTGGCCTTGACAGTGTGCGTGATGAACAAGGGAAACAGCCGCCGATCGAAAGGTAACTGCTAGTTTGAATTTCACAGCTTGTATTCACAATCTGTCTTTTGAATAAAAAAATAGTTTTTCCTATTACACAACCAGAGTCTCAAGCCAGATGTCCAGCTCCCCCCACAGCGAAAGCAAAGGTGAATACAAAACTATAAATGAACTGCTCAACTACCGTTAAGACACATTTTTATTGCACAATGCATCGTTTCCTGGATATTATTTTAATTTCTGTCAAGGACAAAATAATTATCGTCTGATACATATTTTGTTACCAGGGTTACCAACACGCTGAAAACCTTTATTATGCTGCTTTAAGTGTCGACCTGTCCAACAGATCAAGAGGACAGAGGGATCCCACCTGGAGTGAATGTGTCTACTACAGCGTAAAGCAGTAGAACTGGACTTATTACATCTTTACTTTGGAATAAGACAGGATTTTCTTAGTGCCTCTCTGGAGGTGTAATATCCAGGTTTGAAATAAATTTGCTTTTATAGTTTCTTTGTGGTCTGCAGACAAAATTAAATCGCTTAAATTGCTCTTATGTGCATATTTAGCATACTGTTTGTTGTCTGTGTGCCAAATAAACCATGAATGTCAAAATATATTACATATAAGTACTTATGAATACATGTTTTTTTATGACTTAACCAGCATATTTAGAAGCTCAGATGAATGGATGCAATAAAAGTAAATTGCAGGTTTCATTTATTTTACATTTTTGCTTATCCTCATGGCGTTAATGATCAAATAAACAATTAAAAGTTGGAGCACTATGAGTTTGAAATAGTATGTGTGTGCATGGTTGATCCAACAGTTTCTTCTTACATGAGTGGCTGTTGGCACCATGTGTGTCAGAGAATGTGGTTGACCTAAAGACATGAGGCTCCACTAGTTTACAATGTTACCGTTTTGGGTTTAAATGTCTAGCAGACAACAGACGCTTATGCATCAAGTATTGTTTGGCCAATTTCTGCATTGATGACTTTCTAATCACAGAAATGAACAACCACGATAAAAACATGCACAGTAAACCTATTTAAAGTCACACATGGTAGACACACCGTCACCAGACCCAACATATATGGTGTCGTAGCACACAGACAGAAGGAAAGCCATAAAAAGGTACCCAATACCACACAGCACCAACCTGCAATAGGATTTGATATTGTAACTGTTAGGATGAGTGCAGAAACAGAATAAAGACATAAAGAAATATAGGTAACACTTCACTTATATCGACATAAGGTATCGACATAATCGTGAAATGACACTGTCATAACTATGACATGACACTGTCATGAAGGTGTCATAAACGTTATAAACAAGTCATGAACGTTTATGACTTCTGTCATTAAGTGTCATTCGTTTTTTGTCATGACAAGTTGACATTGATTGGGTTGTCTTGATTAGGACAACTTGACATTAATCAAAGTGACATTACCAGTGTTTAACATCACATCAGGTAGCAACACATGCAGGAAGGCAGCGAGTAGGGTTCGTCTAGCAAAGCATTAAACTATTGTTTTGCCGGAGTCATATCTTTGGCTCACATTAGGTAATGGGCCCTATCTTGCACCCGGCGAAGCGCAGCGCAAAGCCCGACGCAAGTATCTTTCCTAGTTTAAGACCGACGCAGTTGTTAGTTTCCTGTCCAGTGCCCACTTTGTTTAAATAGCAAAGTGACATTAATCAAAGTGACATTACCAGAAGTTGTCTTGGTCATGGCAAGTTGACATTCAATTTGTTTGGGATGTCTCTGTAATGACAACTTGACATGAACCAGGACGACATTACCAGAGGATGTCTTTATCATGACAACTTGACATAATGTCATCCTGTTTAATGTCAAGTTGTCTTAATAAGGACACTCCAAAGAAATGTAATGTCAAGTTGTTATGACCAAGACAACTTCTGGTAATGTCACTTTGATTAATGTCAAGTTGTCATAATCAAGACAACCCAAACAATGTCAACTTGTCATGACAAAAACAGAATGACACTTAATGACAGAAGTCAAATGTTCATGACTTGTTCATAACGTTTATGACATGTTCATGACAGTGTCATGTCAAATGTCAATGTCACAATTATTTCAATACCTTCAAGTAAAGTGTTACCAAAATATATTTAAATTGGACTTTAGACTACTTTAGTGCCTTGAAACAGGTACAGAAACTAAGTATGAATAATTTAAGGATAGCTGTAGGCCTGCAGGTCCTGTCTGTAGGCTCAGACTGTTCAGGATAAAAATATTACTGATAAACAAACTGCTCATGTATGATCCCATAGTTCACATTGACCATAAATCTGCTGTGGCCTCTGAATGATGCTTTTTTCATGTGTGCCTTAACTACTGCACAACACTCAACATTAGTGTATAACATCACATCAGGTAGCAACACATGCAGGAAGGCAGCACAGTGGCGTAACGAGCAAACACCGGGCCCTTAAGCAGCATTATCAAGGCGGGCCCCCCTACTACAGCACGTGATGACGGCGCAATGTGTACCATGAATAGGACAGTATAGGATCATAGATACAGCAGATAAGAGATGGGATGACTGACAAAATCAAGATTGCATACGCGCACCACAACAACAAAAAAACACTGGTGAATGTGCACCATGACACATGAAAAAAAAAAAACAAAGGGCAGTCCGTCCAGGATTTCGCAGCCTTTTTTTTTTTTTTTAGATTGTTGTGGCCAAAAATGGCTGATTTTGCGTGAGCTTTTGTAAAAAATTGCGATAAAAGTTGCGGTCTTTTGTTTGTTGCAATGAAGTTGCAAGAGACAGGGAAAGTTGCAAAAAAAGTTGCGATTTCTTTTGGATACTTCTTTAAAAATGAAAAGGAAACTTGTTTTGGGGAGAATAATAATTATTACTATTAATTAATTACTCTGGGTTGAGATTTCCTAGGAACCTTACCAAAAAGGCTCAGGATGCTGCAAATGTTGGTATAATATGAAAATGACTGGTGGATTTAAGACAAAAAATTATAATTTATTGAATGAATCGAATATGAACATATCTGTCACTGTCAGTGGCTTAATGTCCTATCCTATCCTGGCCTGGGACACATTTATACGGTTTAATAAAGTACTTATTGAATTATAACTTATCATTGCACTTAAAATAACGAGCGTGGCTGTCCTCAATTTAGGTCATCCTTTACGTCTCATCTGTGGTTTTTCCTGTATCCATCGTGTGTGATTTCGTGTGTGTGTGTGTGTGTGTGTGTGTGTGTGTGTGTGTGTGTGTGTGTGTGTGTGTGTGTGCGCGCGCATCAGTCGCGGGGGGAACGGAGCAGCCCCACCCGCTGCCGAGAGCCGACAGGAGTGAAACAGCAGCAGCTTTCAGTGACTTTATAGTGAAAAATCGTTACAGCGTTCATTGATGTTAAAATGTATACAGGTTGGCAGGATGGTCTGAAATGTTTTCCACGGTCTTTCGCTGTATGTTTTGTTGGTCAATGTGAGATGTTCGAGTCACACACGTGTCTCGGCCACGGTCTCGTTTTCATATCAAAAACAAGGAAATTAACTTGACCCGGGTCTTGGCGTGGCCATAGTGGGAAAATAAATATTGCCTCCCGCTTGGTCACTGGCTGTCACAGTGGACGTGGGACTGCTGGGATTGTTGCGAGTAATGAAAATGTGATAGGGGGCCCCGGCTGTCAATCAATATCTTCCAGTCACGTGGGCCCCTGATTGGTCCGGGCCCATAAGCACTGCATACCCTGCTTACTGATAGTTATGTGTCTGAGGCAGCAAGTGGGGTTTGTCTAGCAAAGCATTAAACTATTGTTTAGCCGGAGTCATATCTTTGGCTCACATTAGGTAACGGGCGCCGTCTTGCACCGGGCACAGCGCAAAGCCCGACGCAAGTACCTTTGCTAGTTTAAGACCGACGCAGATGTTAATTTCCCGTCCAGCACCCACGTCGTTTAACACTAGAACGGCCATGACGGTCATTTTGACCGTTTTGAAATTTATATGTGTAATAACTTTGCTGAATAAAAAAATACAATCCTGCTGCTGCCTGACTTTTCCTAAAAGAGTCTGTATTTTAATTTAAAATAGTTTTTACATACATTACACAAAAGGCAAAGAAAATACAATCACTTTTACCCATTTCGGCCATACACTGTCATATTGACCGCTCGGATTTTCGCGGTATTGTTTTTAATATTTCGCGCGGTTGAAGATGCATCTTGGTTGCTTAGTAACTACCATAGTCTCTGTCAGAGAAACGTAACTAGCGGTCTTGAGTAAAAAGTGTGGGCATCACCGATGGGCCGAAGGCAAAGCCAGAGTCGGTAACGTAGGCTACTACAATAAATACGGCGTGGATGGACTCAGTTCTGAATCAGAAGGCAAGCATCGGGCGCTTGCTCTGTGAAAGGCGCGGTACACGTAGATGGCCGGTGGCTGTTTAAATGTTCATATAACTTTATACATCCTGAACTGGCTGGAATCATTGCACTCATCCTCTCCAAGAAGTGCACCAGCAGTAAAATTGTCCGGAGGAAGTTCATGCAGCAACTGGCAGAGGAGCTGAGAGCGGAGTTTATGGAGGAAAAAAGGGCAGCGGGGCACCACAGCAGAGCCAGGTTAGGTTAGGTTATAGCTAAATGTTCAAATAAAATACTTTTAATTGTTATTTGGCTGTTATGAGTTAAGTTGAATGAATTTCCTGACCATATTTTTCGGGATATGAATGTATGGAATAATGACTGTTTACTATGCCATGATATGAATTATTGAAACACGTATTACTACTCAAATGTATAATTAAACTCGTTAAAATGTACATTTCGGTGTTATTACGTTTTTGTAAAGATATCCTAACACAATACATAATACAATATCGCAATTAGGTATTTATTCTATATATATTCTAGTAGTTATGGAATTCCGGCACTTCTAGTGTAGCAAATGCAGCTGCGCCCATCTCTGCGCCCATTGGTGTGCTGGTCTTACAGGGAGGTGCGTTCAGGTGCATTCTTGGTGTATTGCTATCTTGAGGCAGCGGAAAGTGATCGCGCCATTGACCAACACAAACCTGGTCTAAAGTGAATAACGCAGCATTTCATTGTTATTTTAATAACACCTATGATAAATTACACTAAGTACAACCCTTTTGAACCACGCGCCCGGACCCTTTTTTCTGTGGTTAAACTAGCAAAAGTGGATTTGTACACAAGTCCTAGCCTTTCATAGTCTTTTTAAGGCTCCAACTGTGAATGTTTAAGCGGTCAAGCACCTGGACTTTTCCACTGATGTTTTCCTGGCTTTTTAGTGATGTTTCAAGTGGTTGTACTTAGGGATGCACAATATATCAGTGGCCAATATTTTTTTTTTTTCCTAACATTTCATTTAGCTGACACTTTCATCCAAAGCCATCTCCAAAAAGGGCATTCAACCATGAAGGTACAAACTCATAACAGCAGAAATCACATAGAAGTACATAAATAAGCCAAACTACAAAGTGCCACATGTAAGTTATGCATGTCGGTGCAATTTATATTTTTTTACTTATAACCAGGCTGTGATTTGTGAATATAGCAGAGAATACCACCATGGATATAGCGCCACTCTGCCAGCCTTGCCAGAAAACTTATTTATGCACTTATATATTTAATGGATATTTAATGGAATATTCTCATAATATCACAACGTGGTGTCAACATAAAACACAGCGCTTTCAAGCCGGAGAACAGACTTCAGTAAGCAGCAAAAATAAAATACTTTCACACAGGAAACGCTTGTTTGTTCCTCTGGAGTGTTTTAATCAGAGCCCACTCTCACTCAAAAGCGTACAAATAACACGGGTTTACACTTTGAAAATACAAAGTATACAATACAAAGCAATGTGTACGCCAAAGTAAAATTGTGCGTACAGGAGACCGGTGCGTTTATAGTATAAAGGGACACGGGACCGCTTAAGGAGGGTTAAAACACAGGACTTTCACGTGGGAGATTGGGGTTCGTGTCCCGCGTGTGGTTTTTTCAGCCTTTTTGTTAAGCCGTGTATTAGCGTGTTTTTGTGACTTTCTCATGTTTTTTTTTGTTAAGCCTTCCCCAATGTTTCTTCCCTAAACCCAACCGTTTATTAGCGTGTTTTTGTGACTTTTTTGTGTAACTAAAGCCTTTCCCTACATTCTTTTCCTAAACCCAACCATTTTTTCTACCGTTTATTAGCGTGTTTTTGTGACTTTTTTGTTTGTTACTAAAGCCTTTCCCTGCATTCTTTTCCTAAACCCAACCCTTTTTTTTTTTTTTTTTTTTTTTTTTGTGACGCTGTTGTCGCGACGCGTGCATATAAAACGCACCGGTCTCCTTTACTGTAATTGTAGCGCTCCACGTATCTACTGTACGCACAATTTTACTTTAGCGTAAACATTGCACGTTTGTAAACCCGTGTTATTTGTACACTTTTGAGTGAGACCGGGTTGTTTAATCCATATCACAATCTTTTTCCTAAACTTAACGAGTTGTTTTGGTGCCTAAACTTAACTGTCATCGCCGCATGAAGCTCACTTTTTTTCTGGCTAAACTCCACTACCACGGCCCCTGAAAGGAGCGCTATCTGGCGGTGCCTGTACCCGGCTCACAGTCTACTGGCGTCTAAACAACTGCCGCTGGTAGCCTGCGTCCCGGAGCTCTTGAGCGGCTAAAACTGATGTTGGCCTGAGGTGGAAGTACATTACATTACATGTGTCTGTTGGAACTGGATTAGTACCCATCTCATCTGTGCTGACAACACACATGCTAATGACCCAAAGACAGTCCCTGCTGGGGGTGGCTGAGCGATAGAAACTCAGAAAGAAAATCGAACTGGTTCACAGCTATCTCAAACACCGGAGTGAAGCAAAATCTTAACTCACACAATCCTAGGTAAGAAAATTGGCCCAAATAAAGCAGTCAAGGTAACCTAAGGTAGCAGCTACAGTAAGTCCAGCAGAGAAGCCTATTTAAACAAAAGTACTCAGCCTAAAATCAAGCAGTCCAGCAGTAAGATACCTTCAGAAGTCAAATGCACACTGTGTTGGCTATTGGGCTGACTAATAAGACAACTGTTTTATTATTATTGTTGTTCTGATAATGAAATATTAACGGATAATTTCATATGATAATGAATGAATGATGCCAAAGAGCTGTTTGCCAGGTTACTGTAAAAGACCTGCTGCCGCTCTAAACTATGGAGGCTAAGAGCTTTAAGTAACCATTAATTAGTCCAACAGTATGGCTTCGAAAGGCTAAACATGATCCTGAAACACTGATGTCTAAAGAGAGACTTCCAGTTCTGAGTAACAGGTTTAATTACATATATTTTTAACTGAATCAATCATTTTTAAAAAGCAGCTCTAGACTCCCCTTTCCTAAAAGATAAACTAATAGGAAGTTACGCTCTTTATTTATTTCTCAAAATGTGAACCTTTTCTCAGAATCACGGAAACCAAACTTGACACCATAGGTGGCTGTGAGCATGTGACCATGTTTCCTATACCGTGTCACTTCAGGTTTAGCCAATCAAACGCATTCTTGTTTCTAAAGAGAGGAGAAACCAACGATATTCTGTCATTCAACACAGC
This sequence comes from Perca flavescens, assembly GCF_004354835.1. Classification (NCBI taxonomy): domain Eukaryota; kingdom Metazoa; phylum Chordata; class Actinopteri; order Perciformes; family Percidae; genus Perca; species Perca flavescens. The sequence continues at coordinate 26,050,987 of NC_041349.1, forward strand.
AACTTCAACACGATGACATCTCCAGTGTTTGCGGTCTTTCTCACATGTTTGTTCTTGGGGGAAATGGGTAAGTTATAATTTTATTTTAACTTAGACTGTGTGATGTTTCTTTCCGTCACATTACATTAACTCTACATTTGCTCTTCTCTCATTTCACTTCAGCTCAGTCGACAGGTCTGAAATCCTCCACAACTGTTCGTCAAGGGACAGGATTTGTATCAGTTAATATTGGGGACGAGTTGACTTTACAATGTTTCTATGAAGGAGATGTTGCTGCAAGGCTTTACTGGTTTAAGCAAGTTCTAGGCCAGAAAGCAAAACTCATCTCTACTTTCTTTAAATATAATGTAAATGTGACTTTTCACAATGAATTCAAGAACAATCCACGCTTCACACTGGATATGGCAAGTGGAAAAAATCACTTAACGATCAAAGATTTACGCCCTTCAGACTCGGCTACTTACTACTGCATTAACTTTCTATACACAATAGACTTTTCAGAAAGCATTTTTGTAAGTGTAAAGGGTTCAGGTTTGAAGATCCCAGCAGTCCATCAGTCAGCGTCTGAGAGCATCCAGTCAGGAGGCTCTGTGACTCTGAACTGTACAGTACACACTGGGACCTGTGATGGAGAACACAGTGTTTACTGGTTCAAGAACTCGGAAGAATCTCAGCCAGGACTCATTTACACCCATGGAGGCAGGACTGATCAGTGTGAGAGGAAAACCAACACACAAACGCAGACCTGTGTTTACAACCTGCTGATGGAGAGTCTGAATCGTTCTCATGCTGGGACCTATTACTGTGCTGTTGCCTCATGTGGACACATTCTGTTTGGAAACGGGACCAAGCTCGAGATAGAAGGTAAGGAACTTTCAGCTAAAGTTGTCGCATCAAGGGTCTCATTTATAAACGTTGTGTACGCACAAAACGGGGCTGAAAATGTGCGTACGCCACTTCCCACGCAAAGGTTATTTATAAAAAACTTGACGTCAGAACGTGATGTCCTCCACGCAAACTCTGACCCATGCGTACGCATATTTTGGAGACAATGGGAATTGGCGACGCAGATGGTGAGGTGGTGAAAGAAGTATTGATGGACATTTTTTCACTCCATATCATCCACGTTATCATGAAGATGAAATCCAGCAGTGCTATTTGCGCTTGTACTGAGTTAGTATTGTTCCATAAACACCTCGTGAAATCTAACTCAAATCTTTAATAAAAATCCGTTCCTAATGTTTAATCGGCGCTGTCTCACCGTCACATTGTCCACCACGGAGCGCAGGAGGAGGAGATGGCCCGACTGCATGGAATACAGGATAGCATTTAAATACCCTACCATTAGATAACTGCAGAGCAGAGTGTCAATAACTAAATATCTGTCTATCAAATGTCAAAGTCTGGAAATACAGCCATTAACCTCTTGCGCAATCGTTACACTTAATGTCCTCGTTATCGGTCCAAACGTTAATACTGTTCATAACAAAATCTGCATGAAGCAAAGTGTGTTTGCCTATTACACTTTTGTCTTCAAACTGTATCTCGGGGTGGGGGATACCACTAGTTGATGCTGTGTTTTTGGCAAGGTGTTAACAATCACAACTTGTTGTAAACATAAATTCTGCGGTGACCCCTGTGCATAATGCTGCATGATGGCACTGCTGGTCCTGCATGAGGACTACGCCAATGGAAGAAACAGGAGAAAAAGAGACTTCAGGGACCATGACGATGACTTATATGGTTTATATAACGATTTAGATTCCCTAAAGCTGAGCTCTTGGATCTATGTACTGAATTGGGTCCAGTAGAGAGGGCAACGTGCAACCGTGACATCCGGTCCAAATACAGGTCCTCACCACTCTGGGGGCAACTGGCTGTTTACAGAGGGAAATGGCAGACAGTGAAGTGTTTATTTTATAAATATTATATATAATCTTCAACTTTATCACTAAGGCTTGTTTGAATATAATATATAGTTCTGTTAAATCTTTTGATATAGGTCTGGTATATCGAAGCTGGCCCAGAGTGCCGTAATGCCTGCCATTTTGGACAGTATTATTAATATAGGTAGTATATATCAGGTTTCCTTACACTGTGTGAGAACAGGCCAAAATTATAATTCAATTTACAGCAATTCCCGAGAGTCTGAGAAGTTTTTCGATTTTTCCCCGCCAGTCGTCATGATTCGGCGTAACGAAAGAACAACTGCCAGGGTCATTAACATACTGATCAGCATTCACGAGGTGCTTTGCATTGACTATTTATGGTTAAAAATGGGCGTTCACAGGGCGGGATAAGAGGCTGATCCACGTACGCAAACACTTGTGGGTAATCTGCGATTTATAAAGGGAACATTGCTTACAGGTGTGCGTATGCACAGTTATATAAATCTGAATGTTTTTTGGTGTGCGCCATTTTTGGCTTTTGGGCGTACGTACATTTTTAGTAAGGATCCTACGCACAGTTTAATAAATGAGACCCCAGGTGACTACTCATTCTTTCTGATCGAACTCTGCATAAAAATCTGCTGAAAGATCTGTCTCTGATGTCCGTCTCTCTACAGATCCTGCTTTGGTGTATTTCTTGAGTGGAACTTCGACATTCACCACCATCCTGAGTGTTTTACTGGCCTTCACAGTGTGCATGATGAACAAGGGAAACAGCTGCCGATCGAAAGGTAACTGCTAGTTTGAATTTCACAGCTTGTATTCACAATTTGTCTTTTGAATGAAAAAAAAATAGTTTTTCCTATTTTACAACCAGAGTCTCAAGCCAGATGTCCAGCTCCCCCCACAGCGAAAGCAAAGGTGAATACAAAACTATAAATGAACTGCTAAACTACCGTTAAGACACGTCAAGTTTCCTGGATATTGTTTTAATTTCTGTCAAGGACAAAATAATGATCGTCTGATATATATTTTGTTACCAGGGTTACCAACACGCTGAAAACCTTTATTATGCTGCTTTAAATGCCGACCTGTCCAACAGATCAAGAGGACAGAGGGATCCCACCTGGAGTGAATGTGTCTACTACAGCGTAAAGCAGTAGAACTGGACTTATTACATCTCAGGATTTTCTTAGTGCTTCTCTGTAATGAAGATGTTTATCCAGGTTTGAAATAAATTTGCTTCTATAGTTTCTTTGTGGTTTGCAGACAAAATGAAATCGCTCCATTCTCAACTTATGTGCATATTTAGAATACTGTTTGTTGTCTGTGTGCCAAATAAACCATGCATGTCAAAATATATTTTAAGTACTTATGAATACCTGTTTTTTATGACCTAACCAGCATATTTAGAAGCTCAGATGAATGGATGCAATAAAAGTCACTTGCATGTTTTGTTTTTGCTTATCCTCATTTATTTTAAACCAATGGATGTGTGTGTTTATGTGAAATATGGCATTAATGATCAAATAAACAATTAAAAGTTGGAGCACTGTGAGTTTGAAACAGTATGTGTGTGCATGGTTGATCCAACAGCTTCTTCTTACATGAGTGGCTGTTGGCATCATGTGTGTCAGAGAATGTGGTTGACCTAAAGACATGAGGCTCCACTAGTTTACAATGTTACTGTTTTGGGTTTAAATGAGTTCTGTCTAGCAGACAACAGACGCTTATGCTTATGCATCATTGTTTGGCCAGTGTCTGCATTGATGACTTTCTAATCACAGACATGGACAAACACGATAAAAACATGCACAGTAAACCTATTTAAAGTCACATATGGTAGACACACAGTCACCAGACCCAACATATATGGTGTCGTAGCACACAGACAGAAGGAAAGCCATAAAAAGGTACCCAATACCACACAGCACCAACCTGCAATAGGATTTGATATTGTAACTGTTGTTAGGATGATTGCAGAAACACAATAAAGACATCAAAAAATATATTTAAGTTGGATTGTAGACTACTTCAATGCCTTGAAACAGGTACAGAAACTAAGTATGAATATTCTAAGGATAGCTGTAGGCCTGCAGGTTCTGTCTGTAGGCTCAGATTGTTCAGGATAAAAATATTACTGATAAACAAACTGCTCATGTATGATCCCATAGTTCACCTTGACCATAAATCTGCTGTGGCCTCTGAATGATGTGTGTTTTCACGTGTGCCTTAACTACTGCACAACACTCAACATTAGTGTATAACATCACATCAGGTAGCAACACATGCAGGAAGGCAGCACAGTGGCGTAACGAGCCAATACCAGGCCCTTAAGCAGCATTATCAAGGCGGGCCCCCCTACTACAGCACGTGATGACGGTCCAATCAGGATCATAGATAGGATAGGCATATAAGAGATGAGATGACTGTATGAATGTGCACCATGACACATGAAAAACACACAAGGGCAGTCCTTCCAGGATTTCGCAGCCTTTTATTGAGATGGTTGTGGCCCAAAATGCCTTATTTTGCGGGAGCTTTTGTAAGAAATTGCGATAAAATTTGCGATGTCTTTTGTTTGTTTGTTGCAATTAAGTTGCGAGAGACAGTGAAAGTTGCAAAAAAAAAGTTGATTTTTTTTTTTTATAGTTCTTTAAAAATAAAAAGGAAACTTGTTTTGGGGAGAATAATAATTATTACTATTAATTAATTACTCTGGGTTGAGATTTCCTAGGAACCTTTCCAAAAAGGCTCAGGATGCTGCAAATGTTAGTATAATATGAAAATGGCTGGTGGATTTATAATTTATTGAATGAATCAAATATGAACGTATCGGTCACTGTCAGTGGGTTGTTGATCTTTACATTGTTAGTTAATGTCCTATCCTGGCACACACACACACACACACACACACACACATTCATACGGTTTGATACTTATTGAACTTTAACTTATCATTGCATTTACAATAACGAGCATAGCTGTCCTCAATTTAGGTCATCCTGCACGTCTCATCTGTGATTTTTCCTGCATTCAGGTCATCCTGTGTGTGTGTGTGTGTGTGTGTGTGTGTTGTGTGTGTGTGTGTGTGCATCAGTCGCGGGGGGATCAGAGCAGCCCCTCCCGCTGCAGAGAGCCGACAGGTTTGAAACAGCAGCAGCTTTCAGTGACTTTATAGTGAAAAATCATTACAGCGTTCATTGATGTTAAAATGTATACAGGTTGGCAGGATGGTCTGAAGTGTTTTCCACGGTCTTTCGCTGTACGTTTTGTTGGTCAATGTGAGATGTTCGAGTCACACACGTGTCTCGTCCACGGTCTCGTTTTCATATCAAAAGCAAGGAAATTAACTTGACCCGGGTCTTGGCGTGGCCATAGTGTGAAAAAAAATATCGCCTTCCGCTTTGTCACTGGCTGTTACAGTAGACGTGGGACTGCTGGGATTGTCGCGAGTAATGAAAATGTGATAGGGGGCCCCGGAGGTGCGTTCAGGTGCATTCTTGGTGTATTGCTATCTTGAGGCAGTGGAAAGTGATCGCGCCATTGACCAACACATAGCTGGTCTAAAGTGAATAACGCAGCATTTCATTGTCATTTTAAATGAATGTCGTTCAAATAGGGCCCTAAGTCCTTTCATAGTAGTTTTTTCAGGCTCCAACTGTGAATGTTTAAACACCTGGGGTCTCATTTATAAACGTGGCGTACGCACAAAACGGGGCTGAAAACGTGCGTAACGCCACTTCCCGCGCAAAGGTTGTGATTTATAAAAACAAACTTGACGGGAGAATGTGCGGTCCTCCACGCAAAAACTCTGACCCATGCGTACGCACATTTTGGAGACAAAATAGGAATTGGCGACGCAGATGTTGAGGTGGTGAACTAAAGTCAGACTGCAGAGAGTACATGTGGGAATAAGGGTTAGGCTACTCTTAATATGTAGTATTACAAAATAATGCCTCACGCACATTTCTTCACACCATATGAAAATTAAATCCAGCAGTGTTATTTGCGCTTGTACCCGATAATTGATTGATAATTGTTCCATAAACACCTCAAACTCAAATCTTAAATAAATGGATCTGTGGATCTATGTACTGAATTGGGTCCAGTAGGGACGGCAACGCACCGGAACCGTGCCATCCCGGTCCAAATACAGGTCCTCAGTCTGTTTTCAGAGGGAAATGGCTGACAGCTGTTTCAAGATTTCAAAGATTCAGTGTTTTTTTTAAATAAATATTATATATAATCTTCAACTTCATCACTAAGGCTTGTTTGGATATAATATATAGTTCTGTTAAATCTTATTATATACGTCTGGGATATCGAAGCTGTCTATAGATCCGGTTTCGAAATTATAATTCAATTGGCAGCAATTCCCGAGCGTCTGAGAGTTTTTTTTTGTTTGTTTGTTTTCTCCGCCAGTTGTCATGATTCGGCATGTTTCGGTGAAACGAAGAACAACTGCCAGGGTCATTAACATACTGATCAGCATTCACGAGGTGCTTTATTGACTATTTATGGTTAAAAATGGGTGTGTACAGGGCGGGATAAGAGGCTGATCCACGTACGCACACTTGTAGTCTAATCTGTGATTTATAAAGGGAACATTGCTTACAGGTGTGCGTACGCACAGTTTTATAAATCTGACTTTTTTTCGGTGTACGCCAATTTGGGCTTTTGGGCGCACATACACTTACAGTAAGGATCCTACGCACAGTTTTATAAATGAGACCCCAGGACTTTTCCACTGATGTTTTCCTGGCTTTTTAGTGATGTTTCAAGTGGTTGTACTTAGGGATGCACAATATATCAGTGGCCAATATTTTTATTTTTTCATAACATTTCATTTAGCTGACACTTTCATCCAAAGCCATCTCCAAAAAGGGCATTCAACCATGAAGGTACAAACGCATAACCGCAGAAATCACATAGAAGTACATAAACAAGCCAAACTATAAAGTGCCACATGTAAGTTACGCATGTCGGTGCAATTTATATATTTTTTACTTATAACCAGGCTGTGATTTGTGAATAATGCAGAGAATACCACCATGGATATAGCGCCACTCGGCCAGCCTTGCCAAAACACTTATTTATGCACTTAAATATTTAATGGATATTTAATGGAATATTCTCAAAATGTAATAGTGGAGTCTGAGAGCTTTAAGTAACCATTAATTAGTCCAACAGTATGGCTTCGAAAGGCTAAACATGATCCTGAATCACAAGAGCCACACTGATTCTAAAGAGAGACCTCCCATTCTGAGTAACAGGCTTTATTACATATATTTTTAACTGAATCAAGCATCATTAAAAAGCAGCTCAAGACTCCCTTTCCTTAAAGATAAGCCAATAGAAAGTTACGCTCTTTATATATTTCTCAACCTTTTCTCAGAATCACGGAAACCAAACTTGGTACTAAATGTGGCTGTGAGCATGTGACCATGTTTCCTATACCGTGTCACTTCAGGTTTAGCCAATCAAATGCATTCTTGTTTCTAAAGAGAGGAGAAACCAACGATATTCTGTCATTCAACACAGCAACTTCAACACGATGACATCTCCAGTGTTTGCTCTCTTTCTCACATGTTTGTTCTTGGGGGAAATGGGTAAGTTATAATTTTATTTTAACTTAGACTGTGTGATGATTCTTTCCGTCACATTACATTAACTCTACATTTGCTCTTCTCTCATTTCACTTTAGCTCAGACGACAGGTCTGAAATCCTCCACAACTGTTCGTCAAGGGACAGGATTTGTATCAGTTAATATTGGGGACGAGTTGACTTTACAATGTTTCTATGAAGGAGATGTTGCTGCAAGGCTGTACTGGTTTAAGCAAGTTCTTGGACAGAAAGCAAAACTCATCTCTACTTTCTTTAAATATAATGTAAATGTGGCCCGACTGCATGGAATACAGGATAGCATTTAAATACCCTTCCATTAGATAACTGCAGAGCAGAGTGTCAATAACTAAATATCTGTCTATCAAATGTCAAAGTCTGGAAATACAGCCATTAACCTCTCTTGCAATAATTACACTTAATGTCCTCGTTATCGGTCCAAACGTTAATACTGTTCATAAGAAAATCTGCATGAAGCAAAGTGTGTTTGCCTATTACACTTTTGTCTTCAAATTGTATCTCGGGGTTGGGGATACCACTAGTTGATGCTGTGTTTTTGGCAAGGTGTTAACAATCACAACTTGTTGTAAACATAAATTCTAGGTAGTATATATCAGGTTTCCCTACACTGTGTGAGAACAGGCCAAAATTATAATTCAATTTACAGCAATTCCGAGAGTCTGAGAAGTTTTTTCGATTTTTTCCCAGCCAGTCGTCATGATTCAACCTGAACGAAAAGAACAACTGCCAGGGTCATTAACATACTGATCAGCATTCACGAGGTGCTTTGCATTGACTATTTATGGTTAAAAATGGGCGTTCACAGGGCGGGATAAGAGGCTGATCCACGACGCAAACACTTGTGGGTAATCTGCGATTTATAAAGGGAACATAGATTTACAGGTGTGCGATGCACAGTTATATAAATCTGAATGTTTTTGGTGTGCGCCATTTTTGGCTTTTGGGCGCAAATTACATTTTAGTAAGGATCCCACGCACAGTTTAATAAATGAGACCCCAGGTGACTACTCATTCTTTCTGATCGAACTCTGCATAAAAATCTGCTGAAAGATCTGTCTCTGATGTCCGTCTCTCTACAGATCCTGCTTTGGTGTATTTCTTGAGTGGAACTTTGACATTCACCACCATCCTGAGTGTTTTACTGGCCTTCACAGTGTGCATGATGAACAAGGGAAACAGCTGCCGATCGAAAGGTAACTGCTAGTTTGAATTTCACAGCTTGTATTCACAATTTGTCTTTTGAAAAAAAAAAAAAATAGTTTTTCCTATTTTACAACCAGAGTCTCAAGCCAGATGTCCAGCTCCCCCCACAGCGAAAGCAAAGGTGAATACAAAACTATAAATGAACTGCTAAACTACCGTTAAGACACGCCAAGTTTCCTGGATATTGTTTTAATTTCTGTCAAGGACAAAATAATGATCGTCTGATATATATTTTGTTACCAGGGTTACCAACACGCTGAAAACCTTTATTATGCTGCTTTAAATGCCGACCTGTCCAACAGATCAAGAGGACAGAGGGATCCCACCTGGAGTGAATGTGTCTACTACAGCGTAAAGCAGTAGAACTGGACTTATTACATCTCAGGATTTTCTTAGTGCTTCTCTGTAATGAAGATGTTTATCCAGGTTTGAAATAAATTTGCTTTTATAGTTTCTTTGTGGTTTGCAGACAAAATGAAATCGCTCCATTCTCAACTTATGTGCATATTTAGAATACTGTTTGTTGTCTGTGTGCCAAATAAACCATGCATGTCAAAATATATTTTAAGTACTTATGAATACCTGTTTTTTATGACCTAACCAGCATATTTAGAAGCTCAGATGAATGGATGCAATAAAAGTCACTTGCATGTTTAGTTTTTGCTTATCCTCATTTATTTTAAACCAATGGATGTGTGTGTTTATGTGAAATATGGCATTAATGATCAAATAAACAATTAAAAGTTGGAGCACTGTGAGTTTGAAACAGTATGTGTGTGCATGGTTGATCCAACAGCTTCTTCTTACATGAGTGGCTGTTGGCACCATGTGTGTCAGAGAATGTGGTTGACCTAAAGACATGAGGCTCCACTAGTTTACAATGTTACTGTTTTGGGTTTAAATGAGTTCTGTCTAGCAGACAACAGACGCTTATGCATCAAGTATTGTTTGGCCAGTGTCTGCATTGATGACTTTCTAATCACAGACATGGACAAACACGATAAAAACATGCACAGTGAACCCATTTAAAGTCACCGTACACACATGGTAGACACACAGTCACCAGACCCAACATATATGGTGTCGTAGCACACAGACAGAAGGAAAGCCATAAAAAAGGTACCCAATACCACACAGCACCAACCTGCAATAGGATTTGATATTGTAACTGTTAGGATGATTGCAGAAACACAATAAAGACATCAAAAAATATATTTAAGTTGGATTGTAGACTACTTCAATGCCTTGAAACAGGTACAGAAACTAAGTATGAATATTCTAAGGATAGCTGTAGGCCTGCAGGTCCTGTCTGTAGGCTCAGACTGTTCAGGATAAAAATATTACTGATAAACAAACTGCTCATGTATGATCCCATAGTTCACCTTGACCATAAATCTGCTGTGGCCTCTGAATGATGTGTGTTTCACGTGTGCCTTAACTACTGCACAACACTCAACATTAGTGTATAACATCACATCAGGTAGCAACACATGCAGGAAGGCAGCACAGTGGCGTAACGAGCCAATACCAGGCCCTTAAGCAGCATTATCAAGGCGGGCCCCCCTACTACAGCACGTGATGACGGCGCAATCAGGATCATAGATACAGCATATAAGAGATGAGATGACTGTATGAATGTGCACCATGACACATGAAAAAACACACAAGGGCAGTCCTTCCAGGATTTCGCGGCCTTTTATTGAGATGGTTGTGGCCCAAAATGCCTTATTATGCGGGAGCTTTTGTAAGAAATTGCGATAAAATTTGCGATGTCTTTTGTTTGTTTGTTGCAATTAAGTTGCGAGAGACAGTGAAAGTTGCAAAAAAAAGTTGCGATTTTTTTTTTATAGTTCTTTAAAAATAAAAAGGAAACTTGTTTTGGGGAGAATAATAATTATTACTATTAATTAATTACTCTGGGTTGAGATTTCCTAGGAACCTTTCCAAAAAGGCTCAGGATGCTGCAAATGTTAGTATAATATGAAAATGGCTGGTGGATTTATAATTTATTGAATGAATCAAATATGAACGTATCGGTCACTGTCAGTGGGTTGTTGATCTTTACATTGTTAGTTAATGTCCTATCCTGGCCACACACACACACACACACACACACATTCATACGGTTTGATACTTATTGAACTTTAACTTATCATTGCATTTACAATAACGAGCATAGCTGTCCTCAATTTAGGTCATCCTGTACGTCTCATCTGTGATTTTTCCTGCATTCATCGTGTGTGTGTGTGTGTGTGTGTGTGTGTGTGTGTGTGTGTGTGTGTGTGTGCATCAGTCGCGGGGGGAACAGAGCAGCCCCACCCGCTGCAGAGAGACAACAGGAGTGAAACAGCAGCAGCTTTCAGTGACTTTATAGTGAAAAATCGTTACAGCGTTCATTGATGTTAAAATGTATACAGGTTGGCAGGATGGTCTGAAGTGTTTTCCACGGTCTTTCGCTGTACGTTTTGTTGGTCAATGTGAGATGTTCGAGTCACACACGTGTCTCGGCCACGGTCTCGTTTTCATATCAAAAACAAGGAAATTAATTTGACCCGGGTCTTAGCGTGGCCATAGTGTGAAAAAAAATATCGCCTTCCGCTTTGTCACTGGCTGTTACAGTAGACGACTGCTGGGATTGTCGCGAGTAATGAAAATGTGATAGGGGGCCCCGGAGGTGCGTTCAGGTGCATTCTTGGTGTATTGCTATCTTGAGGCAGTGGAAAGTGATCGCGCCATTGACCAACACATAGCTGGTCTAAAGTGAATAACGCAGCATTTCATTGTCATTTTAAATGAATGTCGTTCAAATAGGGCCCTAAGTCCTTTCATAGTCTTTTTCAGGCTCCAACTGTGAATGTTTAAACGGTCGAGCACCTGGGGTCTCATTTATAAACGTGGCGTACGCACAAAACGGGGCTGAAAACGTGCGTACGCCACTTCCCACGCAAAGGTTGTGATTTATAAAAAACAAACTTGACGGGAGAATGTGCGGTCCTCCACGCAAACTCTGACCCATGCGTACGCACATTTTGGAGACAAAATAGGAATTGGCGACGCAGATGTTGAGGTGGTGAACTAAAGTCAGACTGCAGAGAGTACATGTGGGAATAACGGTTAGGCTACTCTTAATATGTTTAAGTATTACAAAATAATGCCTCACGCACATTTCTTCACACCATATGAAGATTAAATCCAGCAGTGTTATTTGCGCTTGTACTGAGTGATAATTGTTCCATAAACACCTCAAACTCAAATCTTAAATAAATGGATCTGTGGATCTATGTACTGAATTGGGTCCAGTAGAGACGGCAACGCACCGGAACCGTGCCATCCCGGTCCAAATACAGGTCCTCGCCACTCTGGGTGAAACAGTCTGTTTTCAGAGGGAAATGGCTGACAGCTGTTTCAAGATTTCAAAGATTCAGTGTTTTTTTTAAATAAATATTATATATAATCTTCAACTTCATCACTAAGGCTTGTTTGGATATAATATATAGTTCTGTTAAATCTTATTATATACGTCTGGGATATCGAAGCTGTCTATAGATCCGGTTTCGAAATTATAATTCAATTGGCAGCAATCCCGAGCGCCTGAGAGTTTTTTTTTTTGTTTGTTTTTCTCCGCCAGTTGTCATGATTCGGCATGTTTCGGTGAAACGAAGAACAACTGCCAGGGTCATTAACATACTGATCAGCATTCACGAGGTGCTTTATTGACTATTTATGGTTAAAAATGGGTGTGTACAGGGCGGGATAAGAGGCTGATCCACGTACGCACACTTGTAGTCTAATCTGTGATTTATAAAGGAACATTGTTACAGGTGTGCGACGCACAGTTTTATAAATCTGACTTTTTTTTCGTGTACGCCAATTTGGGCTTTTGGCGCACATATACACTTACAGTAAGGATCCTACGCACAGTTTTATAAATGAGACCCCAGGACTTTTCCACTGATGTTTTCCTGGCTTTTTAGTGATGTTTCAAGTGGTTGTACTTAGGGATGCACAATATATCAGTGGCCAATATTTTTATTTTTTCATAACATTTCATTTAGCTGACACTTTCATCCAAAGCCATCTCCAAAAAGGGCATTCAACCATGAAGGTACAAACGCATAACCGCAGAAATCACATAGAAGTACATAAACAAGCCAAACTATAAAGTGCCACATGTAAGTTACGCATGTCGGTGCAATTTATATATTTTTTACTTATAACCAGGCTGTGATTTGTGAATAATGCAGAGAATACCACCATGGATATAGCGCCACTCGGCCAGCCTTGCCAAAACACTTATTTATGCACTTAAATATTTAATGGATATTTAATGGAATATTCTCAAAATGTAATAGTGGAGTCTGAGAGCTTTAAGTAACCATTAATTAGTCCAACAGTATGGCTTCGAAAGGCTAAACATGATCCTGAATCACAAGAGCCACACTGATTCTAAAGAGAGACCTCCCATTCTGAGTAACAGGCTTTATTACATATATTTTTTAACTGAATCAAGCATCATTAAAAAGCAGCTCAAGACTCCCTTTCCTTAAAGATAAGCCAATAGAAAGTTACGCTCTTTATATATTTCTCAACCTTTTCTCAGAATCACGGAAACCAAACTTGGTACTAAATGTGGCTGTGAGCATGTGACCATGTTTCCTATACCGTGTCACTTCAGGTTTAGCCAATCAAATGCATTCTTGTTTCTAAAGAGAGGAGAAACCAACGATATTCTGTCATTCAACACAGCAACTTCAACACGATGACATCTCCAGTGTTTGCTCTCTTTCTCACATGTTTGTTCTTGGGGGAAATGGGTAAGTTATAATTTTATTTTAACTTAGACTGTGTGATGATTCTTTCCGTCACATTACATTAACTCTACATTTGCTCTTCTCTCATTTCACTTTAGCTCAGACGACAGGTCTGAAATCCTCCACAACTGTTCGTCAAGGGACAGGATTTGTATCAGTTAATATTGGGGACGAGTTGACTTTACAATGTTTCTATGAAGGAGATGTTGCTGCAAGGCTGTACTGGTTTAAGCAAGTTCTTGGACAGAAAGCAAAACTCATCTCTACTTTCTTTAAATATAATGTAAATGTGGCCCGACTGCATGGAATACAGGATAGCATTTAAATACCCTTCCATTAGATAACTGCAGAGCAGAGTGTCAATAACTAAATATCTGTCTATCAAATGTCAAAGTCTGGAAATACAGCCATTAACCTCTTGCGCAATCGTTACACTTAATGTCCTCGTTATCGGTCCAAACGTTAATACTGTTCATAACAAAATCTGCATGAAGCAAAGTGTGTTTGCCTATTACACTTTTGTCTTCAAATTGTATCTCGGGGTGGGGGATACCACTAGTTGATGCTGTGTTTTTGGCAAGGTGTTAACAATCACAACTTGTTGTAAACATAAATTCTAGGTAGTATATATCAGGTTTCCCTACACTGTGTGAGAACAGGCCAAAATTATAATTCAATTTACAGCAATTCCCGAGAGTCTGAGAAGTTTTTCGATTTTTCCCAGCCAGTCGTCATGATTCGGCGTAACGAAAGAACAACTGCCAGGGTCATTAACATACTGATCAGCATTCACGAGGTGCTTTGCATTGACTATTTATGGTTAAAAATGGGCGTTCACAGGGCGGGATAAGAGGCTGATCCACGTACGCAAACACTTGTGGGTAATCTGCGATTTATAAAGGGAACATAGCTTACAGGTGTGCGTATGCACAGTTATATAAATCTGAATGTTTTTTGGTGTGCGCCATTTTTGGCTTTTTTGGGCGTCACGTACATTTTAGTAAGGATCCTACGCACAGTTTAATAAATGAGACCCCAGGTGACTACTCATTCTTTCTGATCGAACTCTGCATAAAAATCTGCTGAAAGATCTGTCTCTGATGTCCGTCTCTCTACAGATCCTGCTTTGGTGTATTTCTTGAGTGGAACTTCGACATTCACCACCATCCTGAGTGTTTTACTGGCCTTCACAGTGTGCATGATGAACAAGGGAAACAGCTGCCGATCGAAAGGTAACTGCTAGTTTGAATTTCACAGCTTGTATTCACAATTTGTCTTTTGAATGAAAAAAAAATAGTTTTTCCTATTTTACAACCAGAGTCTCAAGCCAGATGTCCAGCTCCCCACAGCGAAAGCAAAGGTGAATACAAAACTATAAATGAACTGCTAAACTACCGTTAAGACACGTCAAGTTTCCTGGATATTGTTTTAATTTCTGTCAAGGACAAAATAATGATCGTCTGATATATATTTTGTTACCAGGGTTACCAACACGCTGAAAACCTTTATTATGCTGCTTTAAATGCCGACCTGTCCAACAGATCAAGAGGACAGAGGGATCCCACCTGGAGTGAATGTGTCTACTACAGCGTAAAGCAGTAGAACTGGACTTATTACATCTCAGGATTTTCTTAGTGCTTCTCTGTAATGAAGATGTTTATCCAGGTTTGAAATAAATTTGCTTTTATAGTTTCTTTGTGGTTTGCAGACAAAATGAAATCGCTCCATTCTCAACTTATGTGCATATTTAGAATACTGTTTGTTGTCTGTGTGCCAAATAAACCATGCATGTCAAAATATATTTTAAGTACTTATGAATACCTGTTTTTATGACCTAACCAGCATATTTAGAAGCTCAGATGAATGGATGCAATAAAAGTCACTTGCATGTTTAGTTTTTGCTTATCCTCATTTATTTTAAACCAATGGATGTGTGTGTTTATGTGAAATATGGCATTAATGATCAAATAAACAATTAAAAGTTGGAGCACTGTGAGTTTGAAACAGTATGTGTGTGCATGGTTGATCCAACTTCTTCTTCTTACATGAGTGGCTGTTGGCACCATGTGTGTCAGAGAATGTGGTTGACCTAAAGACATGAGGCTCCACTAGTTTACAATGTTACTGTTTTGGGTTTAAATGAGTTCTGTCTAGCAGACAACAGACGCTTATGCATCAAGTATTGTTTGGCCAGTGTCTGCATTGATGACTTTCTAATCACAGACATGGACAAACACGATAAAAACATGCACAGTGAACCCATTTAAAGTCACCGTACACACATGGTAGACACACCGTCACCAGACCCAACATATATGGTGTCGTAGCACACAGACAGAAGGAAAGCCATAAAAAGGTACCCAATACCACACAGCACCAACCTGCAATAGGATTTGATATTGTAACTGTTAGGATGATTGCAGAAACACAATAAAGACATCAAAAAATATATTTAAGTTGGATTGTAGACTACTTCAATGCCTTGAAACAGGTACAGAAACTAAGTATGAATATTCTAAGGATAGCTGTAGGCCTGCAGGTCCTGTCTGTAGGCTCAGACTGTTCAGGATAAAAATATTACTGATAAACAAACTGCTCATGTATGATCCCATAGTTCACCTTGACCATAAATCTGCTGTGGCCTCTGAATGATGTGTGTTTCACGTGTGCCTTAACTACTGCACAACACTCAACATTAGTGTATAACATCACATCAGGTAGCAACACATGCAGGAAGGCAGCACAGTGGCGTAACGAGCCAATACCAGGCCCTTAAGCAGCATTATCAAGGCGGGCCCCCTACTACAGCACGTGATGATGACGGCCATGAATAGGATCAGGATCATAGATACAGCATATAAGAGATGAGATGACTGTATGAATGTGCACCATGACACATGAAAAAACACACAAGGGCAGTCCTTCCAGGATTTCGCAGCCTTTTATTGAGATGGTTGTGGCCCAAAATGCCTAATTTTGCGGGAGCTTTTGTAAGAAATTGCGATAAAATTTGCGATGTCTTTTGTTTGTTTGTTGCAATTAAGTTGCGAGAGACAGTGAAAGTTGCAAAAAAAAGTTGCGATTTTTGTTTTTTTACAGTTCTTTAAAAATAAAAAGGAAACTTGTTTTGGGGAGAATAATAATCATTACTAATAATTAATTACTCTGGGTTGAGATTTCCTAGGAACCTTTCCAAAAAGGCTCAGGATGCTGCAAATGTTGGTATAATATGAAAATGGCTGGTGGATTCATAATTTATTGAATGAATCAAATATGAACGTATCTGTCACTGTCAGTGGGTTGTTGATCTTTACATTGTTAGTTAATGTCCTATCCTGGCCCCACACACACACACACACACACACACACACACACACACATTCACACGGTTTGATACTTATTGAACTTTAACTTATCATTGCATTTACAATAACGAGCATAGCTGTCCTCAATTTAGGTCATCCTGTAACGCCCTCATCTGTGATTTTTCCTGCATTCATCACGTCATGTGTGTGTGTGTGTGTGTGTGTGTGTGTGTGTGCATCAGTCGCGGGGGGAACAGAGCAGCCCCACCCGCTGCAGAGAGACAACAGGTTTGAAACAGCAGCAGCTTTCAGTGACTTTATAGTGAAAAATCATTACAGCGTTCATTGATGTTAAAATGTATACAGGTTGGCAGGATGGTCTGAAATGTTTTGCACGGTCTTTCGCTGTATGTTTTGTTGGTCAATGTGAGATGTTCGAGTCACACACGTGTCTCGTCCACGGTCTCGTTTTCATATCAAAAGCAAGGAAATTAACTTGACCCGGGTCTTGGCGTGGCCATAGTGTGAAAAAAAATATCGCCTTCCGCTTTGTCACTGGCTGTTACAGTAGACGTGGGACTGCTGGGATTGTCGCGAGTAATGAAAATGTGATAGGGGGCCCCGGAGGTGCGTTCAGGTGCATTCTTGGTGTATTGCTATCTTGAGGCAGCGGAAAGTGATCGCGCCATTGACCAACACAAAGCTGGTCTAAAGTGAATAACGCAGCATTTCGTTGTCATTTTAAATGAATGTCGTTCAAATAGGGCCCTAAGTCCTTTCATAGTCTTTTTCAGGCTCCAACTGTGAATGTTTAAACACCTGGGGTCTCATTTATAAACGTGGCGTACGCACAAAACGGGGCTGAAAACGTGCGTACGCCACTTCCCGCGCAAAGGTTGTGATTTATAAAAAACAAACTTGACAGGAGAATGTGCGGTCCTCCACGCAAACTCTGACCCATGCGTACGCACATTTTGGAGACAAAATAGGAATTGGCGACGCAGATGGTGAGGTGGTGAACTCAAGTCAGACTGCAGAGAGTACATGTGGGAATAAGGGTTAGGCTACTCTTAATATGTAGTATTACAAAATAATGCCTCACGCACATTTCTTCACACCATATGAAAATTAAATCCAGCAGTGTTATTTGCGCTTGTACCCGATAATTGATTGATAATTGTTCCATAAACACCTCAAACTCAAATCTTAAATAAATGGATCTGTGGATCTATGTACTGAATTGGGTCCAGTAGGGACGGCAACGCACCGGAACCGTGCCATCCCGGTCCAAATACAGGTCCTCGCCACTCTGGGTGAAACAGTCTGTTTTCAGAGGGAAATGGCTGACAGCTGTTTCAAGATTTCAAAGATTCAGTGTTTTTTTTAAATAAATATTATATATAATCTTCAACTTCATCACTAAGGCTTGTTTGGATATAATATATAGTTCTGTTAAATCTTATTATATACGCCTGGGATATCAACCATAATGTCTATAGATCCGGATTTTTTAATAAATTATAATTCAATTTCAAAATTATAATTCAATTGGCAGCAATTCCCGAGCGCCTGAGAGTTTTTTTTTTTTTGTTTGTTTGTTTTCTCCGCCAGTTGTCATGATTCGGCATGTTTCGGTGAAACGAAGAACAACTGCCAGGGTCATTAACATACTGATCAGCATTCACGAGGTGCTTTATTGACTATTTATGGTTAAAAATGGGTGTGTACAGGGCGGGATAAGAGGCTGATCCACGTACGCACACTTGTAGTCTAATCTGTGATTTATAAAGGGAACATTGCTTGCTTTTATAAATCTGATTTTTTTCCGGCGTACGCCAATTTGGGCTTTTGGGCACACATACACTTACAGTAAGGATCCTACGCACAGTTTTATAAATGAGACCCCAGGACTTTTCCACTGATGTTTTCCTGGCTTTTTTGTGATGTTTCAAGTGGTTGTACTTAGGGATGCACAATATATCAGTGGCCAATATTTTTTTTTTCCTAACATTTCATTTGGCTGACACTTTCATCCAAAGCCATCTCCAAAAAGGGCATTCAACCATGAAGGTACAAACGCATAACAGCAGAAATCACATAGAAGTACATAAACAAGCCAAACTATAAAGTGCCACATGTAAGTTATGCATGTCGGTGCAATTTATATATTTTTTTACTTATAACCAGGCTGTGATTTGTGAATAAAGCAGAGAATACCACCATGGATATAGCGCCACTCGGCCAGCCTTGCCAAAACACTTATTTATGCACTTAAATATTTAATGGAATATTCTCAAAACGTAATAGTGGAGTCTGAGAGCTTTAAGTAACCATTAATTAGTCCAACAGTATGGCTTCGAAAGGCTAAACATGATCCTGAATCACAAGAGCCACACACTGATTCTAAAGAGAGACTTCCCATTCTGAGTAACAGGCTTTATTACATATATTTTTTAACTGAATCAAGCATCATTAAAAAGCAGCTCAAGACTCCCTTTCCTTAAAGATAAGCCAATAGAAAGTTACGCTCTTTATATATTTCTCAAAATGTGAACCTTTTCTCAGAATCACGGAAACTAAACTTGGTACTAAATGTGGCTGTGAGCATGTGAACATGTTTCCTATACCGTGTCACTTCAGGTTTAGCCAATCAAATGCATTCTGGTTTCTAAAGAGAGGAGAAACCAACGATATTCTGTCATTCAACACAGCAACTTCAACACGATGACATCTCCAGTGTTTGCTCTCTTTCTCCCATGTTTGTTCTTGGGGGAAACGGGTAAGTTATAATTTTATTTTAAGTTAGACTGTGTGATGTTTCTTTCCGTCACATTACATTAACTCTACATTTGCTCTTCTCTCATTTCACTTTAGCTCAGTCGACAGGTCTGAAATCCTCCACAACTGTTCGTCAAGGGACAGGATTTGTATCAGTTAATAATGGGGACGAGTTGACTTTACAATGTTTCTATGAAGGAGATGTTGCTGCAAGGTTGTACTGGTTTAAGCAAGTTCTTGGACAGAAAGCAAAACTCCTCTCTTCTTTCTTTAAATATAATGTAAATGTGACTTTTCACAATGAATTCAAGAACAATCCACGCTTCAAACTGGATACGGCAAGTGGAAACAATCACTTAACGATCAAAGATTTACGCCCTTCAGACTCGGCTACTTACTACTGCATTAACTTTCTATACACAATAGACTTTTCAGAGAGCATTTTTGTGAGTGTAAAGGGTTCAGGTTTGAAGATCCCAGCAGTCCATCAGTCAGCGTCTGAGAGCATCCAGTCAGGAGGCTCTGTGACTCTGAACTGTACAGTACACACTGGGACCTGTGATGGAGAACACAGCGTTTACTGGTTCAAGAACTCGGAAGAATCTCAGCCAGGACTCATTTACACCCATGGAGGCAGGACTGATCAGTGTGAGAGGAAAACCAACACACAAACGCAGACCTGTGTTTACAACCTGCTGATGGAGAGTCTGAATCGTTCTCATGCTGGGACCTACTACTGTGCTGTTGCCTCATGTGGACACGTTCTGTTTGGAAACGGGACCAAGCTGGAGTTAGAGGGTAAGGAACTTTCTAGCATATGCTGTCTAATCTGATGGGTAGTAACAATAGAAAATAATTTCCCCATTATAGGATTTGTCTTTGGGGAGGTTTTTGTCTATCTGAATCGAGGCTGTTGTATGTTGTAGAGAATGTAAAACCCTTTAAGGCAAATTTCTGATTTTGGCCATATGCATAAAAGTGACTTGACTAGCCATTTTAACTTACTAACCGAACGTGGGCTAAAAACAGGAAATATACTGAAAGTCTCTGTCTCTCTACAGATGAGGTGGACTCTCCTTTTTTAGTGTATTTCTTGAGTGCAGCTTTGGCTTTCACCACCATCCTGAGTGTTTTACTGGCTTTCTTAATGTACAAGGTGAACAAAAGAAACAGCTGCCAAACTGCAGGTAATTGGTACTTTTTCCTATCTGGCAGATTGTGTTCATTAAATTTAGCTTGTAAATAAAAAATGTTCTGTGTTCTACAAACAGTCAACCACGCAACATTTCCATCTCCCTCCACAGCGAGTGCAGAGGTGTGTACAGTTTTCACCTTTCCATTAACCATAAAAAAAAAAAATAGCATCACAATTAACCGTGTTGTCGCAACACGGTCTCACAGCAGTTCGTGAAATGGTCACGCTATTTTTAATCTATTGACACGGTTATCTCGTTTTTTTCCCCGTGTTGCCGAGAATGTTATTTATTTGTGTGGTCAGCACGTAATGGGAAGCAGCATCTATACGGAGGTTGGGTTTAGGAAAAGAAGCACGGGGAAATGACATGCCACACGGCGGGACACAAAGCCCAGTCTCTGGGGGACGCAAACGCACCACAACAACGGGATTGTTGGGGTTAGGATAGATAGAAATACATTAGTTTGAAAACCGTCCTCACCAACACGAAAAAAACAACAAAAATGTGTCCTTTTACACAAATCCATCGATTAAATAACGTGACCATTTCACGAACTGCCGTGAGACTGGGTTGGTTGTCGACATAATTTCTGTGAGGAACCATAATTTGTGATCTACTTTTTTTTATATTTTGTTACCAGGGTTACCAAGATGCAGACAACATCCATTATGCTGCTTTAAGTGTCACCCTGCCCAACAGATCAAGAAGACAGAGGAACAACACCAACGATGAATGTGTGTACTCTAGTGTCAAGCAGTAGAACTGGACATTATTTCTACATTCTGAGTAAGATGGAAGATTCTTCTTATAATCTCTTTGATTATGTACACACAGATGTAGATATTTAGATAAATATCTGTATCTTTCATTGGTCCAGGATGTAAAGAGTGAAGAGAACACATAGGAATGGACCGAGTTATTAGGGGAAAGAGAAGTTTAAATGATCTATGTTGTTTTATGAGACTGTGTGAACTGTTGTTATTTGGCCCTTCTCCAACACTCCACACTAGAGAATAATTCATCAAACAAAGAAGTTTGATGTCAGTTCATTAAGAAAGCCGGATTGATTGATGCTGTACACAACCTGGTCTTTGGCTCTAAGGGCTCGGATTAATTTATCAATAAATGGCATTATCCTTAATTTCTTTGACGTAATTGTGTATTGTGCATTTCCATGAACATCTTGTGTCAAATAAGAATAAATCAATCAAATCTATTGAAGGAACACTAACAATGTTTGTGTGCTTCTGTTCAGTCCCTTGTACTGTAAGGTAACTTTGGCTTTGTCATTCATTATTGAATGTTTTGAATTGGTGATGGTACTAGATGAAAAGACAGGATAACACTTTTTTCAGTTAATCCTCTGGGGACAGTGACTGTACCAAATTTTTATCCCTCAAATAGTTGTGGAGATATCTAAATAGTGTTATAGCAAAAATATCAAACTAATGGTGGCACTAGAGGAAAAGTCAGGGGATTACCAAAGTCGTTAGGAATCATTAATGTCTGTACCATATTTCATGGCAATCCATCCAATTGTTGTCCAAGTATTTCACTCTGAAGGAAAAATTGCAACCGGATCGTGGCACTAGAGGAAAGATCAGGTTATCAAAATCCAACGTAATCTGGAATCCATGAAGATCTGTACATAATTATGTGCTAATCTATTATGTAAATGTTGAGATATTTCACAGGATAAGTGAAAATGTTTGACTTGCTGATGGTGCTAAAGGAAAAGTCACAGGGATCACCAAAGCCATCAGAATGTATCCTCTAGTAAACTGTTATATCTGTAGCTAAATGTAGGGCAATCCATGTAATATTTCCCTCTGAACCACAAATGTCAATCCCATAGTGACAACACAGGAACATGTAGCAAAGTAGTAGGATTTATCATCTAAGGACCATGAATATCTTTTGAAAATTAAAATGCAATCAACAATAGTTACTCTGAACCAAAGTGGTGGATCGCCCAAATGACAGACAAACTGACTGCCATCATTAGAGCCATACTGCTAGCATGGCTAAAATCAATTTCTCCCTTTTCACTGCTGCATTATCACTGAGACAGTGGCCCATAGCAATAGGGCCTGTGGGAACAACAGTGTTTCTTCATGACAACTTTAAGAATCCATTAATGCTATATTATATTCAGACTCTTTTGCTGTCAAAACCCATCAAGGATTCATTAGATTATCATGCCATTGTTTTATTGACTAGCCAATGCATAACCTCTTAACCTTCCACATACCTCTGCCCCATGTATACTAGAGTAATTTGGCAGACATTTTTGTTCAACGTGCCTTAGATTTTCCCATTGGGAGCAATATGGATCTCAGGGCCCCAATGTACTAACGCTTTTGTGCCCACTTCAGGTGTATTTGTTTCGCAACATGCACATAAAATCATGGCGAGGTATGTACAAACATGCCGCACTGAGGTAAAAGCGCAGACTGCCTGTCACGGGAACTAAAAATGGCAAATTGCGCTTTTCAGTGTCATGCATATGCATTTACGGGAGTTGTCAAGGGGAAAGTGGGAGTTTCCCATAAAGAGATGGGAGGGGAAGCGTAAAGTGCGCCTAATTATGTATTCCAGAGTATGTACAAAAATCTCCCGTGAAAGCGTGCCTCTCTTTTGCGGTGAAAATTGTCCACCTCTTAAAAGCAGGTGTAAACCAGCCGCAAGCGGGTTTCCTATCATATGCCTCCTGGTGAAATGGCAGCAGTAATCCAAGCAAGACGAAGACATAGGTCAAGGAGACAAGCAGAAAAGATTTTTGCCACAAGGATCACACTTTTTCAGTTGAGTGAACACGAAATCATTAAGCGTTACAGATTAAGCAGCCATTAAATACTGTATTACAGTTATTGTACTGGAAGAAATCAAAGATTATTGCAATTAGCAGACTGCGATATTTCAGCATTTGTATTGGATGTCCAAGTTTGCTTCATTATGCCTTGCTCAGAATATATTACTGTATTTGTTACAGTTTGGCCTTTATACATCCCAGTCACTCTGAAACCGGTTGCCCATTACCCTTAAATTCTTGTTTTTTGTATCTTTTTTAGTGCAATTGGCTTTGTGGTTTTCTGCAGGATGTAACTGTGTTTGCACTCTCACA
Source organism: Perca flavescens (assembly GCF_004354835.1). Taxonomy (NCBI): domain Eukaryota; kingdom Metazoa; phylum Chordata; class Actinopteri; order Perciformes; family Percidae; genus Perca; species Perca flavescens. Next base: position 26,074,940 of record NC_041349.1, read on the forward strand.
TACTATAGATGCTCTTAAAGACAAAGACCACTCAAACATCCCTCCCAGAACAGTGCAGTCCAGGTAATGTACTCAAATGGCAATAATGTTGCTTACTTGAAATTCTACTTCAAATATGACAGGAAAAAATATGTATGTATGTATTCATAAGTATGTATGTGTGAAGGGGTAAAAAACTAATAAAATGTATTGATTGAGACTCCAGACTGTAACAGCTCTCCCCTCTGCCTCCAAAAAGTCTGGACTGTAACTAACACTGCCAGAAATAACAATCCCATTACTCAGCAAACACATTCTTGACTCCGAAGAATGGGGGGGTGGGTGGATACAAATCTAAATTATTTTCATTTGATGTGGTTATTTGAAACACAATGAAATCCCCAAACTTTATGTATCTGACATGTCTGTTTTGGGGGGAAATGGGTGAGTTGTGTTTTAGTAATTCCAACTTTTGTGGAGTACGGTCACTCCTCATACAAATGGTTCAAATATATTTTCAATTACTGATTGATATGTCACATAAAAGTAAAGGTGCATTTGCTTCGTCTCTTATTTCACACCAGCTCAGTCAAATAATCCGAAATTCTCCTCATTTCATCATCAAGAGAGAGTGGGTTTGTATCAGTTAAAGTGAGTGAAAGCTTACTGTGTTTATATTAACATGTTTATATACGTGCACATCTTTTAAGATGCATTTGCACTATATTTGTTCAATTTGCACTTGTACTTGTCTAAAGTGTTAATGTTATTCATTCATTATGGTAAACCTGCATTTCTACAGTGGCAGTGACCATGTGATCAAGTTTCCTAAATAGGATGTACACAGTCACTTCTGGTTGGCCAATCAAATGCATCCTTGTCTCTGAAGAGTAGAGACAAAATGCACATTCTTTCCATTCAGCACGACAATTTGAACACAATGACATCTCCAAAGTTTCTCTTCTATCTGACGTGTTTGTTCTTCGGAAAAGTTGGTGAGTTGTCTTTTTTGTGACTGCAAGTTTGAATTTGTTAAGGCGCTACACATGACATTAGTTCTGATATTCAGTTATGTTTTTCTAGTGTTAATAACGTGCATTTGCTTTGTCTCTCCTATCGCTACAGCTCAGACCACCGATCCAAAACTCTCATCTCTTCATCAAGAGAGGGGTTTTGTATCAGCTAAAACTGGGGATAACTTCACTTTGAGATGTTTCTATAAAGGCGATGTTGCTTCAAGGTTTCACTGGTATAAGCAAACTCTGGGACAGAAACCACGGCTCATCTCTACTTACTACAAGTATGAAAAAAATGGAACATTTCATGATGAATTCAAAAACAATCCACGCTTCACATTGGATACTGAAACAGGTAAATATAACTTGAAGATCACAGATTTGCGCATTTCAGACTCAGCTACCTACTACTGTGCAAGTTATACATTATCAATTGAATTTGCGGAGGGAACCTTAGTCGATGTAGAAGGTTCAGGTTTGAAGATCCCAGCTACGGTCCATCAGTCAGCATCTGAGAGCATCCAGCCAGGAGGCTCTGTGACTCTGGACTGTACAGTACACACTGGGACCTGTGATGGAGACACACACAGTGTTTACTGGTTCAAGAACTCTGAAGAATCTCAGCCAGGACTCATTTACACCCATGGAGGCAGGACTGATCAGTGTGAGAGGAAACCCAACACACACACGTACACCTGTGTCTACAAGCTGCCAATGAAGACTCTTTCTCATACTGGGACCTACTACTGTGCTGTTGCCTCATGTGGACACATTCTCTTTGGAAACGGGACCAAGCTGGAGTTAGAGGGTAAGGAACTTTTCTAGCTGAGGTTGGTACTCATTAGTAGGGCCGGTGACGATGTGCCCTTGTCCTGATTCAATGCTTTCTGTTTTGCTGTGAACGGCTACGATGTAGTCGCCGTTGGTGGTACCGTATGAATAAAAAATAATAAGGTAAATCATTGGTAGAAAAAAAAAATGTTTTGGTACTAGGGAAATTAATGAACAGAAAACCCGCTAAAAGATCTGTCTTTGATGTCATTTTTTTAAAGATGAGATGGACTATCCCATCTTGGTGTATTTCTTGAGTGGAACTTCGACATTCACCACCATCCTGAGTGTTTTACTGGCCCTCACAGTGTGCGTGATGAACAAGGGAAACAGCCGCCAATTTAAAGGTAACCACTAGTTTGTATGATTTGTAATCACAGAATTTGGCTTTTAAATAAGAGTTTTTTTCTGTTTCACAACCAGAGTCTCAAGCCAGATGTCCCCCCACAGCGAAAGCAAAGGTGATTAAAAAATTATAAACTACCAGCTAAACTACCGATAAGACATATTTTTATGGCACAATGCATCATTTTTTGCATGTTTTAATTTCTGTCAAAGACAAAATAATGATCTTCTGATATATATTTTGTTACCAGGGTTACCAACACGCTGAAAACCTTTATTATGCTGCTTTAAGTGCCGACCTGTCCAACAGATCAAGAGGACAGAGGGATCCCACCTGGAGTGAATGTGTGTACTACAGCGTAAAGCAGTAGAACTGGACTTATTACATTTGTACTTTGGAGTAAGACAGGATTTTCTTAGTGCCTCTCTGGAGGTGGAATAAAGATGTATATCCAGGTTTGAAATAAATTTGCTTTTATAGCTTCTTTGTGGTCTGCAGACTGAATTGCTATATTTTTTACTCATGTGCATATTTAGGATACTCTTTGTTGTCTGTGTCTTTGTATCTCAAATCATATTTTAAGTACTTATGAATAAATGTTTTTTTATGACTTAAACAGTATATTTAGAAGCTCAAATGCATGTCATAAAAGTCACTTGCATGCTTTATTATTGTGATTTTTTTCTATATCTTATTTTTTTGACCAAATCATATGTGTTTTTATCCTGTTAATGATCAAATAAATAATAAAAAAAATGAAAGCATTATGAGTTTAAAACAGTATGTGTGTACATGTTTGATCCAACAGTATCTTCATACATGAGTGGCTGTTGGCACTAAATAAGCGTCAGAGAATGTGGTTGACCTCACCAACCCCGATCAATTTTAAATCTCAATTGTTCTGGTGCGAAAGTGAATGCCACAGAAAGGTTTTGTTATGACCTAAAAACATGAGGCTCCACTAGTTTACAATGTTACTGTATAATTAATAAATTGGATTTTACCGATGCAAAAATGTTAGAAAACAATGCACTGCTAGTCCATCCCAAATTGAATCCAGTCATATTTATCAAGTTTATACCATCTAAAAATAAGAGGCCTTCTAACACCATTATACTTTCCCGTAGTTTTATGGGGGAAACTCGGCACAAAAAGGTTAGTGACCGGACATGTTATGCTTCAATGTTGTGTTACAGTGGTGCGCTTTGGTTCACACCTCAAACATAAGCAACAGTTAGTACTCTGAGTTTTTTGTATCATAGCTCTCTCAGTGCAGCGGCCTTTGTGGTTATCAGCAGGATGTAAGGGTGGTTGTATTCTCACATAGATGCTCCTTAATGCAACGACCACTCCCAGTACAAATTACAAAACACTAGAGTCTTTATCTGGTGACATTTAACAATACTGCAACTACTAACACTAATAGCGCTAATCAGAACAACGTTTAGTTGGAATATTACTGACAACAAAAGATACAAAGTGATTGAATCTATTTATTAGGGTATTTTGAAAAATGTTTAACTGCTGTAACTTAAGATACAAATATATATTTAAATTTGACTGTAGACTACTTCAACACCTTAAAACAGATACAGAAAACTGGATGAACATAATGGAATGATGTGGCCTCTGAATGATGAATTTTTCACATTTCTGCCTTAACTGCTACACAACACTCAACGTTACTGTATAACATCACAGCAGGTAGCAACATTGGAAGGCAGCATTAGTGTTTGTCTAGCAAAGCATTAAACCATTGTTTTGTCAGAGCTATATGTTTGGCTCACATTACCTAATGTGTAATAACTTCTAGCCTCCGAAGTCTTTTTAAAGCTCGGGCTGTGGAAGTTTGAGCTGTCAAGGGACTCGGTTTTTCCACTGATGTTTTCCTGGCTTTTAAGTAACATTTCAAGTGGTTGTACTTAGGGATGAACAACACATTGGTGGCCAATATATTTGGTTGATTAGTAAAATGATAGAATTATAATTGTTGTTCTGGAAGTGGAATTTCAGCCGATGGTTATGTAATAGGGTGATATGATGTACAATTTTGAAATTGTTGAGTCAAAGATCAAAGAGATCATACTTCAATTCATGAGTAAAGTAAATTCATAAAAGTAAATGTAAACATTTATTAAAAGCTTGATAAACTGTTGGTCCTTTCAAGAAGGTAAAACATGTTTCTAAAATGTTTAACAGTAAATACTGTTTGAGAACATTTATATATGTAGGCTATACCTGTTAAAGATTTCGGATCTTTTTGAAAAAACTGATCCGTGATTGATTAGTTATATCTTCAAGGTCGGAAGCGGGAGCTCTCAGTGCGATGCCTCATTCTCGGTGGAGCTACGGGAAAGTAACCCTCCTCCTCATTCTGTTCCCTCCCCCTCACTTACCCCCCAACCCCCAAATCCTTCTTGTCGGTTATTGGCTGGAACACTGTTTGTTATGTTTAGTGGTGCAGGTTGACACAGTTTGTTTTTGTTGCCATTTGTGGAGCCTGGGCTGTCTACAGAGACCACATTTTTTTACACTGTGTTCAGGGGACAGGCAGCTAGTGGATAGTGAGGAGATGTTTGCTGTATGGGACAAAACATGTTGTAGACTAAAAAACGTGTGACGTCACTTAGAGCACCTTTAAACTGTAAGAAATAGGTTAGCCATTTTGGTTTTGTTTTAAATGTGTTAGAAGCTGTATATTCATGTTAAGTGCTTAGTTAAATATTAGCAGTCTAAAATGACTCCTAGCAGCCATTACAGATTGGCACGGGTGGGACATGAAAGGTACACGTGGTGTATGCATCCCCATACTCTGAAAGTTCAAATGGATGTGTGTAGTAAAAATGACCGTATATTGTGTTGCTATTTTTGGAAACTATTCATTGTAAGTAAGAAAGAATTCACAGAGAAATTAATATGTTTAAATAATGTTTTGTTCATGTAAAGCATATTTAAGAGCATAAATGTAAGCTTTTGTTTATACTATTTTTGTTACTGTTCACCTGAAAGCGAGTAATTGTAATTGTGCATTCAAATATCTTTTTGCATTTATTTTAAATACAACAATTCTCGATGGAGCTACTAGAGAGAAAACATCGTTGTATGAGTGAGCATTTCTATCTCGCATTTCCAGGTTGTTACAGTTACATATGATAATGAATGAATAATGCAACAGAGCGGTTTTCCAGTTTACTCAAAAAAAATCTGCTGATTTAAAAAAAATGTGAAACTTTTCTCGGAAACCAAACTTGCCACCATAGGTGGCTGTGAGCATGTGACCATGTTTCCTATACAGTGTCACTTCAGGTTTAGCCAATCAAACGCATTCTTGTCTCTAAAGAGAGGAGAAACCAACGATATTCTGTCATTCAACACAGAAACTTCAACACAATGACATCTCCAGTGTTTTCTCTCTTTCTCACATGTTTGTTCTTGGGGGAAATGGGTAAGTTGCATTTTTGAAACTCCAACTTTTATCTGTTAGACTGTGGGATGTTTAGTAATTACACTGACGTATGTCACATTACATTAACTCAACATTTGCTTTTTCCCTCATTTCACTTTAGCTCAGACGACCGGTCCGAAATCCTCAACTGTTCGTCAAGAGACACGATTTGTATCAGTTAAAACTGGGGAGGAGTTGACTTTGAAATGTTTCTATGAAGGTGATGTCGCTGTAATGCTTTACTGGTATAAACAAACTCTGGGACAGAAACCAACGCTCATCTCTACATATCATAAATATAATGTGAATTTTATTTTTCATGATGAATTCAAGAACAATTCACGCTTCACACTGGATATGGAAAATGGTAAAAATCACCTAAAGATCACAGATTTGCGTGTTTCAGACTCGGCTACTTACTACTGCGCAAGTAGTGATACATATACATATATTGTTAAATTTGCGGAGGGAACCTTAGTCGATGTAGAAGGTTCAGGTTTGAAGGTCCCAGCTACGGTCCATCAGTCAGCATCTGAGAGCATCCAGCCAGGAGGCTCTGTGACTCTGGACTGTACAGTACACACTGGGACCTGTGATGGAGAACACAGAGTTTACTGGTTCAAGAACTCTGAAGAATCTCAGCCAGGACTCATTTACACCCATGGAGGCAGGAATGATCAGTGCGAGAGGAAACCCAACACACAAACACACACCTGTGTCTACAAGCTGCCGATGAAGAGTCTGAATCTTTCTCATGCTGGGACCTACTACTGTGCTGTTGCCTCATGTGGACACATTCTGTTTGGAAACGGGACCAAGCTGGAGTTTGAAGGTAAGGAACTTTTCTAGCTGAGGTTGTTACTTCCATAGGTACTCATTAGTAGGGCTGGGACAATGTGCCCTTGTCCCGATTCAATTCTTTCTGTTTTGCTGGAAACGGATATGATGTAGTCGCCGTTGGCCATACCGTATGAATAGAAAATTATAAGGTCAATCATTGGTAGAAGAAAAAAAATTATTATAAGAAAAATAATGAATTAAAAAAATTGTTTCCAAAAAAAAAATCCCAATACATGAGTGAATTGATTTTTTTTTTTTTTACCATGCATACTCATGAGGACTTTCTAAATACATTTAGGATTAGAACAGAAAACCTGCTGAAAGATCTTTCTCTATTGTCCGTTTTTCTAAAGATGAAGACTCTCCTGTCTTGGTGTATTTCTTGAGTGGAACTTCGACATTCACCACCATCCTGAGTGTTTTACTGGCCTTCACAGTGTGCGTGATGAACAAGGGAAACAGCCGCCAATCTAAAGGTAACTGTTAGTTTGTATGACTTGTAATCACAGAATTTGGCTTTTAAATAAAAGTAGGGCTGTCAGCATTAACGTGTTAATCTCAATGCGATTAAGGGACGAGCATAACACGTACATTTTTCTAAATTGCATTAATCGCATGCCGCAATTTCTTAATTTATTTTACACTTCACTCAGCTTCGCGTCGTGCCTAACAGTCTACTATTTTGACACTTTGCCTCACTATTGCTTATCATCAATCTGCCATACTTCCTCGTACACATCCTGCTGCTGCAGCCAGGCTGCAGGCATGACAGCAGTGTGCTTTTTATTTTCCAAAACACGCTCAGTAGACAAGTCGAAAACCATATGCACATTGCGTAAAGCCGAATTGAAATATCACCAAAGCACGTCATGCTTGAGCTACCACCTACAAGCTAAGCTTACAGTACATTTATAGTAATGTTAAAGTGACTCAGGTGGATGCTAGTGGGCTCAGGCAAAGCACTATTTTGCAGAGTGCTACTCACCGACCTGTGGATGAAACCAAATCCAAAAGAATTACTACAGCTCTTACAAAATGGGTGGCAACTAACTGCAGACCTGTCAGCATCGTAGAAGACTCAGGTCTTAAAGATATACTACGGTTGGCATGTTCGGACCCGTCTTATACATTGCCGTCGAGGGGGACAGTAGTTTCACGCATACACAGCCTGTATGACACGGAGAAAGCAGCCCAACTGGAACTGCTGCAAGGTGCTGCAAGCGCTGTCTCATTAACTGGTGATCATTGGACATCAGTGACTAATCAAAATTATTTAGGAGTTACTACACACTATATGGACTCTGGTAAAGATAGGGATTTTTTGTTTTTTTGTTAAGTACTTGGAGGAATTGTGTGATAATGACAGATTCACACATTTTGCTTTTGTTAATATGTACTTAAAAACAGTTCTGAAATGCAAAATAATAGAATTTTAATCATGTGATAAAACGTGATTAATCGCGATTAACTATAGAAATTCAGCTAAATAATCGTTTGACAGCCTAAATAATCGTTTGACAGCCCTAAATAAGACTTTTTTCTGTTTCACAACCAGAGTCTCAAGCCAGATGTCCAGCTCCCCCCACAGTGAAAGCAAAGGTGATTAAAAAACTATAAACCACCTGCTAAACTACCGTTAAGACACATTTTTATTGCTCAATGCATCATTTTTTGCAAGGTTTTCATTTCTGTCAAAGACAAAATAATGATCATCTGATATATATTTTGTTACCAGGGTGACCAATACGCTGATAACCTTCATTATGCTGCTTTAAGTGCCAACCTGTCCAACAGATCAAGAGGACAGAGGGATCCCACCTGGAGTGAATGTGTCTACTACAGCGTAAAGCAGTAGAACTGGACTTATTACATTTGTACTTTGGAGTAAGTCAGGATTTTCTTAGTGCCTCGCTGGAGGTGTAATAAAGATGTATATTCAGGTTTGAAATAAATTTGCTTTTATAGCTTCTTCGTGGTCTGCAGACAAAATTAAATCGCTCTATTCTCAACTTATGTGCATATTAACAATACTTTTTGATGTCTGTGTGGCAAATAAACCATGTATCTCAAATCATATTTAAGTGCTTATGAATAAATGTTTTTTTCATGATGTAAACAGTATATTTAGAAGCTCAAATGGATGCCATAAAAGTCACTTGCATGCTTTATAATTTTTTTCTATAAAAAAAAAATATATTTTATACTCATTTTTTTAACCAAATCATATGTGTTTTTATGCCTTTATGATCAAATAAATAATAAAAAATTGAAAGCACTGAGTTTGAAACACTATGTGTGTGCATGTTTGATTCAACAGTTTCTTCATACATGAGTGGCTGTTGGCACTAAATAAGTGTCAGAGAACGTGGTTGACCTCACCAACCCCGATCAATGTTAAAACTCAATTGTTCTGGTGCGAAAGTGAAATGGCACACAAAGGTTTTGTTATGACCTAAAAACACGAGGCTCCACTACTTTACAATGTTACTGTATAATTAATAAATTGGATTTTACCGATGCAAAAATGTTAGAAAACAATGCACCGCTAGTCCATGCCAAATTGTATCCAGTGCACTCACATTGGCACTTTCATGTACGCTCACTTATGTAAATCAGTGAATTTTCCCATCCCTAGTTACTACTGATGGATAGTTTGACCGTGAGGCTGCTACAGTATAGTCATAGCATCATCAGAGATCAAACAGTTGGTTATTCGCACACTTAAAGATACCTGGTAATTCAATTAAATATATATACTTTATGTCCAGATAAGCAATATCTGGCCACTGTTTTGGGCCATTGATCCACTTGTACAGGGGAAGACTGAAGGGCCTTAACTGCAGACTGTTTAACCCTAATTTATTAAGGTTCAGGCAAGGTTGCAACATTATAATTATACATGTCTGTAAAACAAAACGTGTTCAACAAAAAATAAATGCATACACACTTGCCAAAATTAAAATCCAACCACAGGTTAAACATTAAAATGCTACAGAGTGACGTGTCCTGCTTTAACTAACCATCTTTGGGTGTAATGCATATTTACATGGTAATGGCCAAGTTTCATGGCATACTTTAGCTAACTTACAAAATAAATGTTAATACAGTTTAAACCATCTAAAAATGAGGGACCTGCTAACACCATTATCCTTTCCCATAGTTTTATGGGGGACACTCGGCACAAAAAGGTTAGTGACCGGACATGTTATGCTTCATTGGGTCAGTACACAGTGGTGCACTTTGGTTCACACCTCAAACATAGGCAAGAGTTAGTACTCTCTGAGTTTTTTTTATCACAGCTCTCTCAGTGCAGTGGCCTTTGTGGTTATCAGCAGGATGTAAGGGTGGTTGTATTCTCACATAGATGCTCCTTAATGCAACAACCACTCCCAGTACAAATTACAAAACACTAGAGTCTTTATCTGGTGACATTTAACAATACTGCAACTACTAACACTAATAGCGCTAATCAGAATACTGTTTAGTTGGAATATTACTGACAACAAAAGATACAAAGTGATTGAATCTATTTATTAGGGTATTTTGAAAAATGTTTAACTGCTTTAACTTAAGATACAAATATATATTTAAATTGGACTGTAGACTACGTCAACACCTTAAAACAGATACAGAAAACTGGATGAACATAATGGAATGATGTGGCCTCTGAATGATGCATTTTTCACAGTTCTGCCTTAACTGCTACACAACACTCAACGTTAGTGTATAACACATGCAGGAAGGCAGTATTAGTGTTTGTCTAGCAAAGCATTAAACCATTGTTTTGTCGGAGCTATATCTTTGGCTCACATTAGGTAATAACTTCTAGCCTCCGAAGTCTTTTTAAGGCTCGGGCTGTGGAAGTTTGAGCTGTCAAGGGACTCGGTTTTTCCACTGATGTTTTCCTGGCTTTTTAGTAAGATTTCAAGTGGTTGTACTTAGGGATGAACAACACATTGGTGGCCAATATATTTGGTTGATTAGTAAAATGATAGAATTATAATTGTTGTTCTGGAAGTGGAATTTCAGCCGATGATTAAGTAATATGGTGAGTTGATATACAATTTTGAAATTGTTGAGTCAAAGATTAAAGAGATACTTCAATTCATGAGTAAAGTAAATTCATTAAAGTAAATGTAAACATCTATTAAAAGCTTGATAAACTGTTGGTCCTTTCAAGAAGGTAAAACATGTTTCTAAAATGTTTAACAGTAAATACTGTTTGAGAACATTCATATATGTAGGCTATACCTGTTAAAGATTTCGGATCTTTTTGAAAAAACTGATCCGTGATTGATTAGTTATATCTGCAAGGTGGGAAGCGGGAGCTCTCAGCGCGATGCCTCATTCTCGGTGGAGCTACGGGAAAGTAACCCTCCTCCTCATTCCGTTCCCTCCCCCTCACTAACCCCCCAACCCCCAAATCCTTCTTGTCGGTTATTGGCTGGAACACTGTTTGTTATGTTTAGTGGTGCAGGTTGACACAGTTTGTTTTTGTTGCCATTTGTGGAGCCTGGGCTGTCTACAGAGACCACATTTTTTTACAGTGTGTTCAGGGGACAGGCAGCTAGTGGATAGTGAGGAGATGTCTGCTGTATGGGACAAAACATGTTGTAGCCTAAAAAACGTGTGACGTCACTTAGAGCACCTTTAAACTGTAAGAAATAGGTTAGCCATTTTGGTTTTGTTTTAAATGTGTTAGAAGCTGTATATTCATGTTAAGTGCTTAATTAAATATTAGCAGTCTAAAGTGACTCCTAGCAGCCATTACAGATTGGCACGGGTGGGACATGAAAGGTACACGTGGTGTATGCATGCCCATACTCTGAAAGTTCAAATGGATGTGTGTAGTAAAAATGACCGTATATTGTGTTGCTATTTTTGGAAACTATTCATTGTAAGTAAGAAAGACTTTAGAGAGAAATGAATATGTTTAAATAATGTTTTGTTCATGTAAAGCATATTTAAGAGCATAAATGTCAGCTTTTGTTTATACTATTTTTGTTACTGTTCACCTGAAAGCGAGTAATTGTAATTTTGCATTCAAATATCTTTTTGCATTTATTTTAAATACAAAAATTCTCGATGGAGCTACTAGAGAGAAAACATCGTTGTATGAGTGAGCATTTCTATCTCGCATTTCCAGGTTGTTACAGTTACATATGATAATGAATGAATAACGCAACAGAGTGGTTTTCCAGTTTACTCAAAAAAAAACCTGCTGATTTAAAAAACATTTGAACCTTTTCTCGGAAACCAAACTTTCCACCATAGGTGGCTGTGAGCATGTGACTATGTTTCCGATACAGTGTCACTTCAGGTTTAGCCAATCAAACGGATTCTTGTCTCTAAAGAGTGGAGAAACCAACGATATTCTGTCATTCAACACAGCAACTTCAACACAATGACATCTCCAGTGTTTGCTCTCCTTCTCACATGTTTGTTCTTGGGGGAAATGGGTAAGTTGCATTTTTTAAACTCCAACTTTTATCTGTTAGACTGTGGGATGTTTAGTAATTACACTGACGTATGTCACATTACATTAACTCAACATTTGCTTTTTCCCTCATTTCACTTTAGCTCAGACGACCGGTCCAAAATCCTCAACTGTTCGTCAAGAGACACGATTTGTATCAGTTAAAACTGGGGAGGAGTTGACTTTGAAATGTTTCTATGAAGGTGATGCCGCTGTAATGCTTTACTGGTACAAACAAACTCTGGGACAGAAACCAACGCTCATCTCTACATATCATAAATATAATGTAAACGGAATTTTTCATGATGAATTCAAGAACAATTCACGCTTCACACTGGATATGGAAAATGGTAAAAATCACCTAAAGATCACAGATTTGCGTGTTTCAGACTCGGCTACTTACTACTGCGCACGTAGCAATACATATATTTTTGAATTTGCGGAGGGAACCTTAGTCAATGTAGAAGGTTCAGGTTTGAAGATCCCAGCTACGGTCCTTCAGTCAGCATCTGAGAGCATCCAGCCAGGAGGCTCTGTGACTCTCAACTGTACAGTACACACTGGGACCTGTGATGGAGAACACAGTGTTTACTGGTTCAAGAACTCTGAAGAATCTCAGCCAGTACTCATTTACACCCATGGAGGCAGGAATGATCAGTGTGAGATAAAACCCAACACACAAACACACGCCTGTGCCTACAAGCTACCGATGAAGAGTCTGAATCGTTCTCATGCTGGGACCTACTACTGTGCTGTTGCCTCATGTGGACACATTCTGTTTGGAAACGGGACCAAGCTGGACGTAGAGGGTAAGGAACTTTCTAGCATATGCTGTCTAATCTGATGGGTAGTAACAAGTAGAAAGTAATTTCCCGATTATAGGATTTTTCTTTGGGGAGGTTTTTGTCTATCTGAATCGAGGCTGTGAGGAGGGTGTCGTATGTTGTAGAGATTGTAAAACCCTTTAAGGCAAATTTTGGATTTTGGCCATATGCGTAAAATTGACTTGACTAGACATTCTAATTTACTAACGTGGGATAAAAACAGGAAATATACTGAAAGTTTCTGTCTCTCTACAGATGAGGTGGACTCTCCTTCTTTAGTGTATTTCTTGAGTGCAGCTTTGGCTTTCACCACCATCCTGAGCGTTTTACTGCCTTTCTTAATGTACAAGGTGAACAAAAGAAACAGCTGCCAAACTGCAGGTAATTGGTACTTGTTTTATCTGGCAGATTGTGTCCACTGAATTTAGCTTGTAAATTAAATGTTTTCTGTGTTCTACAACCAGTGAACCACGCAACATTTCCATCTCCCTTCACAGCGAGTGCAGAGGTGTGTACAGTTTTCCCCTTTTCATTAAAAAAAGAATTGCATCACAATTAACTGTGTTATCTACATAATTTTTGTGAGGAACAATAATTTGTGATCTACTTTTTTTTTTTTATATATTTTGTTACCAGGGTTACCAAGATGCACACAACCTCCATTATGCTGCTTTAAGTGACAACCTGCCCAACAGATCGAGAAGACAGCGGAATAACACCAACGATGAATGTGTGTACTCCAGTGTCAAGCAGTAGAACTGGACATTATTTCTACGTTCTGAGTAAGATGGCAGATTCTTCTTATAATCTTTTTGATTATGTACATACATAGATGTAGATTTTTAGATAAATATGTGCATCTTTCATTGGTCCAGGATGTAAAGAGTGAAGAGAAGACTGATAAGGTGGACAGAGTTATTAGTAGAAAGAGAAGTTTAAATGAGCTATGTTGTTTTATGAGACTGTGTTAACTGTTGTTAATAGGCCCTTCTCAAACACTCCTGTTGATTTGCAGAGGATATTTTAGAGAATAATTCAAACAAAGAAAGTTGATGTCAGTTCATTTAGAAAGCCAGATTGATTAATGCTGTACAACAACCTTGGGTCTCATTTATAAATGTAGTGTACGCAGAAAACGGGGCTGAAAACGTGCGTACGCCACTTCCCACGCAAAGGTTGTGATTTATAAAAAACAAACTTGACAGGAGAATGTGCGGTCCTCCACACAAACTCTGACCCATGGGTACGCACATTTTGGAGACAATGAGAATTGGCGACGCAGATGGTGAGGTGGTGAAATGAAGTCAGACTGCAGAAAGTAAATGTGGGAATAAGGATTACTCTTAATATTTTCAAGTATTGATGTCTCACGCACATTTCTTCACTCCATATCGTCATGAAGATTAAATCCAGCAGTGTTATTTGCGCTTGTACTAAGTGATACTTTTACTACCTTGTAAAATCCAACTCAAATCTTAAATAAAAATTCGGTATTAATGTTTAATTGGCACCGTCACATTGTCTGCTACGGAGCGCAGGAGGAGGAGATGGCCCGACTGCATAGAATACAGGATAGCATTTAAAATACCCTACCATTAGATAAGGCAGAATACAGTGTAAATAACTAAATCTGTCTTTAATACTGTGCATATCATCAAATGTCAAAATCTGGAAATACAGCTGTTAAGCTCTCGCGCAATTGTTACACTTACTGTCCTTGTTATCGGTCCAAACTTTAATACTGTTAGTGACAAAACCTGCATGAAGAAAAGTGTGTTTTCCTATTAGACTTTCGTCTTCAAATTGTATCTCAGAGTGGGGGATACCACCAACCTGACTCTGCCAGATGGATTGCTTCGCATTTGCTCAGCATATCCATCTGGGAACTTTCCGTTGGAGAACTTTTGGGAAGGGGCGAAAATACTGGTTAGCTAACTGGATGAAACATCTGTCTATCAGCACCTATGTTGGTGATAGACGGGCCAAGTCAACCAATCAGATCAAACTCTTGCCGAAACCAGTTGGGAGAAGAGCAAAAACATCTTTTCCTCCGAGAAAAGCCTCCAGTGCAGTTTTCTGCTCTTCTTTCAATGAAGGAATACTTTCTAATTTGGATAAAACTTGCACAATAGCTACGCTCATCTCATCCGTGGAAGCTGCCATGTTGTTTAGACTAACAGTTGCTTCTTGCTGCGTCACACCTAAACCCACCTCAAGTCAAAACCAACGCTGATTGGTCGGTCGTTTTGCGAACGGCTCCAGATTTTCTCTATCTGAAGATGCCAGACTGATCTGCGAGTAGAAAACTTGAGCTGGCGACATCAGGACGGTCTCACGAGGCTAGGATACCACTAGTTGATGCTGTGATTTTGGAAAGGAGTTAACGATCAAAAATTGTTGTAAACATATAAATAGTGTGGTGCATAATGGAACTGCTGGCCCTGCAGGAAGACTAACCCCCAATAGGAAGAAACAGGAGAGAAAGAGGCTTCAGGGACCATGATGCTAATATGCCGATTTAAATTCCCTAAAGCTGAGCTTTTGGATCTTTGAACTGAATTGGGTCCAGTAGAGAGGGTAACGTGCCGGAACCGTGCCATCCCGGTCCAGATACAGGTCCTCGCCACTCTGGGGGCAACTCGCTGTTTCCAGAGGGAAATGGCAGACAGCTAAGTGTTTTTGTTATATAAATATTATATATAATCTTCAACTTTATCACTAAGGCTTGTTTGGATATAATATTCTGTTAAATCTAGGTCTGGTATATCGGAGCTGTCCCAGAGTGCCGTAATGGCTGCCGTTTTGGACGGTATTATTAATATAGGTAGTCTATAGATCAGGGTTTCCCTACACTGCGAGAACAGGCCAAAATTATAATTCAATTTGCAGCAATTCCCGAAAGTCTGAGAAGTTTTTTGCTTTTCCCCCACCAGTTGTCATGATTCGGCAATGAAAGAACAACTGCCAGGGTCATTACCATACTGATCAGCATTCGTGATGTGCTTTGCATTGACTATTTATGGTTAAAAATGGGTGTACAGGGCGGGATAAGAGGCTGATCCACGTACGCACACTTGTTGGTAATCTGTGATTTATAAAGGGAACATTGCTTACAGGTGTGCGTACACACAGTTTTATAAATCTGAATTTTTTTTGGCGTATGTCCACTTTTAGTAAGGACATACGCACAGTTTTATAAATGACACCCCTGGTCTTTGGCTATAAGGGCTTGGATTAATTTACCAATAAGTGGCATTATTTCTATTTTATCCTGACATTTTTTTTAACCTAATTACATGTATTGTGCATTTCCATGAACATATTGTGTTAAATAAGAATAAATCAATCAAATCTAATTAAGGAACACTAACAATGTTTGTGTGCTTCTGTTCAGTCCCTTGTACTGTAAGGTAACTTTGGCTTTGTCATGCATCAATGAATGTTTTGAATTGGTGATGGTGCGAGATGAAAAGACAGGATAAAGCTTTTTACAGTTAATCCTCTGGGGCCCGTGACTGTACCAAATTTCAATCCCTCAAATAGTTGTGGAGATATCTAAATAGTGTAAAAGCCAAAATATCAAACTAATGGTGGCACTAGAGGAAAAGTCGGGGGATTACCAAAGTCGGTAGGAATCATCCAGAGGGGGACATTAATGTCTGTACCATATTTCATGGCAATCCATCCCATTGTTGTCCAAGTGTTTCACTCTGAAGGAAAAATTACAACCTGATCGTGGCAGTAGAGGAAAGTTCAGGTTATCATCAAAGTCCTACATATTCTGGAAACAATGAAGATCTGTACATAATTGTGTGCTAATCCATTATGTAAATGTTGGGATATTTCATAGGATAAGTGAAAACGTTTGACTTGCTGATGGTGCTAAGGGAAAAGTCACAGGATCACCAAAGCCATCAGAATGTATCCTCTAGTAAACGGTTATATCTTTAGCTAAATGTAGGGCAATCCATGTAATATTTCCCTCTGAACCACAACTGTCAATCCCATAGTGACAACACAGAAACACGTAGCAAAGTAGTAGGATTTATCCTTGTGTTGAAAATGCAATCAACACAATAGTTACTCTGAACCAAAGTGGTGGATCACCCAAATGAAAGACAAACTGACTGCCATCCTTAGAGCCATACTAATAGCATGGCTAAAATCAATTTCTCCCTTTTTACCGATACATGATCACGGAGACCTTGGTCCATAGCAATATGGCCTGTGGGCACAACAGTGTTTCTTCATGACAACTTTAAGAATCCATTAATGCTATATTATATTCAAACTCTTCTGCTGTCAAAAATCCATCAAGGATTCATTATCATCAGCATTTTTATTCCTGACTCAAGGTCCATTCAAAAGACACAGACATGACATACAACATACTTTAAAAACAAATAAAAACATATACAAAGAAATAAAAGCCAGAAGAAACAACAATACTCCATTTCTATAAAAGACACTTATACCAGTGTTTCCATAGTGATGATTGGTATGGTATGGCACTAAACCTAGGATTTACTAATAGCATAACAATGCTATTTTGGGAGACGTTCAGGCGACAAATAAATTTGTAGATGAGACTCCTCAACAATGCCTGGAAGGTGCTGACCCACGCATTACAGAACAGGTCACTTGCACTAGAGCACCTGGGTTTTTTTTGAGCAGTATCCTCATACAGTCATTATAAGCAACCTTAAGCTTCTGCATGCTTGCCTTTTTGAACTTAGTCCATAATGGAGCAGTATACAGAGGAGTACAATAAGCTTTAAACAGACTCATTTTGTCGTAATCCGTGCACATGTGGAATTTTCTTACCATGTTAGCTTGGGCATATAATATGCGACGCTGCCTGAGTATATCCTCATCATCATATAACTGATCTGTAATATGGTGACCCAGATATTTAATTTTATTACAGACACTCATCACTTGTCCTGATAGATAAAAGTCTGGAAAACAAATGTCTTTGTCCATTTTTGTCCTACATATCAAGACAGCACTCTTTTTACCATTATACAACAAATCATATTTCACCCCATAACTCATTAGATTATCATGCCATTGTTTTATTGACTATCCAATTCATAACCTCTTCACCTTCCACATACCTCTGCCCCCATGGATTTTCTCATTGGGAGCAATATGGATTTCAGGGTCTAAAGCATTGTGTGCCACCAATTTTGCAATATATGGCAAAACCCCTGTGGTTAACTGAATTACAGCCAAAGTCTAAACAACATTTATATCGACTAATAGTGTAGTTGGTCAGATTCTTTCCCATTTTTGATAATATTTCTGCCAGCGTCATCATTTGTTAAACATGGCACAGAAAGGTTTTCAATGGACTTTAAGCATCCCAGTCACTCTGAAACCGGTTGGCCCTTACCCCTATGTTCTAGTTTTTTGTATCTTTTTTAGTGCAATTGGCTTCGTGGTTTTCTACAGGATGTAACTGTGTTTGCACTCTCACATACTATATATGCTCTTAAAAACAAAGAACACTCAAACATCCCTCCCAGAACAGTGCAGTCCTTCAGGTAATGTACACAAACGGCAATAATGTTGTTTACTTGAAATTCTACTTCAAATACGACAGGAAAAGAAAAGTATGTATGTAAGTATGTATGTGTGCATAAGTATGTACGTATGTGTGGAGGGGTAAAAAAACAAATAAAATGTATTGATTGAGACTTCATGCCTGCTTCTCCAGACTGTAACAGCTCTGCCTCCAAAAAGTCTGGACTGTAACTAACCCTGCCAGAAACAACAATCCCATTACTCAGCAAACACATTCTTGTCTCCGACTAGTGGGGGAAAATTATTTTCATTTGACGCAGTTATTTGAAACACAAGGACATCCCCAAACTTTATGTATCTGACATGTCTGCTTTGGGGGGAAATGGGTGAGTTGTGTTTTTGTAATTCCAACTTTTATGGAGTATGGTCACTCCACAAAATGGTTCAAATATTTTTTCAATTACTTCTTGACATGTCACATAAAAGTAAATGTGCATTTTCTTTGTCTCTCATTTCACACCAGCTTAGTCAAATGATCCAAAATTCTCCTCATTTCATCGTCAAGAGTGAGTGGGTTTGTATCAGCTAATGTGAGTGAGTTTTAATGTGCATTTGCACTATATTTGTTGAATTTGCACTTGTACTTGTGTAAAGTGTTAATGTTATTCATTAAACTCTGGCAACCAATAATGCCCTGTTGTAATATACGATCGGTTAAGTGCAAAATGTTAAGGACGACTAAGCCCTACTGTATGTTATTAGTGTTAACATTATCATAAAACCACACAATGATTTATGAATCAATATATTTAGGAATGTAACAAAAGACACCATGAATGGTAAACCTGTATTTCTACAGTGGCAGTGACCATGTGATCAAGTTTCCTAAATAGGACGTACAGAGTCACTTCTGGTTGGCCAATCAAATGCATCCTTGTCTCTGAAGAGTGGAGACAAAACGCAGATTCTTTCCATTCAGCACGACAATTTGAACACAATGACATCTCCAAAATTTCTCTTCTATCTGATGTGTTTGTTCTTCAGAAAAGTTGGTAAGTTGTCTTTTTTTGTGACTGTAACTTTGAATTTGTTAAGCCACTACTCATGACATTAGTTCTGATATTCCGTTATGTTTTTCTTATGTTAATGAGGTGCATTTGTTTTGTCTCTCCTATCACTACAGCTCAGACCACTGATCCAAAACTCTCCTCATCTCTTCATCAAGACAGTGGTTTTGTATCAGCTAAAACTGGGGAAAACTTCACTTTGAGATGTTTCTATAAAGGCGATGTTGCTTCAAGGTTTTACTGGTATAAACAAACTCTGGGACAGAAACC
This sequence comes from Perca flavescens, assembly GCF_004354835.1. Taxonomy (NCBI): domain Eukaryota; kingdom Metazoa; phylum Chordata; class Actinopteri; order Perciformes; family Percidae; genus Perca; species Perca flavescens. The sequence continues at coordinate 26,094,560 of NC_041349.1, forward strand.
AAAGCTCATCTCTACATATGATATATATAATGCAAAGAGGATTTTTCATGATGAATTCAAGAACAATTCACGCTTCACACTAGATATGGAAAATGGTAAAAATCACCTAAAGATCACAGATTTGCATGTTTCAGACTCAGCTACTTACTACTGCGCAAGTAGCGTTACATATATTTTTGAATTTGCGGAGGGAACCTTAGTCAATGTAGAAGGTTCAGGTTTGAAGGTCCCAGCTACGGTCCATCAGTCAGCATCTGAGACCATCCAGCCAGGAGGCTCTGTGACTCTGGACTGTACAGTACACACTGGGACCTGTGATGGAGAACACAGTGTTTACTGGTTCAAGAAGTCTGAAGAATCTCAGCCAGGACTCATTTACACCCATGGAGGCAGCAATGATCAGTGTGAGAGGAAACCCAACACACAAACACACACCAATCTGCAGGTAACTGCACTTTTTATATCTGGCAGCTTGAGTTCACAGAATTTTGCTTTTAAATAAAATAATGTTTTCTGTATTGTACAACCAGAGAACGAAGCAAGATTTCCATCTCCTTCCACAGTGAATGCAGAGGTGTGTACAGTTTTGTTTAACCGAGAAAAAGCCATTCAACCATCTTTTATAGTCTCCCTCTGAGTATTACACACTTTGAGTGGCAAAACTAGACTCACAATACATATTTTCATATCACATCTCTATATTGTTAAATACTCTTGGACAATTATGTGCATTACAGTTTTCTACTACTACTGTATACTGTACATTGTATAGCAACATAAACTTAATTTTACTTGCTTAATTTTTTATTTCTGCACTTTATTTATGTAACTTTATACTCTTATTGACTGATTCTTAGTCTTATTTATGCTTTAAGTTTGACTAGGAGCAACTGTAACTCAACAATTTCCCTGAGAGGATCAATAAAGTATTCTGATAGCGCCACAATTACTTGTTTTATCAATACAATTTCTGTTAGGAACCATATTGTGATAGATCTACCTTTTATATATATTTTTTTACAAGGGTTACCAAGCTGCAGACAACCTCCATTATGCTGCTTTAAGTGTCAACCTGCCCAACAGATCAAGAAGGCAGAGGAACAACACCAACGATGAATGTGTGTACTCCAGTGTTAAACAATAGAGCTGGACATGTTTCATTTGCATTGTGTGAGTGAAATCTGAGGATGTGTAATGTAGATTTAGATATAGATCTTGAGATAACAAGTTTTATTAAGATGCAGATTCTTTGTTGTTTTGCATTTTTCCGGTACAGTTAGGACTTGGGCTGTGTATTGTGCATTTCCATGTACATTTTGTGCCTATAATGATCAAATAAATCTTATTTCTACATAAAACACTTTAACCTTGACACTTTGTGTGTATGTGTGATCAATCCCTGGTTAGCATGGCATGTATCATTTTAGTACTTTTAGTTGCTTTTCAATACGTTTCTTTTATTGACATTCTATCTTGCACTTTCACCGTTCGTGGCTTGAAAATGTCATGGGTGGAGGGGGGCTTACATGGGTTTCTGATTCCTAATTAATATCCACTAAATCTTTTAATCTGCAAAGCACTTTGTGGTGAAGGCTTTTACAGTGCGATGCAAAATAATATTATTATTATTATTATTATTATTATTATTATTATGTGAACTGGAGAAAGCATGTGACTGACAATTTTTTTAACCGATTTGTGGACACACATTTGGTGCATATATGAGACAAGCTGGAGCTCTCTGGCCCAGATGGTGTTTCCTGGAGCTTTTCTACAGCCAATGGTACAACGTACATGATTCTTATTAAAGACAATTCTGCACACAAAAAAAAGATCAATTCAAATTCCCCCCAACAAAAATATCTTATTCGTTCACAGTGTTGCTGTCTTTTTCCTCCTTCCCTTCCAGATCTTTACTCTATTTATTCTGCCACACTGACATCACTAGCGGCGGCTGGCAGAGATAGAAAAATAATCCCATTTTTACGACTTGCATTCAGACCACAAGACCACTCAAGGAAGATGGTTGAATGAGTGAAGAGTTTGTTGTCCGAGGATTCAAAATACTGTGCACGGTCAATATAGCACTATAGCCATTCAATAAGCATTAAATTACATTAAATATAGACTTTGGCCGATGTGAGGCATCCGTGTTTGTTTACTTTATATCATACTGGAGGTTTCAGAGAAATATGAGTCATAACACGTGGACAGTTACTGAATGAGAAACCTGTAACGGTAACTTCGAAATGGCACAAATGCAGCATATGTCTTCTCAGATTGTCTTATTCTCCCATTTCAAAATCATCTCCTCCTTTTTCTGACATCCATTACTGCACTCCAAAAATATTTATCATCACCACCATCTCTCTAGATCTGGGGTCCATTTCAGGAAGGAGGTTTAATCTTGAGTCTAACTCTGATCTCTGAGTTGATTTACCCTGAGATGGGAATCACTGAGTTTTCGGTTCCAGAACAGCTGATTTGAGTTGATTCACTCAGAGTTAAGCGTGTGCACCACGGTCGGCGGAAATACTCATGCGCACATACAGTGAGCACATACAGCGAGTTTGAATATATATTTAGTTTTAAAAAAAAGCAACACAGCGGCTGCTGTAAAATAGCTAGAATTGGTATGGGAGAAAATTGCTGCTCGAGTCAATGTGTAATCTCTAATATAGTGTATTCATTTCATATTTCATCACAGGTAACCTATAATATTACTGGTGAAAACTGGAATGGTAGTAGGCTACACCTATAATTTCATTTAGGTGCAATCCTGCGGGCAAAAAAGTAAACTACTACTAATCCCATTCTGAGGTTGCAGCACCATCATTAACAGAATTAGGATTCGGAAAAATACATAATGTGACACAAAGAATCTGCTGGGATGTAGAGCATGTCCACGATGGGTGACGTTAGTGATAGGAGGATGGATAAGGTTATGTAGGTTACATAACTGATAGACTGGGAAGAAAACAACGATACCGCTCAAATAGGAAGTTATCTGGAAATGAAAATACATCTATAGTCCGAGGCTCAATATCATCTCCCGACATATGTTTAACTCCCTGCAAAGTAATACAGCTTCTTCATCAACGGAATCGTCGACAAAAGGAAATTCCATGTTCGGAAAAAAAACGTTTTATAGTTTGCCTAACAGTTAATAAACCAACCAGGTTTTTTTATTCATGCACATAACAAATGCACAAAACTGCTCCTGATACAGACTGAATGAATGAATGAGGAAATGAAAGAGCGCCATGTCAGAGGGAGAAGACAGAGAAACTCTACGTTTCTTGAAGAAAACCTGCTCCCGACCAGGTTAGGTTCACAGGCTCAGTTACCATAGTAACTGACTCTGACGTTAAGTTACCTCTCTTTCTGAAACGGGCTGGAGATACCCCCCTCTCTCAGGTTTGATTAACCTCCCTTTCTGAAACAGAAAACGCAGAGTTTCCCCTCATCTCAGGGTTAACAAACTCCGAATTTTCACTAAACCAGCTTTCTGAAACGGACCCCTGCTATGCCTCTATTTCTTTTTGGACTAGACAGCAGTCCTTTGGCAGCACTGGGGAAAAGCCACACGGCCTGATAGTTAGCATCTGTTCACAACACTTGAGGCTCTACGAGTTACTGTCTACCTTCCAGTCATTACTCAGGGATCCGTTGACCTCTACCTTTTTACTTTTTAAGCTTTTAGTGCAGCAGGCGTTGTGGTTTTCGACAGGATGTAGCAGTCTTTGCGCTCTCACATGCAATAGATAGAAATACCACACTTCTGAAAATAGTTCTTTAATCAAAGAATACTACTGACACTGAGTGAAATAATTACTAATAGAATAGAATATACCACATTATCAAAATATTGAACAGGATAAACAGAAAACAGTCACTTTAAAGTCCAAAGCCTGTCCAACTTTACCATAGTGGTATCTATTTGCTTTAACTTCACTTCTGGCAAACCCCTAGTACAATGGAGGTCAGTCTTAGTTTTCCACTTCAGGTTATTGCTAACGTGTGTTCCAAGGAATTTAAAAGAGTCAGTCACACCTCAGTGCATTACTGGGTACACACTGGGACCTGTGATGGAGAACACAGTGTTTACTGGTTCAAGGACTAGAGTCTGAATCTTTCTCATGCTGGGATTTACTACTGTGCGCCTCATGTGGACACGTTCTGTTTGGAAACATTTTGATTACATTTTGACCCTGAATATCTGTTGAAAATTAAAATGCAATCTATCCAATAGTTAGTCTGAACCAAAGTGGTGGATAGCGCAAATGAAAGACAAACTCACTGCCATCCTTAGAGCCATACTGCTAGCATGGCTAAAATCAATTCCTCCCTTTTCACTGCTGGATTATCATGGAGACCTTGGCCCATATAAATAGGGCCTGTGGGCACAACAGTGTTGCTTCATGACAACTTTAAAGGGGTGATAGAATGCAAAACTGATTGTACTCCGTCATTGTTGAATAACGACAGTTCGGTTGGTAAATAGGACATACATAGAAGCTCAAAATCCCATTGACACCCCTTTACTATGAAAATCTCATATTTTGAAACTGCAGCTGAAAACAGGCAAATCCCAACAAAGCTGGAAGTTGACGTCAACCTCCCAAAAACCGGAACCTTTGTCAGCCCATGGGTGTATTAAGAGAACGGTCACGCCCCAACATTTACATAGGCTACACAACTGACCTGAAATCAGGTAGTCTTCTGAATCTAGCTAGGTCACGCAGATCTCCGCTATTCCATTACAAAATTCACTTCTGAAACTTTTTTATGCGAGAAATCAACTATGTAAAGCTCAAATATGGGCCGCTTTATGAAAATGGATGGCTAATTGCAAATTTTGTCCGACTGTGTGTTGGAGTTCAGCTGCCGGTGCTGCCTGTGTTGCCTCGCCGCCCGGCCTGCCTTCCTTCACAGACCCCGGCCTGCTATGAGGTACTTTGAGCTCCGTCACGACTGGCAGCCCACAGCACTCCATACCCGCGCAAAGTCACCGTCTCATGGGCTAATGGACAACTAAATGCCCCTGCCCTGACAGAGCTCCAGGGCCTGCATCTCCCCTCTTCCTGCTAGCTAAATGCCCGGTGTATGTGAGTGAGAGCGCGGTCAGCGAGTTTGTTACGCCAGCAATCTCTTATCACAGGTTTCAGTTAATCTTTTAATGTGTGTAATTATAATGTGTTGAGTTATTTAAACAAACGATTGGGGAAATAAACGCCGCTTGTCCGCGAGTCTCATTGATAGAGCCTGCTGCTGGATGTAGCTCTATCAATGAGAGCTAGCTAGCCTCCTCTTAGAATTTCTCTGAAATTCACAAATATTCATTAACTTGAAATCGGACACCGTTGTTAGCTTTATGAAACATTTAGTTAGATGTTGTATATGTGGCGTGACGAAATTCAAACCGTAAATATACTCTAATTACGACCATGAAGCTAACTAGCCGCAATCTGTACACATAGGATTGAAGGGACAGTCGCAGCTAACGAAACCCTTATAGTTCACAAATATTCATTAACTTGAAATCGGACACCGTTGTTAGCTTTATAAGACATTTAGGTATGTTGTATAGCTAAGTGGCGTGACATGCGTGTAACGTGGTAAGAGATTGCTGGTGTAACAAGCTCGCTGACCGCGCTCTCACTCTCACACAACGGGCCATTTAGCTAGCAGGAAGAGGGGAGTTACAGGCCCTGGAGCTCTGTCAGGGCTGCCAGCCTAACGGAGCTCACAGCAGGCCGGGGTCTGTGAAGGAAGGCAGGCCGGGCGGCGAGGCAGCAGCACCGCCGCTGAAGTCCGACACACAGTCTTACCATATTTGCAATTAGCCATCAATTTTCGTAAAATGGCCCATATTTAAGCTTTATAAAGTTGATTTCTCACATAAAAAAGTCTCAGAAGTGAATTTGGTAATGAAACATTGCAGTGTCTGGAATATGAGATTCTGTTGCTTCTCTAATGTGTGTGTATTGGGGATCCGCTCAACCAATCAGCGCGCATCTCTAATGTCTGCGTATGGCAATTTGCTCAACCAATCAGCACGCAGCTCATCTAAATATTCACGAGCATACCATATTTGGAAGAAAAACTCTTGTTACAAATAGGGCCAAAACACAGGGATGCATAAGGGCAAATAAAATATCAACCAGGCCATTTTCAGCCCAACCAATGTTACATACCCCACTAGGAGACCATAAGGAACAGTGTGAAATACTCTATATAATCATTTTATCACCCCTTTAAGAATCCATTAGTGCTATATTATATTCAGACTCTTTTGCTGTCAAAACCCATCAAGGATTTATTAGATTATCACGCCATTGTTTTATTGACTAGCCAATGCATAATCTCTTAACCTTCCACATACTTCTGCCCTATGTAGACGCCAGTACATGTATACTAGAGTAATTTGGCAGACATTTTTGTTCAACATGTCTTGGATTTTCTCATTGGGCGCAGTATGGATTTCAGTGTCTAAAGTCATCTGGCACCACGTACAAACAGCCAAGAAGGAAAAGAAAGATTTGCATGTCGTTTTCTTAGACCTTGCCAATGCCTTCGGGTCAGTGCCTCATGAGGTGCTTTGAGCAGCCTTCAACTTCGTCCAAGTCCCAGAGGGCATCACAAAGCTGGTCAAAGGCTATTTCAAGGACCTCCAGTTTTGTGTTACAACTCAGGCTTGTACAACCGCCTGGCAGCACTTGGAGATAGGCATAATGGTGGGCTGCACCATCTCCCCACTGGTCTTCACCATGGTAATGGTGAAGGTTAATAATTCAAGCATCTTGATGGGTGGTCGGAGGGGAACGCCTGAAGAGCGGGCTGCGGCTTCCTCCAAATCAGGGCGTATATGGATGACATGACTACCATAACAACGACTAACGCATGCACCAAACGCCTGCTGTACAAACTCCAGGGAAACGTCAGATGGGCACGAATGGAGATTAAACCCAGCAAATCCTGCAGCATCTCCATTGTGAAGGGCCAGATCGCAAATGAGAGGTTCCACATCAATGACAAGCCGATACCAACGACCTTGGAGAAGCCCATAAAAAGCCTTGATCGGTGGTACAACCAAGATCTCAAAGACTCTGAACAGGTGGAACAACTCAAGCAGGATACCATCAGTGGCCTGAAGCAGATCAACAGCACTGTTCTCCCAGGGAAGCTGAAGCTCTGATGCTTTCAGTTCGGACTGCTGCCCCGCCTCATGTGACCTATTTCCACCCATGAGGTCACCCTATCTATATTATAGTGGAGCTGACACTCCCTTGGGAGGAAGCCATCGATGAGGCATTTGAAAGGAAAAGGTTGTGATATGCAAACTTGGCTGCGGAAGCAGGGAACTGGGGCTGGAAGGTTAACGTGCGTCCAGTGGAAGTGGGCTGCAGGGGCTTTGTAGCTAGTTCCACCACAAGGCTACTAAAGGAGGTTGGAATCAGATGACAGGCTCAGCAGAATAACAATCAAATACTGTGCAACTGCTGCCGAAAGAAGCAGTCACTGGCTGTAGCTGAAGTGGAAGGAGACTGTATGGGCTGCCAAGACAACAGTACAACACACACCCTGGTCTGATCAGCCTGCGGTGGGCCAGCCTCTGGTGAGGATGTATTATGATAAAAGGCTGAAACACCCAATGGGGCCGAGGTGCTCAACTGATGTGTCGTATTGGAGGCACCAGGTGGTTCATCCCCCAATCCAATCCCACCCAAGAGACATCTCCAACAACAGCTCTTGTGCTGAATTATCAAGGGATTCTAACATCTAGTCCTAGTAAGCATACTGTGCCACCAATTGCCATCAATTTTGCAATAAATAGTAAAACCCCTGTGGTTAACTGAGCTACAGCCAAAGTCTAAACAACATTTATGTCAACCAATAATGTAGTTGGTCAGATTCTTTCCCATTTTCAATATATTTCTGCCAGCTATGTTAAACATTTGTTAAACATCATTTGTTAAACATGGCACAGTAAGCTTTTCAATTGACTTGTATTGGATGGTCAAGTTTGCTAAATTATGCCTTGTACATATATTACTGCATTTGTTACAGTTTGGCCTTTCTATATCCCAGCTACTCCGAAACCTGTTGGCCCTTACCCCTATGTTCTTGTTTTTTTTCAATCAATTTTAGTGCAATTGGCTTTGTGGTTTTCTACAGGATGTAACAGTGTTTGCACTCTCACATACTATAGATGCTCTTAAAGACAGAGACCACTAAAACATCCCTCCCAGAAAAGTGCAGTCCTTATCAGGTAATGTACGCAAACGGCAATAATGTTACTTACTCGAAATTCTACTTCAAATACGACAGGAAAAGTATGTATGTATGTATGTATGTATGTATGTGTAAAAAACAATAACATTTATTGATTGAGCCTCCATGCCTGCTTCTCCAGACTGTAACAGCTCTCCCCTCTGCCTCCAAAAAGTCTGGACTGTAATTAACTCATCCTGCACAAAAGCACCCATAAGAACTTTTTTAAACAAACGTATATGCACAGACACGCCTACACTCAGCAGTAGCCACTTTATACAGAACACTACAAAAACTGATTATGAATCAATATTGTATCTCTTTAAGACTGGAACCAAACACACCGACAGTGAGCATGTGATCGCAAGTTTCCTAAATAGGATGTACAGAGTCACTTCTGGTTGGCCAATCAAATGCATCCTTGTCTCTGAAGAGTGGAGACAAAATGCAGATTCTTTCCATTCAGCACGACAATTTGAGCATGATGACATCTCCAAAATTTCTCTTCTTCTATCGGACGTGTTTGTTCTGCGGAAAAGTTGGTGAGTTGTCTTTTTTGTGACTGCAAGTTTGAATTTGTTAAGCCACTACTCATGACATTAGTTCTAATATTCCGTTATGTTTTTCACGTGTTAATAAGGTGCATTTGCTTTGTCTCTCCTATCACTACAGCTCAGACGACTGATCCAAAATTATCCTCATCTTTTCATCAAGAGAGTGGTTTAGTATCAGCTAAAACTGGGGGTAACTTCACTTTGAGAGGTTTCTATGAAGACAATGTTGCTTCAAGGTTTCACTGGTATAAGCAAACTCTGCGACAGAAACCACGGCTCATCTCTACTTACTACAAGTATGAAAAATATGGAACATTTCATGATGAATTCAAAAATAATTCACGCTTCACATTGGATACTGAAACAGGTAAATACAACTTGAAGATCACAGATTTGCGTGTTTCAGACTCAGCTACCTACTACTATGCAAGTAATAAATTAATTATTGAATTTGCGGAGGGAACCTTAGTCGATGTAGAAGGTTCAGGTTTGAAGGTCCCAGCTATGGTCCATCAGTCAGCATCTGAGACCATCCAGCCAGGAGGTTCTGTGACTCTGGACTGTACAGTACACACTGGGACCTGTGATGGAGAACACAGTGTTTACTGGTTCAAGAACTCTGAAGAATCTCAGCCAGGACTCATTTACACCCATGGAGGCAGGAATGATCAGTGTAAGAGGAAACCCAACACACAACCACACACCTGTGTCTACAAGCTGCCGATGAAGAGTCTGAATCTTTCTCATACTGGGACCTACTACTGTGCTGTTGCCTCATGTGGACACATTCTGTTTGGAAACGGGACTAAGCTGGAGTTAGAAGGTAAGGAACTTTTCTAGCCGAGGTTGTTGCTTCTCATAGGTACTCATTAGTAGGGCGTGGACGATGCGCCCTTGTCCTGATTCAATTCTTTCTGTTTTGCTGTGAACGGCTACAATGTAGTCGCCGTTGGCGGTATGAATAGAAAATAATAAGGTAAATCATTGGTAGAAAAAAAAAAAGTATTCTAAGGAAAATAAAAAAAATTTTTACCATGCATACTCATGAGGACTTTCTAAATACATTTAGGATTAGAACAGAAAACCTGCTGAAAGATCTCTCTCTATTGTCCCTTTTTCTAAAGATGAAGACTCTCCTGTCTTGGTGTATTTCTTGAGTGGAACTTCGACATTCACCACCATCCTGAGTGTTTTACTGGCTCTCACAGTGTGCGTGATGAACAAGGGAAACAGCTGCCAATCTAAAGGTAACTGCTAGTTTGTATGACTTGTAATCACAGATTTTGACTTTTAAATAAAAGTAGCGCTGTCAGCATTAACGCGTTAATCACGATGCGATTAAGACCAATCATAACGCGTAAATTTTTTTAAATTGCATTAATCGCATGCCGCAATTCATTAATTCATTTTACACTTCACTCAGCTTTGCGTCCTGCCTAACAGTCTACTATTTTGATGCTTTGCCTCACTGTTATCATCAAGCTGCCAAACGTCCTCGTACACATCCTGCTGCTGCAGCCTGGCTGCAGGCATGACAGCAGCGCGCTTATTATTTTCCAAAACGCGCTCAGTAGACAAGTGGAAAACCATATGATTGAAATATCACCAAAGCACGTCAAGCTTAAGCTACCACCTACGAGCTAAGCATATTACAGTTAACGTGACTGAGGTGGATGCTAGTGGGCTCAGGCAAAGCACTATTTTGGAGAGTGCTACTCACTGATCTGTGGATGAAACCAAATCCAAAAAAATTACTACAGCTCTTGCAAAATGGGTGGCAACTAACTGCAGACCTGTCAATATCGTAGCAGACTCGGGTCTTAAAGACGTACTACGGTTGGCATGTTCGGACCCGTCTTATACATTGCCGTCGAGGGGGACAGCAGTTTCACGCATACACAGCCTGTATGACACGGAGAAAGCAGCCCAACTGGAACTGCTGCAAGGTGCTGCAAGCGCTGTCTCATTAACTGGTGATCACTGGACATCAGTGACTAATCACAATTATTTAGGAGTTACTACACACTATATGGACTCTGGTAAGGATAGGGATTTTTAGTTTTTTAGTTAAGTACTTGGAGGAATTGTGCGATAATGACAGATTCACACATTTTGCTTTTGTTAATATGTACTTAAAAACAGTTCTGAAATGCAAAATAGAATTTTAATCATGTGATAAAACATGCGATTAACTATAGAAATTCAGCGATTAAAAAAAATTAATCGTTTGACAGCCCTAAATAAGACTTTTTTTCTGTTTCACAACCAGAGTCTCAAGCCAGATGTCCAGCTCCCCCCACAGTGAAAGCAAAGGTGATTAAAAAACTATAAACCACCTGCTAAACTACCGTTAAGACACATTTTTATTGCTCAATGCACAATTTTTTGCAAGGTTTTCATTTCTGTCAAAGACAAAATAATGATCGTCTGATATATATTTTGTTACCAGGGTGACCAACACGCTGAAAACCTTCATTATGCTGCTTTAAGTGCCGACCTGTCCAACAGATCAAGAGGACAGAGGGATCCCACCTGGAGTGAATGTGTCTACTACAGCGTAAAGCAGTAGAACTGGACTTATTACATTTGAACTTTGGAGTAAGTCAGGATTTTCTTAGTGCCTCGCTGGATGTGTAACAAAGATGTATATTCAGGTTTGAAATAAATTTGCTTTTATAGCTTCTTCGTGGTCTGCAGACAAAATTAAATCGCTCTATTCTCAACTTATGTGCATATTAACAATACTTTTTGATGTCTGTGTGGCAAATAAACCATGTATCTCAAATCATATTTAAGTGCTTATAAATAAATGTTTTTTTCATGACATAAACAGTATATTTAGAAGCTCAAATGGATGCCATAAAAGTCACTTGCATGCTTTATTATAATTTTTTTCTATAAAAAAAATATATTTTATACTCATTTTTTTAACCGAATCATATGTGTTTTTATGCCTTAATGATCAAATAATAAAAAATTGAATGCACTATGAGTTTGAAACAGTATGTGTGTGTGCATGTTTGATCCAACAGTTTCTTCATACATGAGTGGCTGTTGGCACTAAATAAGTGTCAGAGAACGTGGTTGACCTCACCAACCCCGATCAATGTTAAAACTCAATTGTTCTGGTGCGAAAGTGAAATGGCACACAAAGGTTTTGTTATGACCTAAAAACATGAGGCTCCACTACTTTACAATGTTACTGTATAATTAATAAATTGGATTTTACCGATGCAAAAATGTCAGAAAACAATGCACCGCTAGTCCATGCCAAATTGTATCCAGTGCACTCACATTGGCACTTTCATGTACGCTCACTTATGTAAATCAGTGAATTTTCCCATCCCTAGTTACTACTGATGGATAGTTTGACCGTGAGGCTGCTACAGTATAGTCATAGCATCATCAGAGATCAAACAGTTGGTTATTCGCACACTTAAAGATGCCTGGTAATTCAATTAAATATATATACTTTATGTCTGTCACGGAAGGAGCAGGAGTCAGGCTGGAGGTAAGTGAAGCTGAACTTTATTACACAAAATCCAACAGGAGGAACAGAGAGCAGGTCTACAGGCAGCACACCGACAGGTACAACAAGTAGTTACTGAGAGCGAGTCTAAGTGTCGTGGCGCGCGCACGCACGCACGCACGCACGCACGCACGCACGCACGCACGCACGCACGCACGCACGCACGCACACAAAGAGTGAATGTGCCTCTGCTACTTATAAAGATGGTGGACTGATGAGGTGCAGGTGGTGAACTGATGACGTGGCATAACGAAGTGCAGGTGTGAGTGATCAGTGGTCTGATGAAGTGCAGGTGTGAATGATGAGTGCTGAGGACGGTGAATGGGAAAACAAACTGAAAGTCCATGACAACCAACTGAAAGTCCATGTAAACCTGACAGTGTCCAGATAAGCAATATCTGGCCACTGTGTTGGGCCATTGATCCACATGTACAGAAGAAGACTGAAGGGCCTTAACTGCAGACTGTTTAACCCTAATTTCTTAAGGTCCAGGGAAGGTTGCAACATTATACATGTCTGTAAAACAAACGTGTTCAACAAAAAATAAATGCATACACACTTGCCAAAATTAAAATCCAACCACAGGTTAAACTGTGAAAAACTGCTACAGAGTGACGTGTCCTGCTTTAACTAACCATCTTTGGGTGTAATGCATATTTACATGGTAATGGCCAAGTTTCATGGCATACTTTAGCTAACTTACAAAATAAATGTTAATACAGTTTAAACCATCTAAAAATGAGGGACCTGCTAACACCATTATCCTTTCCCATAGTTTTATGGGGGACACTCGGCACAAAAAGGTTAGTGACCGGACATGTTATGCTTCATTGGGTCGGTACACAGTGGTGCACTTTGGTTCACACCTCAAACATAGGCAAGAGTTAGTACTCTCTGAGTTTTTTTTATCACAGCTCTCTCAGTGCAGTGGCCTTTGTGGTTATCAGCAGGATGTAAGGGTGGTTGTATTCTCACATAGATGCTCCTTAATGCAACGACCACTCCCAGTACAAATTACAAAACACTAGAGTCTTTATCTGGTGACATTTAACAATACTGCAACTACTAACACTAATAGCGCTAATCAGAATACTGTTTAGTTGGAATATTACTGACAACAAAAGATACAAAGTGATTGAATCTATTTATTAGGGTATTTTGAAAAATGTTTAACTGCTTTAACTTAAGATACAAATATATATTTAAATTGGACTGTAGACTACTTCAACACCAAAACAGATACAGAAAACTGGATGAACATAATGGAATGATGTGGCCTCTGAATGATGCATTTTTCACAGTTCTGCCTTAACTGCTACACAACACTCAACGTTAGTGTATAACGCATGCAGGAAGGCAGCATTAGTGTTTGTCTAGCAAAGCATTAAACCATTGTTTTGTTGGAGCTATATCTTTGGCTCACATTAGGTAATAACTTCTAGCCTCCGAAGTCTTTTTAAGGCTCGGGCTGTGGAAGTTTGAGCTGTCAAGGGACTCGGTTTTTCCACTGATGTTTTCCTGGCTTTTTAGTAAGATTTCAAGTGGTTGTACTTAGGGATGAACAACACATTGGTGGCCAATATATTTGGTTGATTAGTAAAATGATAGAATTATAATTGTTGTTCTGGAAGTGGAATTTCAGCCGATGATTAAGTAATATGGTGAGTTGATATACAATTTTGAAATTGTTGAGTCAAAGATTAAAGAGATACTTCAATTCATGAGTAAAGTAAATTCATTAAAGTAAATGTAAACATCTATTTAAAGCTTGATAAACTGTTGGTCCTTTCAAGAAGGTAAAACATGTTTCTAAAATGTTTAACAGTAAATACTGTTTGAGAACATTCATATATGTAGGCTATACCTGTTAAAGATTTCGGATCTTTTTGAAAAAACTGATCCGTGATTGATTAGTTATATCTGCAAGGTGGGAAGCGGGAGCTCTCAGCGCGATGCCTCATTCTCGGTGGAGCTACGGGAAAGTAACCCTCCTCCTCATCCCGTTCCCTCCCCCTCACTAACCCCCCAACCCCCAACCCCTTCTTGTCGGTTATTGGCTGGAACACTGTTTGTTATGTTTCGTGGTGCAGGTTGACACAGTTTGTTTTTGTTGCCATTTGTGGAGCCTGGGCTGTCTACAGAGACCACATTTTTTTACAGTGTGTTCAGGGGACAGGCAGCTAGTGGATAGTGAGGAGATGTCTGCTGTATGGGAAAAAACATGTTGTAGCCTAAAAAACGTGTGACGTCACTTAGAGCACCTTTAAACTGTAAGAAATAGGTTAGCCATTTTGGTTTTGTTTTAAATGTGTTAGAAGCTGTATATTCATGTTAAGTGCTTAATTAAATATTAGCAGTCTAAAATGACTCCTAGCAGCCATTACAGATTGGCACGGGTGGGACATGAAAGGTACACGTGGTGTATGCATCCCCATACTCTGAAAGTTCAAATGGATGTGTGTAGTAAAAATGACCGTATATTGTGTTGCTATTTTTGGAAACTATTCATTGTAAGTAAGAAAGAATTCACAGAGAAATTAATATGTTTAAATAATGTTTTGTTCATGTAAAGCATATTTAAGAGCATAAATGTAAGCTTTTGTTTATACTATTTTTGTTACTGTTCACCTGAAAGCGAGTAATTGTAATTGTGCATTCAAATATCTTTTTGCATTTATTTTAAATACAACAATTCTCGATGGAGCTACTAGAGAGAAAACATCGTTGTATGAGTGATCATTTCTATCTCGCATTTCCAGGTTGTTACAGTTACATATGATAATGAATGAATAATGCAACAGAGTGGTTTTCCAGTTTACTCAAAAAAAACCTGCTGATTTAAAAAAAATGTGAAACTTTTCTCGGAAACCAAACTTGCCACCATAGGTGGCTATGAGCATGTGAGCATGTTTCCTATACAGTGTCACTTCAGGTTTAGCCAATCAAACGCATTCTTGTCTCTAAAGAGAGGAGAAACCAACGATATTCTGTCATTCAACACAGAAACTTCAACACAATGACATCTCCAGTGTTTTCTCTCTTTCTCACATGTTTGTTCTTGGGGGAAATGGGTAAGTTGCATTTTTGAAACTCCAACTTTTATCTGTTAGACTGTGGGATGTTTAGTAACTACACTGACGTATGTCACATTACATTAACTCAACATTTGCTTTTTCCCTCATTTCACTTTAGCTCAGACGACCGGTCCGAAATCCTCAACTGTTCGTCAAGAGACACGATTTGTATCAGTTAAAACTGGGGAGGAGTTGACTTTGAAATGTTTCTATGAAGGTGATGTCGCTGTAATGCTTTACTGGTACAAACAAACTCTGGGACAGAAACCAACGCTCATCTCTACATATCATAAATATAATGTGAATTTTATTTTTCATGATGAATTCAAGAACAATTCACGCTTCACACTGGATATGGAAAATGGTAAAAATCACCTAAAGATCACAGATTTGCGTGTTTCAGACTCGGCTACTTACTACTGCGCAAGTAGTGATACATATACATATATTTTTGAATTTGCGGAGGGAACCTTAGTCGATGTAGAAGGTTCAGGTTTGAAGGTCCCAGCTACGGTCCATCAGTCAGCATCTGAGAGCATCCAGCCAGGAGGCTCTGTGACTCTGGACTGTACAGTACACACTGGGACCTGTGATGGAGAACACAGAGTTTACTGGTTCAAGAACTCTGAAGAATCTCAGCCAGGACTCATTTACACCCATGGAGGCAGGAATGATCAGTGCGAGAGGAAACCCAACACACAAACACACACCTGTGTCTACAAGCTGCCGATGAAGAGTCTGAATCTTTCTCATGCTGGGACCTACTACTGTGCTGTTGCCTCATGTGGACACATTCTGTTTGGAAACGGGACCAAGCTGAAGTTTGAAGGTAAGGAACTTTCTAGCATATGCTGTCTAATCTGATGGGTAGTAACAAGTAGAAAGTAATTTCCCGATTATAGGATTTTTCTTTGGGGAGGTTTTTGTCCATCTGAATCGAGGCTGTGAGGAGGATGTCGTATGTTGTAGAGATTGTAAAACCCTTTAAGGCAAATTTCGGATTTTGGCCATATGCGTAAAATTGATTTGACTAGACATTCTAATTTACTAACTGAACGTGGGATAAAAACAGGAAATATACTGAAAGTTTCTGTCTCTCTACAGATGAGGTGGACTCTTCTCCTTTAGTGTATTTCTTGAGTGCAGCTTTGGCTTTCACCACCATCCTGAGCGTTTTACTGCCTTTCGTAATGTACAAGGTGAACAAAAGAAACAGCTGCCAAACTGCAGGTAATTGGTACTTTTTCTATCTGGCAGATTGTGTTCACTGAATTTAGCTTGTAAATTAAATGTTTTCTGTGTTCTACAACCAGTAAACCACGCAACATTTCCATCTCCCTCCACAGCGAGTGCAGAGGTGTGTACAGTTTTCACCTTTTCATTAAAAAAGAATTGCATCACAATTAACTGTGTTGTCTACATAATTTTTGTGAGGAACAATAATTTGTGATCTACTTTTTTTAATGTATTTTGTTACCAGGGTTACCAAGATGCAGACAACCTCCATTATGCTGCTTTAAGTATCAACCTGCCCAACAGATCGAGAAGACAGCGGAATAACATCAACGATGAATGTGTGTACTCCAGTGTCAAGCAGTAGAACTGGACATTATTTCTACGTTCTGAGTAAGATGGCAGATTCTTCTTATAATCTTTTTGATTATGTACATACATAGATGTATATTTTTAGATAAATATGTGCATCTTTCATTGGTCCAGGATGTAAAGAGTGAAGAGAAGACTGATAAGGTGGACAGAGTTATTAGTAGAAAGAGAAGTTTAAATGATCTTTGTTGTTCTATGAGACTGTGTTAACTGTTGTTAATAGGCCCTTCTCAAACACTCCTGTTGATTTGCAGAGGACATTTTAGAGAATAATTCATCAAACAAAGAAAGTTGATGTCAGTTCATTTAGAAAGCCAGATTGATTAATGCTGTACAACAACCTTGGGTCTCATTTATAAATGTAGTGTACGCAGAAAACGGGGCTGAAAACTTGCGTACGCCACTTCCCACGCAAAGGTTGTGATTTATAAAAAACAAACGACAGGAGAATGTGCGGTCCTCCACACAAACTCTGACCCATGGGTACGCACATTTTGGAGACAATGAGAATTGGCGACGCAGATGGTGAGGTGGTGAAATGAAGTCAGACTGCAGAAAGTAAATGTGGGATTAAGGATTACTCTTAATATTTTCAAGTATTGATGTCTCACGCACATTTCTTCACTCCATATCGTCATGAAGATTAAATCCAGCAGTGTTATTTGCGCTTGTACTGAGTGATACTTGTTCCATAAACACCTTGTAAAATCCAACTGAAATCTTAAATAAAAATTCGGTATTAATGTTTGATTGGCACCGTCACATTGTCCGCTACGGAGCGCAGGAGGAGGAGATGGCCCGACTGCATAGAATACAGGATAGCATTTAAATACCCTACCATTAGATAAGGCAGAATACAGTGTAAATAACTAAATCTGTCTTTAATACTGTGCATATCATCAAATGTCAAAATCTGGAAATACAGCTGTTAAGCTCTCGCGCAATTGTTACTTACTGTCCTTGTTATCGGTCCAAACTTTAATACTGTTAGTGACAAAACCTGCATGAAGAAAAATGTGTTTTCCTATTAGACTTTCGTCTTCAAATTGTATCTCAGAGTGGGGGATACCACCAACCTGACTCTGCCAGATGGATTGCTTCACATTTGCTCAGCATATCCATCTGGAAACTTTCCGTTGGAGAACTTTTGGAAAGGGGCGAAAATACTGGTTAGCTGACTGGATGAAACATCTGTCTATCAGCACATATGTTGGTGATAGACGGGCCAAGTCAACCAATCAGATCAAACTCTTGCCGAAACCAGTCGGGAGAAGAGCAAAAACATCTTTTCCTCCGAGAAAAGCCTCCAGTGCCGTTTTCTGCTCTTCTATAAATGAAGGAATACTTTCTAATTTGGATAAAACTTGCGCGATAGCTACGCTCATCTCATCTGTGGAAGCTGCCATGTTGTTTAGACTAACAGTCGTTGCTCGTTGCGTCACACCTAAACCCACCTCAAAACCAACGCTGATCGGTTGTTTTGCGAACGGCTCCAGATTTTCTCTATCTGAAGATGCCAGACTGATCTGCGAGTAGAAAACTTGAGCTGGCGACATCAGGACGGTCTCACGAGGCTAGGATACCACTAGTTGATGCTGTGAATTTGGCAAGGAGTTAACAATCAAAAATTGTTGTAAACATAAATACTGTGGTGCATAATAATACATGATGGCACTGCTGGCCCTGCAGGAAGACTAACCCCCAATGGAAGAAACAGGAGAGAAAGAGGCTTCAGGGACCATGATGATGAATATGCCGATTTAAATTCCCTAAAGCTGAGCTTTTGGATCTTTGAACTGAATTGGGTCCAGTAGAGAGGGCAACGTGCCGGAACCGTGCCATCCCGGTCCAGATACAGGTCCTCGCCACTCTGGGGGCAACCGGCTGTTTCCAGAGGGAAATGGCAGACAGCTAAGTGTTTTTGTTATATAAATATTATATATAATCTTCAACTTTATCACTAAGGCTTGTTTGGATATAATATTCTGTTAAATCTAGGTCTGGTATATCGGAGCTGTCCCAGAGTGCCGTAATGGCTGCCGTTTTGGATGGTATTAGTAATATAGGTAGTCTATAGATCAGGGTTTCCCTACACTGCGACAACAGGCCAAAATTATAATTCAATTTGCAGCAATTCCCGAGAGTCTGAGAAGTTTTTTGCTTTTCCCCCACCAGTCGTCATGATTCGGCAATGAAAGAATAGCTGCCAGGTTCATTAACACACTGATCAGCATTCGTGATGTGCTTTGCATCGACTATTTATGGTTAAAAATGGGCAAGTACAGGGCGGGATAAGAGGCTGATCCATGTACGCACACTTGTTGGTAATCTGTGATTTATAAAGGGAACATTGCTTACAGGTGTGCATACACACAGTTTTATAAATCTGAATTATTTTTGGCGTACGTACACTTTTAGTAAGGATTTAGGAGGTTTTATAAATGACACCCCTGGTCTTTGGCTATAAGGGCTTGGATTAATTTACCAATAAGTGGCATTATTTGTATTTTATCCTTAAATTTTTTTTAACCTAATTACATGTATTGTGAACATATTTCCATGAGCATATTGTGTTAAATAAGAATAAATCAATCAAATCTATTGAAGGAACACTAACAATGTTTGTGTGCTTCTGTTCAGTCCCTTGTACTGTAAGGTAACTTTGGCTTTGTCATGCATCAATGAATGTTTTGAATTGGTGATGGTGAGAGATGAAAAGACAGGATAACACTTTTTACAGTTAATCCTCTGGGGCCCGTGACTGTACCAAATTTCAATCCCTCAAATAGTTGTGGAGATATCTAAATAGTGTAAAAAATAAAAATATCAAACTAATGGTGGCACTAGAGGAAAAGTCAGGGGATTACCAAAGTCGGTAGGAATCATACAGAGGGGGACATTAATGTCTGTATCATATTTCATGGCAATCCATCCCATTGTTGTCCAAGTATTTCACTCTGAAGGAAAAATTGCAACCTGATCGTGGCAGGAAAGTTCAGGTTATCATCAAAGTCCTACATATTCTGGAAACAATGAAGATCTGTACATAATTGTGTGCTAATCCATTATGTAAATGTTGGGATATTTCATAGGATAAGTGAAAACGTTTGACTTGTTGATGGTGCTAAGGGAAAAGTCACAGGGATCACCAAAGCCATCAGAATGTATCCTCTAGTAAACGGTTATATCTGTAGCTAAATGTAGGGCAATCCATGTAATATTTCCCTCTGAACCACAAATGTCAATCCCATAGTGACAACACAGGAACATGTAGCAAAGTAGTAGGATTTAGCCTCTAGGGACCATGAATATCTGTTGAAAATTAAAATGCAATCAACACAATAGTTACTCTGAACCAAAGTGGTGGATTGCCCAAATGACAGACAAACTGACTGCCATCCTTAGAGCCATACTAATAGCATGGCTAAAATCAATTTTCCCTTTTTACCGATACATGATCACGGAGACCTTACTCGATAGCAATATGGCCTGTGGGCACAACAGTGTTTCTTCATGACAACTTTAAGAATCCATTAATGCTATATTATATTCAGACTCTTTTGCTGTCAAAACCCATCAAGGATTCATTAGATTATCATGCCATTGTTTTATTGACTATCCAATGCATAACCTCTTAACCTTCCACATACCTCTGCCCCATGTATACTAGAGTAATTTGGCAGAAGATTTTGTTCAACATGCCTTAGATTTTCTCATTGGGAGCAATATGGATTTCAGTGTCTAAAGCATTGTGTGCCACCAATTGCCATCAATTTTGCAATATATGGCAAAACCCATGGGTTAACTGAGCTATAGCCAAAGTCTAAACAACATTTATATTGAACAATAGTGTAGTTGGTCAGATTCTTTCCAATTTTTGATAATATTTCTGCCTGCTATGTGTGTCATCATTTGTTAAACATGGCACAGAAAGGTTTTCAATTGACTTTCAGCATCACAGTCACACTGAAACCTGTTGGCCCTTAACCCTATGTTCTTGTTTTTCTATCTTTTTAGTGCAATTGGCTTTGTGGTTTTCTACAGGATGTAACTGTGTTTGCACTCTCACATACTATAGATGCTCTTAAAAACAAAGAACACTCAAACATCCCTCCCAGAACAGTGCAGTCCTTATCAGGTAATGTACACAAACGGCAATAAGGTTTCCTTGAAATTACAAAATTTGATGTATTGAAATACATCAAATACGACAGGAAAAAAAGTATGTATGTAAATGTGCATAAGTATGTATGTATGTGTGTAGGGGTAAAAAACAAATAAAATGTATTGATTGAGCCTTCATGCCTGCTTCTCCAGACTGTAACAGCTCTCCCCTCTGCCTCCAAAAAGTCTGGACTGTAACTAACCCTGCCAGAAACAACAATCCCATTACTCAACAAACGCATTCTTGTCTCCGACTAGTGGGGGAAACAAAAAATTATTTTCATTTGACGCAGTTATTTGAAACACGATGACATCCCCAAACTTTATGTATCTGACATGTCTGCTTTGTGGGGAAATGGGTGAGTTGTGTTTTTGTAATTCCACCTTTTATGGAGTATGGTCACTCCTCATACAAATGGTTCAAATATTTTTTCAATTACTTATTGACATGTCACATAAAAGTAATTGTGCATTTTCTTTGTCTCTCATTTCACACCAAAAATTATCCCAAATTCTCCTAATTTCATCGTCAAGAGTGGGTTTGTATCCGCTAATGTGAGTGAGTTTTAATGTGCATTTGCACTATACTTGTTCAATTTGCACTTGTACTTGTGTAAAGTGTTAATGTTATTCATTAAACTCTGGCAAACAATAATGCCCTGTTGTAATATACGATCGGTTTATTGCAAAATGTTAAGAACGACTAAGCCCTCCTGTATGTTATTAGTATGTTATTATTTATATTTTTAGTATTAACATTATCATAAAACCACACAATGATTTATGAATCAATATATTTAGGAATGGAACAAAAGACACCATGATTGGTAAACCTGTATTTCTACAGTGGCAGTGAGCATGTGATCAAGTTTCCTAAATAGGACGTACAGAGCCACTTCTGGTTGGCCAATCAAATGCATCCTTGTCTCTGAAGAGTGGAGACAAAACGCAGATTCTTTCCATTCAGCACGACAATTTGAACACAATGACATCTCCAAAATTTCTCTTCTTCTATCTGACGTGTTTGTTCTTCGGAAAAGTTGGTGAGTTGTTCTTTTTTGTGACTGTAAGTTTGAATTTGTTAAGCCACTACTCATGACATTAGTTCTGATATTCAGTTATGTTTTTCTTGTGTTAATGAGGTGCATTTGCTTTGTCTCTCCTATCACTACAGCTCAGACGACTGATGCAAAATTATCCTCATCTTTTCATCAAGAGAGTAGTTTTGTATCAGCTAAAACTGGAGATAACTTAACTTTGAGATGTTTCTATGAAGGCGATAATGCTTCAAAGTTTTACTGGTATAAGCAAACTCTGGGACAAGAACCACGGCTCATCTCTACTTACTACAAGTTCAAAAATGGATTATTTCATGATGAATTCAAAAACAATTCACGCTTCACATTGGATACTGAAAATGGTAAACATCACTTGAAGATCACAGATTTGCGCGTTTCAGACTCAGCTACCTACTACTGTGCAAGTAATGCATATAGTTTTGAATTTGCGGAGGGAACCTTAGTCAATGTAGAAGGTTCAGGTTTGAAGATCCCAGCTACGGTCCATCAGTCAGCATCTGAGAGCATCCAGCCAGGAGGCTCTGTGACTCTGGACTGTACAGTACACACTGGGACCTGTGATGGAGAACACACCAGTGTTTACTGGTTCAAAAAGTCTGAAGAATCTCAGCCAGCACTCATTTACACCCATGGAGGCAGGAAACCTAACACACAACCACACACCTGTGTCTACAAGCTGCCGATGAAGAGTCTGAATCTTTCTCATGCTGGGACCTACTACTGCGCTGTTGCCTCATGTGGACACATTCTGTTTGGAAATGGGACCAAGCTGGACTTAGAAGGTAAGGAACTTTCTAGCACATGCTGTCTCAACTTATGGGTAGTAAAGAGTAAAAGTAGTTTCCCAATTTGAGGGGTTTGTCTTTGGGATTGTAAACTGCTTTCAAGCAAATTTCAGATTCTGGACAAAATAAAATTTACTTGACAAGTTTTGTAATTCACTGCCCAAACTTGGCTAAAACCAGGAAATATACTGAAAAATATTTTTCTAATGTCCGTCTCTCTACAGATCAGGTGGGTTCTCCTGGTTTGGTGTATTTCTTGAGCGGTGCTTTAACATTCACCACCATCCTGAATGCTTTACTAGCTTTCTCATTGTACAAGGTGAACAAGAGAAACAGCTGCCAATCTACAGGTAACTGCACTTTTTATATCTGGCAGCTTGAGTTCACAGAATTTTGCTTTTAAATAAAATAATGTTTTCTGTGTTGTACACCCAGATAACCAAGCAAGATTTCCATCTCCCTCCACAGTGAATGCAGAGGTGTGTACAGTTTTGTTTAACCTAGACTCACAATACATATTTCCATATCACATCTCTACATTGTTAAATACTAATGGACCATTATGTGCATTACTGTTTTCTACTACTCTTGTATACTGAACATTGTATAGTAACATAAACTTCATTTGTCTTGCTTAATTCTTTATTTCTGCACTTTAGCTATGTAACTTTATACTCTTATTGACTGATTCTTAGTCTTATTTATGCCTTAAATTTGACTAGGAGAAACTGTAAGTCAACAATTTCCCTGAGAGGATCAATAAAGTATTCTGATAGTGCCACAATTACCTGTCTTGTCAATATAATTTCTGTTAGGAACCATATTGTGATAGATCTACCTTTTATATATATATTTTTTACAAGGGTTACCAAGATGCAGACAACCTCCATTATGCTGCTTTAAGTGTCAACCTGCCCAACAGATCGAGAAGGCAGAGGAACAACACCAACGATGAATGTGTGTACTCCAGTGTTAAACAATAGAGCTGGACATGTTTCATTTGCATTGTGAGTGAAATCTGAGGATGTGTAATGTAGATTTAGATATAGATCTTGAGATAACAAGTTTTATTAAGATGCAGATTCTTTGTTGTTTTGCATTTTTCCGGTACAGTTAGGACAGGTTCATTGCTTGCCTTAAAAAGCTCCTCTTGTGCTGTGTATTGTGCATTTCCATGAACATTTTGTGCCTATAATGATCAAATAAATCTTATTTCTACATGAAACACTTTAACCTTGACACTTTGTGTGTATGTGTGATCAATCCCTGGTTAGCATGGCACCATGCCATTTTGCCATACTGTATGATTTTAGTACTTTTAGTTGCTTTTCAATACGTTTCTTTTATTGACATTCTATCTTGCACTTTCACCGTTTGTGGCTTGAAAATGTGTGGTCTCACATTGTAATTTTTGTATGTCATGGGTGGAGGGGGGCTTACATTGGTTTCTGATTCCTAATTAATATCCAGTAAATCTTTTAATCTGGAAAGCACTTTGTGGTGAATGCTTGAAAAGTGCGATGCAAAATATTATTATTATTATTATTATTATTATTATTATTATTATTATTATTATTATTATGTGAACTGGAGAAAGCATGTGACTGACCTCATCCATCCCTGGCATAACGGAAACAATTTTTTTAACCGATTTGTGGACACACATTTGGTGCATATATGAGACAAGCTGGAGCTCTCTGGCCGAGATGGTGTTTCCTGGAGCTTTTCTACAGCCCAAGATACAACGTACATCATTCTTATTAAAGACAATTCTGCACACAAAAAAAAAGTGATCAATTCAAATTCCCCCCACAAAAATATCTTCTTCGTTCACAGTGTTGCTGTCTTCTTCCTCCTCTCCCTTCCAGATCTTTACTCTATTTATTCTGCCACACTGACATCACTAGCGGCGGCTGGCAGAGATAGAAAAATAATCCCATTTTTACGACTTGCATTCAGACCACAAGACCACTCAAGGAAGATGGTTGAATGAGTGGAGAGTTGTTTGTCCGAGGATTCAAAATACTGTGCACGGTCAATATAGCACTATAGCCATTCAATAAGCATTAAATTACATTAAATATAGACTTTGGCCGATGTGAGGCATCCGTGTTTGTTTACTTTATATCATACTGGAGGTTTCAGAGAAATATGAGTCATAACACGTGGACGGTTACTGAATGAGAAACCTGTAACGATAACTTCGAAATGGCACAAATGCAGCATATGTCTTCTCAGATTGTCTTATTCTCCCATTTCAAAATCATCTCCTTTTTCGGACATCCATTACTGCCCTCCAAAAATATTTGTCATCACCACCATCTCTCTAGATCTGGGGTCCATTTCAGGAAGGAGATTTAACAAACTCTTGAGTCTAACTCTGATCTCTGAGTTGATTTACCCTGAGATGGGAATCACTGAGTTCTCGGTTCCAGAACAGCTGATTTGAGTTGATTCACTCAGAGTTAAGCGTGTGCACCACGGTCGGCGGAAATACTCATGCGCACATACAGTGAGCACATACAGCGAGTTTGAATATATATTTAGTTTTAAAAAAAAAGCAACACAGCGGCTGCTGTAAAATTGCTGCTCGAGTCAATGTGTAATCTCCAATATAGTGTATTAATTTCATATTTAATCACAGGTAACCTATAATATTACTGGTGAAAACTGGAATGGTAGTAGGCTACACCTATAATTTCATTTAGGTGCAATCCTGCGGGCAAAAAAGTAAACTACTACTAATCCCATTCTGAGGTTGCAGCACCATCATTAACAGAATTAGGATTTGGAAAAATACATAATGTGACACAAAGAATCTGCTGGGATGTAGAGCATGTCCACGATGGGTGACGTTAGTGACAGGAGGATGGATAAGGTTATGTAGGCTACATAACTGATAGACTGGGAAGAAAAAAACGATACCGCTCAAATAGGAAGTTATCTGGAAATGAAAATACATCAACGGGATCGTCGACAAAAAGAAATTCCATGTTCGGAACAAAAACGTTTTATAGTCTGCCTAACAGTTAATAAACCAACCAGGTTTTTTTATTCATGCAGATAACAAATGCACAAAACTGCACCTGATACAGACTGAATGAATGAATGAGGAAATGAAAGAGCACCATGTCAGAGGGAGAAGACAGAGAAACTCTACCTTTCTTGAAGAAAACCTGCTCCCGACCAGGTTAGGTTCACAGGCTCAGTTACCGTAGTAACTGACTCTGACGTTAAGTTACCTCTCTTTCTGAAACGGGCTGGAGATACCCCCCCTCTCTCAGGTTTGATTAACCTCCCTTTCTGAAACAGAAAACGCAGAGTTTCCCCTCATCTCAGGGTTAACAAACTCCGAATTTTCACTAAACCAGCTTTCTGAAACGGACCCCTGCTATGCCTCTATTTCTTTTTGGACTAGACAGCAGTCCTTTGGCAGCACTGGGGAAAAGCCACACGGCCTGATAGTTAGCATCTGTTCACAACACTTGAGGCTCTACGAGTTACTGTCTACCTTCCAGTCATTACTCAGGGACCCGTTGACCTCTACCTTTTTACTTTTTAAGCTTTTAGTGAAGCAGGCGTTGTGGTTTTCGACAGGATGTAGCAGTCTTTGCGCTCTCACATGCAATAGATAGAAATACCACACTTCTGAAAATAGTTCTTTAAAAAAAAGAATACTACGGACACTGAGTGAAATAATTACTAATAGAATAGAATATACCACATTATCAAAATATTGAACAGGATAAACAGATAACAGTCACTTTAAAGTCCAAAGCCTGTCCAACTTTACCATAGTGGTATCTATTTGCTTTCACTTCACTTCTGGCAAACCCTTAGTACAATGGAGGTCAGTCTTAGTTTTCCACTTCAGGTTATTGCTAACGTGTGTTCCAAGGAATTTAAAAGAGTCAGTCACACCTCAGCGCGTTACTGGGTACACACTGGGACCTGTGATGGAGAACACAGTGTTTACTGGTTCAAGGACTAGAGTCTGAATCTTTCTCATGCTGGGATTTACTACTGTGCTGTTGCTTCATGTGGACACGTTCTGTTTGGAAACATTTTGATTACATTTTGACCATGAATATCTGTTGAAAATTAAAATGCAATCTATCCAATAGGTAGTCTGAACCAAAGTGGTGGATAGCGCAAATGAAAGAAACTCACTGCCATCCTTAGAGCCATACTGCTAGCATGGCTAAAATCAATTCCTCCCTTTTCACTGCTGCATTATCATGGAGATCTTGGCCCATAGAAATAGGGCATGTGGGCACAACAGTGTTGCTTCATGACAACTTTAAAGGGGTGATAGAATGCAAAACTGATGTCTTTAAGATGCTCTTAAAGACAGACCACTCAAACATCCCTCCCAGAAAAGTGCCGTTCTTATCAGGTAATGTACTCAAACGGCAATAATGTTACTTACTTGAAATTCTACTTCAAATACGACAGGAAAAGAAAAGTATGTATGTATTTATGTGTAAAAAAACAATACAATTTATTGATTGAGCCTCCATGCCTGCTTCTCCAGACTGTAACAGCTCTCCCCTCTGCCTCCAAAAAGTCTGGACTGTAATTAACTCATCCTGCACAAAAGCAGCCATAAAAACTTTTTTTAAACAAACGTATATGCACAAACACGCCTACACTACAAAAACTGATTATGAATCAATATTGTATCTCTTTAAGACTGGAACCAAACACACCAGCAGTGAGCATGTGATCGCAAGTTTCCTAAATAGGATGTACAGAGTCACTTCTGGTTGGCCAATCAAATGCATCCTTGTCTCTGAAGAGTGGAGACAAAATGCAGATTCTTTCCATTCAGCACGACAATTTGAGCATGATGACATCTCCAAAATTTCTCTTGTGACTGCAAGTTTGAATTTGTTAAGCCACTACTCATGACATTGGTTCTGATATTCCATTATGTTTTTCACGTGTTAATAAGGTGCATTTGCTTTATCTCTCCTATCACTACAGCTCAGACGACTGATCAAAAATTCTCCTTATCTATTCATCAAGTGAGAGGTTTTGTATCAGCTAAAACTGGGGATAACTTCACTTTGAGATGTTTCTATGAAGGCAATATTGCTTCAAGGTTTCACTGGTATAAGCAAACTCTGGGACAGAAACCACAGCTCATCTCTACTTACTACAAGTATGAAACAAATGGAACATTTCATGATGAATTCAAAAACAATCCACGCTTCACATTGGATACTGAAACAGGTAAATATAACTTGAAGATCACAGATTTGCGCGTTTTAGACTCGGCTACCTACTACTGTGCAAGTAATACATTAATTATTGAATTTTCGGAGGGAACCTTAGTCGATGTAGAAGGTTCAGGTTTGAAGGTCCCAGCATCTGAGAGCATCCAGCCAGGAGGCTCTGTGACTCTGGACTGTACAGTACACACTGGGACCTGGGATGGAGAACACACCAGTGTTTACTGGTTCAAGAAGTCGGGAGAATCTCAGCCAGGACTCATTTACACCCATGGAGGCAGGAATGATCAGTGTGAGAGGAAACCCAACACACAACCACACATCTGTGTCTACAAGCTGCCGATGAAAAGTCTGAATCTTTCTCATACTGGAACCTACTACTGTGCTGTTGCCTCATGTGGACACATTCTGTTTGGAAATGGGACCAAGCTGGAGTTAGAAGGTAAGGAACTTTCTAGCACATGCTACCTGACGGGTAGTAAAGAGTAGAAAGTAGTTTCCCAATTTGAGGGTTTGTCTTTGGGATTGTAAACTGCTTTCAGGCAAATTTCAGATTCTGGACAATATAAAATTGACTTGACTAGTTTTCTAACTCACTGCCCAAACTTGGGATAAAAATAGCAAATATACCGAACAATCTGTTGTGGTGTCTCTCTCTCTACAGATCAGTTGGGTTCTCCTGATTTGTTGTATTTCTTGAGCGGTGCTTTAACATTCACCACCATCCTGAATGCTTTACTAGCTTTCTCATTGTATAAGGTGAACAAGAGAAACAGCTGCCAATCTACAGGTAACTGCACTTTTTATACATGGCAGCTTAAGTTGACAGAATTTTGCTTTTAAATAAAATAATGTTTTCTGTGTTGTACAACCAGATAACCAAGCAAGATTTCCATCTTCCTCCACAGTGAATGCAGAGGTGTGTACAGTTTTGTTTAACCTAGACTCACAATACATATTTCCATATCACATCTCTACATTGTTAAATACTCTTGGACCATTATGTGCATTACTGTTTTCTACTACTACTGTATACTGTACATTGTATAGCAACATAAACTTCATTTTACTTGCTTAATTTTTTATTTCTGCACTTTATTTATGTAACTTTATACTCTTATTGACTGATTCTTAGTCTTATTTATACTTTAAATTTGACTAGGAGCAACTGTAACTCAACAATTTCCCTGAGAGGATCAATAAAGTATTCTGATAGCGCCACAATTACTTGTTTTATCAATACAATTTCTGTTAGGAACCATTTTGTGATAGATCTACCTTTTATATTTTTTTTTACCAGGGTTACCAAGCTGCAGACAACCTCCATTATGCTGCTTTAAGTGTCAACCTGCCCAACAGATCGAGAAGGCAGAGGAACAACACCAACGATGAATGTGTGTACTCCAGTGTTAAGCAATAGAGCTGGACATGTTTCATTTGCATTGTGTGAGTGAAATCTTAGGATGTGTAATATAGATTTAGATATAGATCTTAAGATACGTTTTATTAAGATGCAGATTCTTCTTCTTCCAGTACAGTTAGGACAGGTTCATTGCTTGCCTTAAAAAGCTCCTCTTGGGCTTCTCATTTGTCTCTCAATGGTTTAACCCTTGTGTTAACTTTGGGTCACTTTGACGCGTTTTCAAGTTTTATATCAGAAAATATGGGATGTAGAAATAAGCGCTGAAAATGTGTAGGAGAAAAATTTTACAATTTCCAAAATGTTGGAAAAAGCAAAAAACACTGGCGGGAAGACAACACAAGGGTTAATGTGTATTGTGCATTTCCATGTACATTTTGTGCCTATAATGATCAAATAAATCTTATTTCTACATGAAACACTTTAACCTTGACACTCTGTGTATGTGTGTTGAATCCCTGGTTAGTGTGGCACCATGCCATTTTGCCATACTGTATCATTTTAGTATTTTTAGTTGCATTCAATACGTTTCTTTTATTCACATTCTATATTGCACTTTCACTGTTCATTGAAGTGCGGCTTAAAATGTGTGCTCTCGTAATTTTTGTATATCATGGGTGTAGGGGGGCTTACATGGGTTTCTGATTCCTAATTAATATCCTGTAAATCTTTTAATCTGGAAAGCACTTTGTGGTGAATGCTTAAAGGGGTGATAGAATGCAAAACCGATTTTACCCTGTCATAGTTGAATAACGACAGTTTAGTGGGTAAATAGGACATACATAGAAGCTCAAAAATCCCATCGACACCCCTTTACTATGAAAATCTCATATTTTGAAACTGCCGCTGAAAACGGGTGAATCTCAACAAAGCTAGTTGCTTGCGTAACCATCTCAAAATCCGGAACCTTTGGCACAGCCGTGGGTGTATTAAGAGAACAGTCACGCCCCAACATTTACATAGGCTACACAACTGACCTGAGATCAGGTAGTCTTCTGAATCTAGGTCACGCAGATCTCTGCTATTCCATTACAAAATTCACTTCTGAAACTTTTTTATGCAAGAAATCAACTATGTAAAGCTCAAATATGGGCCGTTTTACAATAATGTATGTCTAATTACAAATTTTGTCCGACTGTGTGTCGGACTTCAGCGGCCAGTGCTGCCTGGGTTACTGCCTCGCCGCCCGGGCCTGCCTTCCTTCACAGACCCCGGCCTGCTGTGAGCTCGATTGAGCTCCGTTACGGCTGGCAACCCACGGCACTTCATACCCACGCAAAGTCACCGTTTTGTGGGCTAATGGACTACTAAACGCCGGTGCTCTGACAGAGCTCCAGCGCCTGCAGTTCCCCTCTTCCTAATGCCAGGTGTGTTTGAGTGAGAGCGCGGTCAGCAAGCTTGTTACGCCAGCAATCTCTTACCATAGGTTCCAGTTAATATTATAATGTGTGTAATTATAATGTGTTGAGTTATTTAAACCAACGATCGGTGAAATACACGCCTCTTGTCCGCGAGTCTCATTGATAGAGCCTGCGGCTGGATGGAGCTACACACAGCTAGGATTCAAGGGACAGTCGCAGCTGACGAAACCCCTAGTCATCACAAATCATTCTTGAAATTGGACACCGTTGATAGCTTTATAAAACATTTAGTTAGATGTTGTATAAGTGGCGTGACGTGTGTGTAACATGTGGTAAGAGATTGCTAGTGTAAGAAGCTCGCTGACCGCGCTCTTACGCTCACACAACGGGCCATTTAGCTAGCAGGAAGAGGGGAGTTACAGGCCCTGGAGCTCTGTCAGGGCTGCCAGCCGTAATGGAGCTCACAGTAGGCCGGGGTCTGTGAAGGCCGGGCGGCGAGGCAGTAACCCAGGCAGCACTGGCCGCAGAAGTCCGACACACAGTCTGACAAAATTTGCAATTAGACATACATTTTTGTAAAATGGCCCATATTTGAGCTTTATATAGTTGATTTCTCACATAAAAAAAGTCTCAGAAGTGAATTTGGTAAGGAAACATTGCAGTGTCTGGAATATGAGATTCTGTCGCTTCTCTAATGTGTGTGTATTGGGGATTCGCTCAACCAATCAGCGCGCGTCTCTAATGTGTGTGTATTGGGGATTCGCTCAACCAATCAGGGCGCATCTCTAATGTGTGCATATG
This sequence comes from Perca flavescens, assembly GCF_004354835.1. NCBI lineage: Eukaryota > Metazoa > Chordata > Actinopteri > Perciformes > Percidae > Perca > Perca flavescens. Next base: position 26,126,440 of record NC_041349.1, read on the forward strand.
GCATTTCCTCAACCAATCAGCGCGCAGCTCATCTAAATATTCACGAGCATACCATATTTGGAAGAAAAGCTCTTGTTACAAATAGGGCCAAAACACAGGGATGCATAAGGGCCAATAAAATATCAATCAGGCCACTTTCAGCCCAACCAATGTTAGATACCCCATTAGGAGACCATAAGGAATAGTGTGAAATACTTACTTAAAAAGTGCTGTGTAAAATGTAATGATCATATTATTATGTGAACTGGAGAAAGCATGTGACTGACCTCATCAATCCCTGGCATAACAGAAACAATTTTTTTTTATTGATTTGTGGAAACACGTTTGGTGCATATATGAGACAAGCTGGAGCTCTCTGGCCCAGAGGGTGTTTCCTGGAGCTTTTGTACAGCCCATGGTACAATGTACATGAGTCTTATTAAAGACAATTCTACACAAAAAGAGATCAATTCAAAATTCCCCCCACAAAAATATCTTGTTTTGTCACCGTCTTGCTGTCTTCTTCCTCCTCTCCCTTCCTGGGGTCTCATTTATGAACGTGGCATACGCACAAAACGGGGCTGAAAATTTGCGTACACCACTTACCATGCAAAGGTTGCGATTTATAAAAAACAAACTTGACGGAAGAATGTGCGGTCCTCCACTCAAACTCTGACCCATGCGTACGCACATTTTGGAGACAAAATAGGAATTGGTGATGCAGATGGTGAGGTGGTGAACTGAACTCAGACTGCAGAAAGTAATATTTTCTAGTATTGATGCCTCACGCACATTTTTTCACTCCATATCATCCACATTACCATGAAGATTAAATCCAGCAGTGTTATTTGTGCTTGTACTTAGTGATAATTGTTCCATTTACACCTTTTAAAATCCAAATCAAATATTTAATAAAAATGTGTTTTTAATATTTAGTCACATTGTCCACTACGGAGCACAGGATGAGGAGATGGCCCGACTGCATGGAATACAGGATAGCATCAAATGCCCTACCATTAGATTACGGCAGAACACAGTGTAAATAACTAAATATCGGTCTTTAAAACTGTGCATATGTCAAAGTCTGAAAATACAGCCGTTACGCTCTTGCGCAATCGTTACACTTATTGTCGTCATTATCAGTCCGAACTTTAATACTGTTTGTGACAAAACCTGCCTGAAGAAAAGTGTGTTTGCCTATTAGACTTTTGTCTTCAAATTGTATCTCGGGGTGGGGGATACCACTAGTTGATGCTGCGATGTTGGCGAGGTGTCTACAATCACTCTAATTGTTGTAAACATATAAATACTGCGGTGAACCCGTGCATTATGCTGCATGATGGCACTGCTGGCCCTGCAGGAGGACTACGCTAATGCAAAAATCAGGAGAGAAACTTCAGGGACCATGATGATCACTTGCTAATATGCCGATTTAGATTCCCTAATATAGCTGTAATAGTAATATAGCAGCGCTCTTGGATCTATGTACTGAATTGGGTCCAGTAGAGAGGGCAACACGCTGGAACCGTGCCATCCCGGTCCAAATACAGGTCCTCGCTATTCTGGAGGCAACAGCTAAGTGTTTTTTAATATATAAATATTATATATAATCTTCACCTTTATCACTAAGGTTTGTTTGGATATAATATATAGTTCTGTTAAATCTTATCGTAGGTCTGGTATATCAAAGCTGTCCCCGATTGCCGTAATACCTGCTGTTTTGGAAGATATTATTAATAAAGGTAGCCTATACAGTAGATCCGGTTTCCCTACACTGGCAGCAATTCCCAAGCGTCTGAGAGGTTTTTTGCTTTTTCTGCGCCAGTCGTCATGATTTGGCGTGATTCGGTGTAATGAAAGAACAACTGCCAGGGTCATTAACATACTGATCAGCATTCATGAGGTGCTTTGCATTGACTATTTATGGTTAAAAATGGGCGTGTACAGGGCGGGATAAGAGGCTGATCCACGTACGCACACTTGTAGGTAATCTGTGATTTATAAAGGGAGCATTGCTTACAGGTGTGCGTACATGCGGTTTTATGAATCTGACTTTTTTTGGCATACGCCACTCTGGGCTTTTGGACGTACGTACACTTATAGTAAGGATCCCCTTAAATAAAATACTACTGACACTGAGTGAAATAATTACTAATAGAATAGAATATACCACATTATCAAAATATTGAACAGGATAAACAGAAAACATCAGTCACTTTAAAGTCCAAAGCCTGTCCAACTTTATCATAGTGGTATCTATTTGCTTTCACTTCACTTCTGGCAAACCCCTAGTACAATGGAGGTCAGTCTTAGTTTTCCACTTCAGGTTATTGCTAACGTGTGTTCCAAGGAATTTAAAAGAGTCAGTCACACCTCAGTGCGTTACTGGGTTTCATCATTGTAGGAGATGAGGCACACAATGGTTGTGTCATCTGCATATAATCACAACTAACATCTAAATAGTCAAAGAACCTGCGAGAAACAACAATCCCTTTACTTTGCAAATGCATGCTTGTGTCTGACAAGTGGGGGAAAAAAACAATATAAATTATTTTCATTTCACACGGTTATTTAAAACACAATGACATCCCCAAACTTTATGTATCCAACATGTCTGTTTTGGGGGGAAATGGGTGAGTTGTGTGTTTGTAATTCCAACTTTTATGGAGTATGGTCACTCCTCATACAAATGGTTCAAATATTTTTTCTCAATTACTGATTGATATGTCACATAAAAGTAATTGTGCATTTGGTTTGTCTCTCATTTCACACCAGCTCAGTCAAATAATCCAAAATTCTCATTTCATCATCAAGAGAGAGTGGATTTGTATCAGCTAATGTGAGTGAAAGCTTGCTGTGTTTCTATTAAAATGTTGATATATGTGCACATCTTTTAATGTGTATTTGCACTATATTTGTCCAATTTGCATTTGTACTTGTGTGAAGTGTTAATGTCATCCATTAAAATCTAGCAATTAATAATGCCCTGTTGTAATATATTATCAGTTTATTGCCTAAATGTTTAGCACGATTAAGCCCAATTTATGTTATTAGTGTTAACATTATCATAAAACCAAACAATGGTTTATTAATTAATATCTTCAGGACTGTAACCAAAGACACCATGAATGGTAAACCTGTATTTCTACAGTGGCAGTGACCATGTGATCAAGTTTCCTAAATATGACGTACAGAGTCACTTCTGGTTGGCCAATCAAATGCATCCTTGTCTCTGAAGAGTGGAGATAAAATGCAGATTCTTTCCATTCAGTATCACAATTTGAACACAATGAAATTTTCTCTTCTATCTGACACGTTTGTTCTTCAGAAAAGTTGGTAAGTTGCAGTTTTTGAGACTGCAAGTTTCTCTATTTTTCACGTGTTAATAAGGTGCATTTGCTTTGTCTCTCCTATCACTACAGCTCAGACGACTGATCCAAAATTCTCCTCATCTCTTCATCAATTGAATGCTTTTGTAGCAACTAAAACTGGGCATAACTTTACTTTGCAATGTTTCTATGAAGGCAATGCTGCTGAAAGGTTTTACTGGTATAAGCAAACTCTGGGACAGAAACCACAGCTCATCTCTACAAGTATAAAACAAATGAAATATTTCATGATGAATTCAAGAACAATCCACGCTTTAAACTGGATACTGAAACAGGTAAAAATCACTTGAAGATAACCGATCTGCAAATTTCTGACTCCGCTACTTACTACTGCGCAAGAAGCTCTTCATACAAGTTTGAATTTTGAAAGGGCACTAATAGTCAATGTAAAGGGTTCAGGTTTGAATATCCCAGCTACGGTCCATCAGTCAGCATCTGAGAGCATCCAGCCAGGAGGCTCTGTGACTCTCAACTGTACAGTACACACTGGGACCTGTGATGGAGAACACAGTGTTTACTGGTTCAAGAACTTTGAAGAGTCTCAGCCAGGACTCATTTACACCCATGGAGGCAGGAATGATCAGTGTGAGAGGAAACCCAACACACACACACACACACACACACACACACACACACACACACACACACACACACACACACACACACACACACACACACACACCTGTGTCTACAACCTGCCGATGAAGAGTCTGAATCTTTCTCATGCTGGGATTTACTACTGTGCTGTTGCCTCATGTGGATACGTTCTGTTTGGAAACATTTTGACCATGAATATCTGTTGAAAATTAAAATGCAATCTATCCAATAGTTAGTCTAAACCAAAGTGGTGGATCGCCCAAATGAAAGACAAACTGACTGCCATCCTTAGAGCCAGTACATGTATACTAGAGTAATTTGACAGACATTTTTGTTCAACATGCCTTAGATTTTCTCATTGGGCGCAAAATGGATTTCAATGTCTAAAGCATTGGGTCATTTGGCACCACGTACAAACGGCCAAGAAGGAAAAGAAAGCTTTACATGTCGTTTTCTTAGACCTTGCCAATGCCTTTGGGTCAGTGCCTCATGAGGTGCTGTGAGCAGCCTTCAACTTCGTCCAAGTCCCAGAGGGCACCACAAAGCTGGTCAAAGGCTATTTCCAGGACCTCCAGTTTTGTGTTACAACTCAGGCTAGTACAACCGCCTGGCAGCACTTGGAGATAGGCATAATGGTGGGCTGCACCATCTCCCTACTGGTCTTCACCATGGTAATGGTGAAGGTTAATAATTCAAGCATCTCGATGGGTGGTCGGAGGGGAAAACCTGAAGAGCGGGCTGCGGCTTCCTCCAATCAGGGTGTATATGGATGACATGACTACCATAATATATATATATATATATATATATATATATATATATATATATATATATATATATATATATATATATATATATATAATATACGCATGCACCAAACGCAGCTGTACAAACTCCAGGGAAACATCAGATGGGCACGAATGGAGATTAAACCCAGAAAATCCTGCAGCATCTCCATTGTCAAGGGCCAGATTGCAAATAAGAGGTTCCACATCAATGACAAGCCGATACCAACGACCCTGGAGAAGCCCATAAAAAGCCTTGATCGGTGGTACAACCCAGATCTCAAAGACTCTGAACAGGTGGAACAACTCAAGCAGGATACCATCAGGGGCCTGAAGCAGATCAACAGCACTGTTCTCCCAGGGAAGCTGAAGCTCTGATGCTTTCAGTTCGGACTGCTGCCCCGCCTCATGTGACCTATTTCCATCTATGAGGTTACTCTATCTACTGTATATTATAGTGGAGCTGACACTCCCTTGGAAGGAAGCCATCGATGAGGCGTTTGAAAGGAAAAGGTTGTAATATGCAAACTTGGCTGCGGAGCAGGGAACTGGGGCTGGAAGGTAAACGTGCGTCCAGTGGAAGTGGGCTGCAGGGGCTTTGTAGCTAGTTCCACTACAAGGCTACTAAAGGAGGTTGGAATCTAATGACAGGCTCAGCAGAAGACCATCAAAGACTGTGCAACTGCTGCCGAAAGAAGCAGTCACTGGCTGTGGCTGAAGTGGAAGGAGACTGTATGGGCTGCCAAGACAACAGTACAACACACACCCTGGTCTGATCAGCCTGCGGTGGGCCAGCCTCTGGTGAGGATGTATTATGATAAAAGGCTGAAACACCCAATGGGGCCGAGGTGCTCAACTGATGTGTCGTATTGGAGGCACCAGGTGGTTTATCTCCCAATCCAATCCCACCCAAGAGACATCTCCAACAACAGCGCTTGTACTGAATTATCAAGGGATTCTAACATCTAATCATGGTAAGCATACTGTGCCACCAATTGCCATCAATTTTGCAATAAATAGCAAAACCCCTGTGGTTAACTGAGCTACAGCCAAAGTCTAAACAACATTTATGTCAACCAATAGTGTAGTTGGTCAGATTCTTTCCCATTTTCGATATATTTCTGCCAGCTATGTGCGTCATCATTTGTTAAACATGGCACAGTAAGGTTTTCAATTGACTTGTATTGGATGGTCAAGTTTGCTAAATTATGCCATGTACAGTATATTTTACTGCATTTGTTACAGTTTGGCCTTTCTATATCCCAGTCACTCTGAAACCTGTTGGCCCCTACCCCTATGTTCTTGTTTTTTTTCAATCAATTTTAGTGCAATTGGCTTTGTGGTTTTCTACAGGATGTAACAGTGTTTGCACTCTCACATACTATAGATGCTCTTAAAGACAGACCACTCAAACATCCCTCCCAGAAAAGTGCCGTTCTTATCAGGTAATGTACGCAAACGGCAATAATGTTACTTACTCGAAATTCTACTTCAAATACGACAGGAAAAGTATGTATGTATGTATGTATGTATGTATGTATGTATGTATGTATGTGTAAAAAACTATAACATTTATTGCTTGAGCCTCCATGCCTGTTTCTCCAGACTGTAACAGCTCTCCCCTCTGCCTCCAAAAAGTCTGGACTGTAATTAACTCATCCTGCACAAAAGCAGCCATAAGAACCTTTTTTAAACAAACGTATATGCACAGACATGCCTACACTCAGCAGTAGCCACTTTATACAGAACAATACAAAAACTGATTATGAATCAATATTGTATCTCTTTAAGACTGGAACCAAACACACCAGCAGTGAGCATGTGATCGCAAGTTTCCTAAATAGGATGTACATAGTCACTTCTGGTTGGCCAATCAAATGCATCCTTGTCTCTGAAGAGTGGAGACAAAATGCAGATTCTTTCCATTCAGCACGACAATTTGAGCATGATGACATCTCAAAAATTTCTCTTCTTCTATCTGACGTGTTTGTTCTGCGGAAAAGTTGGTGAGTTGTCTTTTTTGTGACTGCAAGTTTGAATTTGTTAAGCCACTACTCATGACATTAGTTCTGATATTCCGTTATGTTTTTCACGTGTTAATAAGGTGCATTTGCTTTGTCTCTCCTATCACTACAGCTCAGACGACTGATCCAAAATTATCCTCATCTTTTCACCAAGAGAGTGGTTTTGTATCAGCTAAAACTGGGGATAACTTCACTTTGAGATGTTTCTATGAAGGCAATGTTGCTTCAAGGTTTCACTGGTATAAGCAAACTCTGGGACAGAAACCACGGCTCATCTCTACTTATTACAAGTATGACAAAAATGGAACATTTCATGATGAATTCAAAAATAATCCACGCTTCACATTGGATACTGAAACAGGTAAATATAACTTGAAGATCACAGATTTGCGCGTTTTAGACTCAGCTACCTACTACTGTGCAAGTAATAAATTAATTATTGAATTTTCGGAGGGAATCTTAGTCAATGTAGAAGGTTCAGGTTTGAAGGTCCCAGCTACGGTCCATCAGTCAGCATCTGAGAGCAGCCAGCCAGGAGGCTCTGTGACTCTGGACTGTATAGTACACACTTGGACCTGTGATGGAGAACACAGTGTTTACTGGTTCAAGAACTCAGAAGAATCTCAGCCAGGACTCATTTACACCCATGGAGGCAGCAATGATCAGTGTGAGAGGAAAAACAACACACAAACACACATCTGTGTCTACAAGCTGCCGATGAAGAGTCTGAATCTTTCTCATACTGGAACCTACTACTGTGCTGTTGCCTCATGTGGACACATTCTGTTTGGAAATGGGACCAAGCTGAAGTTTGAAGGTAAGGAACTTTCTAGCACATGCTGTCTCATCTGATGGGTAGTAAAGACTAGAAAGTAGTTTCCCAATTTGAGGAGTTTGTCTTTGGGATTGTAAACTGCTTTCAAGCAAATTTCAGATTATGGACAATATAAAATTGACGTGACTAGTTTTGTAACTCACTGCCCAAACTTGGGATAAAAATAGCAAATATACAGAACAATACGTTGTGGTGTCTCTCTCTCTACAGATCAGTTGGGTTCTCCTGATTTGTTGTATTTCTTGAGCGGTGCTTTAACATTCACCACCATCCTGAATGCTTTACTAGCTTTCTCATTGTACAAGGTGAACAAGAGAAACAGCTGCCAATCTACAGGTAACTGCACTTTTTATATTTGGCAGCTTGAGTTCACAGAATTTTGCTTTTAAATAAAATTATGTTTTCTGTGTTGTACAACCAGATAACCAAGCACGATTTCCATCTTCCTCTACAGTGAATGCAGAGGTGTGTACAGTTTTGTTCAACCTAGACTCACAATACATATTTCCATATCACATCTCTACATTGTTAAATACTCTTGGACCATTATGTGCATTACTGTTTTCTACTACTACTGTATACTGTACATTGTATAGCAACATAAACTTCATTTTACTTGCTTAATTTTGTATTTCTGCACTTTAGTTATGTAACGTTATACTCTTATTGACTGATTCTTAGTCTTATTTATGCCTTAAATTTGACTAGGAGCAACTTTAACTCAACAATTTCCCTGAGCGGATCAATAAAGTATTCTGATAGCGCCACAATTACTTGTTTTATCAATACAATTTCTGCTAGGAACCATATTGTGATAGATCTACCTTTTATATATATTTTATTTTTACCAGGGTTACCAAGCTGCAGACAACCTCCATTATGCTGCTTTAAGTGTCAACCTGCCCAACAGATCAAGAAGGCAGAGGAACAACACCAACGATGAATGTGTGTACTCCAGTGTTAAACAATAGAGCTGGTGTGAGTGAAATATGAGGATGTGTAATGTAGATTTAGATATAGATCTTGAGAGAACAAGTTTTATTAAGATGCAGATTCTTTTTTGTTTTGCAATTTTCCGGTACAGTTAGGACAGGTTCATTGCTTGCCTTAAAAAGCTCCTCTTGTGCTGTGTATTGTGCATTTCCATGTACATTTTGTGCCTATAATGATCAAATAAATCTTATTTCTACATGAAACACTTTAACCTTGACACTTTGTGTATGTGTGTTTAATCCCTGGTTAGCATGGCACCATGCCATTTTGCCATAATGTATCATTTTAGTATTTTTAGTTGCATTTCAATTAGGGCTGTCAATCGATTAAAAAAAATTAACTAATTAATTGCACAATTTGCTGTAATTAATCGCTTTTTTAAATTGAGACTGAAGCTTATAATAATGGATATTTAAATGCTAAATCACTTAACTTTGCAAATATGAAGAAAAAACAAACAAGGAAAGGTTCTGCTAAGTTCAGAATGTTTAATATCTTTCAGAACAACAGCAGCAACAATTTGACTTAGTCCTGCTGAAGGCTGCTGGAAACGGCTAGAAACTGTCTGACTTGAGAGCAGCTTTTTGTCACCGTCCCCGGCTGCTGTCGCCTGCTCTCGTCTACTTTACAGGCGAGGCGCAGTTCATCTCCAACGAGCCGAGAGTTCAGTTCATCTCCAACGAGCAGAGAGTTCAGTTCATCTCCAACGAGCATATGTTCAGTTCATCTCCAACGAGCATATGTTCAGTTCATCTCCAACGAGCATATGTTCAGTTCATCTCCAACGAGCCTATGTTCAGTCGGCGGCAGGGCAGTCGGGACTCACCCGGAAATGGCGAGCGGAATGAGGTGACTAGTCTCTCAAAATCTGACGAAAATCTTTTAAACGGACCTTTGTTGAGCTGAAATGAAGACAGATTCAGCAACTGCACGGCCTATTTCTCACTTAAAATGTTTTCAGAAACATGTTTCAGTGAACTATCTTAGTACAATATGAGATCGTATTCTGAACGGCCGCCATGACAGTCTGGCTTTGAATTTACGGAGAAAACAAACCCATGTGACGCGTTTGTCCAATCAGCTGCCGGTTTTCATTACTTGGGCAACAATACAGAGTAGCGCCGCCTGCTGTTATGTAGACGTATTACGTTTCTCAGCCGCCACATGAAGTTAACAAACACAGCTGCGTTAATTGCGTCAATTTTTTTTAACGAGTTAAATATTAAAAAATTAACGCAAAAATTAACGCGTTAATTTTGACAGCCCTAATTTCAATACATGTTTCATTTATTGACATTCTATCTTGCACTTTCACTGTTCAATGAAGTGCGGCTTAAAATGTGTGGTGTCATATTTAAATTTTTGTAAGTCATGGGTGGAGGGGGGCTTACATGGGTTTTTGATTCCTAATTAATATTCTGTAAATCTGGAAAGCACTTTGTGGTGAATGCTTAAAAATTGCTATGTAAAATGTAATGATTATATTATTATGTGAACTGGAGAAAGCATGTGACTGACCTCATCCATCCCTGGCATAACAGAAATTTTTTTTAACTGATTTGTGGACACACATTTGGTGCATATATGAGACAAGCTGGAGCTCTCTGGCCCAGATGGTGTTTCCTGGAGCTTTTCTACAGCCCAAGGTACAACGTACATGATTCTTATTAAAGACAATTCTGCACACAAAAAAAAGATCAATTCCAATTCCCCCCACAAAAATATCTTGTTCGTTCAAAGTCTTGCAGTCTTCTTCCTCCTCTCCCTTCCAGATCTTTACTCTATTTATTCTGCCACACTGACATCACTAGCAGCAGCTGGCAGAGATAGAAAAATAATCCCATTTTTACGACATGCATTGAGACCACAAGACCACTCAAGGAAGATGGTTGAATGAGTGAAGAGTTGTTTGTCCGAGGATTCAAAATACTGTGCACGGTCAATATAGCACTATAGCCATTCAATAAGCATTAAATTACATTAAATATAGACTTTGGCCGACGTTAGGCATCCATGTTTGTTTACTTTACATCATACTAGAGGTTTCAGAGAAATATGAGTCATAACATGTGGACGGTTACTGAATGAGAAACCTGTAACGGTAACTTCAAAATGGCACAAATGCAGCATATGTCTTCTCAGATCGTATTATTCTCCCATTTCAAAATCATCTCTTTTTTCTGATATCCATTACTGCCCTCCAAAAATCTTTGTCATCACCACCATATCTCTAGACCTGGGGTCCATTTCAGGAAGGAGGTTTAACAAACTCTTGAGTCTAACCCTGATCTCTGAGTTGATTTACCCTGAGATGGGAATCGCTGAGTTTTCGGTTCCAGAACAGCTGATTTGAGTTGGTTCAATCAACTCGGAGTAGGTTCACTCAGAGTTAAGCACGTGCACCACCACAATAACAAGGCAGCTTGAATGGAGCCATGATACTACGATTCACCATGGTTACAACCACAAACAAACTGGTCGGCGGAAATACTCATGCGCACATACAGTGAGCGCATACAGCGAGTTTGAATGTATATTTAGTTAAAAAAAAAAAAAAGCAACACAGCAGCTGCTGTAAAAATAGCGAGAATTGGTGTGGGAGAAAATTGCTGCTCGAGTCAATTCGTAAGCTCTAATATAGTGTATTAATTTCATATTTAATCACAGGTAACCTATAATATTACTGGTGAAAACTGGAATGGTAGTAGGCTACACCTAATTCATTTAGGTGCAATCCTGTGGGCAAAAAAGTAAACTACTACTAATCCAATTCTGAAGTTGCAGCACCATCATTAACAGAATTATGATTTACAATAATTTATTTCTTTTTAGTTTCTTACTGGTTTGTGTCCAGGGAACTCTACACAAACATTTAAAACATGTTTCAGAGCATGTCACATTCTTCTGACGGCGCTTTGCTATACAGTGGCTTTACTAATATGCTTCATCAATGTTGTAAAGAAAACTGCCATTTGCAAAAATACATAATGCGACACAGAATCTGCTGGGATGTAGAGCATGTCCATGATGGGTGACGTTAGTGATATGGGGACAGATAAGGTTATGTAGGCTACATAACTGATAGACTGGGAAGAAATACGATACCGCTCAAATAGGTAGTTATCTGGAAATGAAAATGCATCTATAGTCGGGGCCTCAATATTATCTCCCGACGTATGTTTAACTCCCTGCGAAGTAATAGAGCTTCTTCATCAACGGGATCGTCAAAACGAAATGCCATGTTTGGAACAAAAACTTTTTATAGTCTGCCCAACAGTTAATAAACCAACCAGGTTTTTTTATTCATGCAGATAACAAATGCACTAAAATGCTCCTGATACAGACTGAATGAATGAATGAGGAAATGAAAGCTCGTTGTGTCAGAGGGAGGAGACCTCCAGAGAAACTAAGTTTCTTGAAGAAAACCTGCGCCCGACCAGGGTAGATTCACAGGCTCAGTTACCATAGTAACTGACTCTGAGGTTAAGTTACCTCTCTTTCTGAAACGGGCTGGAGTTACACCCCTCTCTCAGGTTTGATTACCTTCCCTTTCTGAAACAGAAAACCCAGAGTTTCCCCTCATCTCAGGGTTAACAAACTCAGAATTTTCACTAAACCGGCTTTCTGAAACGGACCCCTGCTAGGGACCCCTGCTATGCCTCTATTTATTTTTCTTTTTTGATGTGTCAGCAGTCCTTTGGCAGCACTGGGGAAAAGCCAAAAGCCTGATAGTTAGCATCTGTTCACAACACTTGAGGCTCTACGAGTTACTCTCTACCTTCCAGTCATTACTCAGGGACTCGTTGACCTCTACCCCTTTACTTTTTAAGCTTTTAGTTCAGCAGGCTCTGTGTTTTTTAACAGGATGTAGTGGTCTTTGTGCTCTCACATGCAATAGATAGAAATACCACACTTCTGAAAACAGTTCTTTAATCATAGAATACTACTTAACTAAAATACTACTTACACTGAGTGAAATAATTACTAATATAATATACCGCATTCGAAAATATATTGACGGGATGTAATGGTCAAAGAAAAAGACCCATTTAAGAGAATATATTTTCAAAAATATTGAACAGGATGAACAGAAAACATGAGTCACTTTAAATTTCAAAGCCTGTTCAACTTTACCTTAGTGGTTTCTATTTGCTTTCACTTCACTTCAGGCAAACCCCTAGTACAATGGAGGTCAGTGTTAGTTTTCCACTTCAGGTTATTGCTAACGTGTGTTCCAAGGAATTTAAAAGAGTCAGTCACACCTCAGTGCATTACTGGGTTTCATAATTGTAGGAGATGAGGCATACGATGGTTGTGTCATCTGCATATAATCACAACTAACCTCTAAATATTCAAATAACCTGCCAGAAACAACAATCCCATTACTTTGCAAATGCATTATTGTCTCAGATGAGTGGGGGAAAAACAATATCAATTATTTTCATTTCACATGGTTATTTGAAACACAATGACATCCCCAAACGTAATGTATCCAACATGTCTGTTTTGGGGGGAAATGGGTGAGTTGTGTTTTTGTAATTCCAACTTTTATGTAGTATGGTACAAATGGTTCAAATATTTTTTTCAATTACTGATTGATATGTCACAAAAAAGTAATTGTGCATTTGCTTTGTCTCTCACCAGCTCAGTCAAATAATCAAAAATTCTCTTCATTTCATCATCAAGAGAGAGGGGTTTGTATCAGCTAATGTGAGTGAAAGCTTGCTGTGTTTTTATTAAAATGTTGATATATGTGCACATCTTTTAATGTGCATTTGCACTATATTTGTTCAATTTGCATTTGTACTTAAGTGATAATGCCATCCATAAATATGGCAATTAATAATGCCCTTTTGTAATATATGATCAGTTTATTGCCAAATGTTTAGCACGATTAAGCCCTACTGTTATTAGTTATTAGTGTTAACATTATCATAAAACCACACAATGATTTATGAATCAATATCTTTAGGACTGTAACCAAAGACACCATGAATGGTAAACCTGTATTTCTACAGTGGCAGTGAGCATGTGATCAAGTTTCCTAAATAGGACGTACAGAGTCACTTCTGGTTGGCCAATCAAATGCATCCTTGTCTCTGAAGAGTGGAGACAAAATGCAGATTCTTTCCATTCAGCATGACAATTTCAACAAGATGACATCTCCAAATTTTCTCTTCTATCTGACATGTTTGTTCTTCGGAAAAGTTGGTAAGTTGCACTTTTTGAGACTGCAAGTTTCTCTGTTTTTCACATGTTAATAAGGAGTATTTGCTTTGTCTCTCCTATCACTACAGCTCAGAACACTGATTCGAAATTCTCCTCATCTCTCCATCAAGTAAATGCTTTTGTATCAGCTAAAACTGGGGATAACTTTACTTTGCAATGTTTCTATGAAGGCAATGCTGCTGCAAGGTTTTACTGGTATAAGCAAACTCTGGGACAGAAACCACGGCTCATCTCTACTTTCTACAAGTATAAAACAAATGAAATATTTCATGATGAATTCAACAACAATCCACGCTTTAAATTGGATACTGAAACAGGTAAAAATCACTTGAAGATAACAGATTTGCAAATTTCAGACTCCGCTACTTACTACTGCGCAAGAAGCTCCTCATACAAGTTTGAATTTTGCAAGGGCGCTACAGTCAATGTAAAGGATTCAGGTTTGAAGATCCCAGCTACGGTCCATCAGTCAGCATCTGAGAGCATCCAGCCAGGAGGCTCTGTGACTCTGGACTGTACAGTACACACTGGGACCTGTGATGGAGAACACAGTGTTTACTGGTTCAAGAACTCGGAAGAATCTCAGCCAGGACTCATTTACACCCATGGAGGCAGGAATGATCAGTGCAAGAGAAAACCCAACACACAAACACACACCTGTGTCTACAAGCTGCCGATGAAGAGTCTGAATCGTTCTCATGCTGGGACCTACTACTGTGCTGTTGCCTCATGTGGACACATTCTGTTTGGAAATGGGACTAAGCTGGATTTAGAGGGTAAGGAACTTTCTAGCACATGCTGTCTAATCTGATGGGTAGTAACAAGTAGAAAGTAATTTCCCCATTATAGGATTTGTCTTTGAGGAGGTTTTTGTCTATCTGAATCGAGGCTGTGAGGAGGGTGTCGTATGATGTAGAGATTGTAAAACCCTTTAAGGCAAATTTCTGATTGCTATATGCATAAAATTGACTTGACTAGTCATTGTAACTTACTAACCGAACGTGGGATAAAAACAGGAAATATACTGAAAGTCTCTGTCTCTCTACAGATGAGGTGGACTCTCCTTCTTTAGTGTTTTTCTTGAGTGCAGCTTTGGCTTTCACCACCATCCTGATCGTTTTACTGGCTTTCTTAATGTACAAGGTGAACAAAAGAAACAGCTGCCAAACTGCAGGTAATTGGTACTTATTCTATCTGGCAGATTGTGTTCACTGAATCTTGCTTGCAAATAAAATCTTTTCTGTGTTCTACAACCAGTAAACCACGCAACATTTCCATCTCCCTCCACAGCGAGTGCAGAGGTGTGTACAGTTTTCACGTTTTCATTAACCGTAAAAAAAATAAAAAAATAAAATCACATTACATGCATTACAATTAACTGTGTTGTCGACATAATTTCTGTGACAAACCATAATTTGCAATCTACGTTTAACTATTTTGCGAACAGGGTTACCAAGATGCAGACAACCTCCATTATGCTGCTCTAAATGTCACCCTGCCCAACAGATCAAGAAGACCGAGGAAAAACACCAACAATGAATGTGTGTACTCTAGTGTCAAGCAGTAGAACTGGACATTATTTCTACGTTCTGAGTAAGATGGAAGATTCTTCTTATAATCTCTTTGATTATGTACATACATAGATGTAGATATTTAAATAAATATCTGTATCTTTCATTGGTCCAAGATGTAAAGAGTGAAGAGAAGACTGATAGGAATGGACAAAGTTATTAGCAAAAAAAGAAGTTTAAATTATCTATGTTGTTCTACGAGACAGTGTTGACCTGTTGTTAATTGGCCCTTCTCCAACACTCCTGTTGATTTGCAGAGGGAATTTTAGAGAATAATTCAAACAAAGAAGTTTGATGTCAGTTCATTTAGAAAGCCAGATTGATGCTGTACAACAACCTGGTCTTTGGCTATAAGGGCTCGGATTAATTTACCAGTAAGTGGCATTATTTGTATTTTATCGGTAAAACTTTACAGTAAGGTACATAAAAAAATAGGTAGTTAATGATTAGTTACGGTTTTTGAAAGAGTAACGAATGATTGTTACTGTTTTTTCAGAAGGGTAGTTACTGTTTTTCAGAAGGGTAGTTACTGTTTTTCAGAAGGTTAGTTACGTTTTTTCATAAGGGTAATTACTGTTTTTTAAAAGAGTTACAAAGGATTAGTTACTGTTTTTCAGAAGGGTAGTTACTGTTTTTTCAAAGAGTAACTAATGATTAATTAGTTTTTCAGAAGGGTAGTTACTCTTTCAAAAAGCAGTAACTACCCTTCTGAAAAACAGTAACTACCATTCTGAATAACCGTAACTAATCATTCGTTATTTTTCAGAAAAGTAACTAATCATTAACAACCCATTTTTTTGTGTAACTTATTGTAAAAGGTTACCATTTTATCTTTAATTTCTTTGACTTAATTACTTGTATTGTGCATTTCCATGAACATCTTGTGTCAAATAAGAATAAATAAATCAAATCTATTGAAGGAACACTAACAATGTTTGTATGCTTCTGTTCAGTCCCTTGTACTGTAAGGTAACTTTGGCTTTGTCATGCATTAATGAATGTTTTGAATTGGTGATGGTGCTAGATTAAAAGACAGGAAAACGCTTTTTACAGTTAATCCTCTGGGGACCGTGACTGTACCACATTTCAATCCCTCAAATAGTTGTGGATATATCTAAATAGTGTTAAAGCAAAAATATCAAAATAATGGTGGCACTAGTCAGGGGGAAAAGTCAGGGGATTACCAAAGTCGGTAGGAATCATCCAGAGGGGGACATTAATGTCCGTACCATATTTTATGGCAATCCATCCCATTGTTGTCCAAGTATTTCACTCTGAAGGAAAAATTGCAACCTGATTGTGGCACTAGAGGAAAGGTCAGGTTATCATCAAAGTCCTACATAATCTGGAAACCACGAAGATCTGTACATAATCATGTGCTAATCCATTATGTAAATGTTGAGATATTTCATAGGATAAGTGAAAACGTTTGACATACTGATGGTGCTAAAGGAAAAGTCACAGGGATCACCAAAGCCATCAGAATGTATCCTCTAGTAAACGGTTATATCTGTAGCTAAATGTAGGGCAATCCATGTCATTCTTCTCCCTCTGAACAAAAAATGTCAATCCCATAGTGACAACACAGGAACATGTAGCAAAGTAGTAGGATTTATCATCTAAGGACCATGAATCTCTGTTGAAAATTAAAATGCAGTCCATCCAATAGTTAGTCTGAACCAAAGTGGTGGATCTCCCAATTGAAAGACAAACTGACTGCCATCTTTAGAGCCATACTGCTAGCATGGCTAAAATCAATTTCTCCCTTTTCAGTGATGCATTATCACGGAGACCTTGGTCCATAGCAATAGGGCCTGTGGGCACAAAAGTGTTTCTTCATGACAACTTTAAGAATCCATTAATGCTATATATGTCATATATATATATATCATTGGATCATCATGCCATTGTTTTATTGACTAGCCAATGCATAACCTCTTAACCTTCCAGATACCTCTGCCCCATGTATACTAGAGTAATTGGGCAGATGTTTTTGTTCAACATGCCTTAGATTTTCTCATTGGGAGCAATATGGATTTCAGTGTCTAAAAGCATTGTGTGCCTCCAATTGCCATCAATTTTGCAATAAATGGCAAAACCCCTGTGGTTAACTGAACTACAGCCAAAGTCTAAACAACATTTACGTCGACTAATAGTGTAGTTGGTCAGATTCTTTCCCATTTTCGATAATATTTCTGCCAGCTATGTGCGTCATCATTTGTTAAACACAAAGGTTTTTAATTGACTTTCAGCATTTGTATTGAATGTCCAAGTTTGCTTCATTATGCCTTGTACAGTATATATTACTGCATTTGGTACAGTTTGGCCTTTCTACATCCAAGTCACTCTGGCTACGTTCTGACTGCAGGCAAAAGTGGCCTAAATCCGACCGGTCAGACTTCTTCAACAGTAGTGTGAACACTCAAATCTAGATTTTTTCAAATCAGATCCAGGCCACTTCCATATGTGGTCCTGAATCAGACCTAGATCAGATTTTTTTTTCAATGCAGCCGCAGTGTGAACAACCAAGGCAGATTTGATGCGACTTTTACCTCAATAACCCTCGCTGTGCCCTCTCTCTCCGCTGGGAGGGGTGGGGCCCCCGCTCCTGGTGCGGATGTCAACCGGGGCGGACTGTCCTTAGTGTGCCCCAACCGCGTCGCGTCGCCAGCGCGAGGATGGGCTCATGTAAAAAGGCGATGTCGGCAACCCACCCGACCCATCTTGAAACATGGACCAAGGTGTCTAACACGCACGCAAGTCAGAGGGTCGCCCCGTGGTGCAATGAAAGTGAGGGCCGGCGAAAATTGCTGCTGCGCTAATATACCCAGAGAAAAAAAAAAAAAAGAGACGTTTGAGAACGTGCCGCCTGACATACAATTAATATTGAGCAGAATTGAGTTTAGCCTATTGTTGCGGCCCTCCACAACAGTCCCCGTTTCTCATGTGGCCCCTTGGGAAAATGAATTGCCCACTCCTGCCAGGACAACGTATGTAGGAGACTGGCTAAATTAATTCACACACCTCTAATTAGCTCATACGGGCTACTTAGGTGTGTAGAAGCTAGCTGCTAGTCTGGGCTGTGAACATTATGGTCTGTTTATATTAATATAATTAACAGTCTATGGGTCTAAACCATTTATGGAGTCAAAACACGTGATTTGGCCTGGAACTGTTGTTTGTTTGTGAAGGATGGCCCTCAGAACTAACAATGTATGGTACTTTCACTTTCAGTTGATTTGAAAACATTTTATGGGATGGTCCGAACTAAAATTGCACATTATACCTTTCTAAGGGTCTTAAATAACATGTGTGACATATGTTATGTTGTTATAACTAGATTTTTCTTTAATTAAAAACAAAATAGTTTTGGATTTATGACCCCTTGTCCTATTTTCACTACATGGGAGAGATTTCCCCCCCCCTTTTTAGTTTTTTTTTTTAAATGTAACTAAGTAACTTTTACTTAAAGTACATTTTATATTAACTACTTATTACTTTTACTTGAGTAATTTTTCAGATAGGTATTTTTACTTGTACTTGAGTAATATTTAATCAAAGTATTGGTACTTTTACTTGAGTAAAATATTTTAGTACTTTTTCCACCTCTGCTTACCCCTATGTTCTTGTTTATTGTATCTTTTTTAATGCAATTGGCTTTGTGGTTTTCTACAGGATGTAACAGTGTTTGCACTCTGTCATAATATAGATGCTCTTAAAGACAAAGACCACTCAAACATCCCTCAACTTCAAATACAACAGGAAAAGGAAAGTATGTATGTATGTGTGCATACGTACTGTATGTACGTACGTGTGTAGGGGTAAAAAAAACAAATAAAATGCCTTCATGGCTGCTTCTCCAGACTGTAACAGCTCTCCCCTCATTCTCCTTATTTCATCATCAAGAGAGAGTGGGTTTGTATCAGCTAATGTGAGTGAAAGCTTGCTGTGTTTATATTGACATGTTGGTATACGTGCACATCTTTTAATGTGCGTTTGCACTATATTTGTTCAATTGTACTTGTGTCAAGTGTTAATGTTATTCATTAAAAGCAACCAATAATGCCCTGTTGTAATATATGATCAGTTTATTGCCAAATGTTAAGGACGACTAAGCCCTACTGTATGTTATTAGTGTTAACATTATCATAAAACCACACAATGATTGATATGAATCAATATCTTTAGGACTGTAACAAAAGACACCATGAATGGTAAACCTGTATTTCTACAGTGGCAGTGAGCATGTGTCAAGTTTCCTAAATAGGACAGTGTCACTTCTGGTTGGCCAATCAAATGCATCCTTGTCTCTGAAGAGTAGAGACAAAATGCAGATTCTTTCCATTCAGCACGACAATTTGAACACGATGACATCTCCAAAGTTTCTCTTCTATCTGACGTGTTTGTTCTTTGGAAAAGTTGGTGAGTTGTCTTTTTTGTGACTGCAAGTTTGAATTTGTTAAGCCACTACTCATGACATTAGTTCTAATATTCGTTATGTTTTTCACGTGTTAATAAGGTGCATTTGCTTCGTCTCTCCTATCACTACAGCTCAGACAACTGATCCAAAACTCTCCTCATCTCTCCATCAAGAGAGGGGTTTAGTATCAGCTAAAACTGGGGATAACTTCACTTTGAGATGTTTCTATAAAGGCGATGTTGCTTCAAGGTTTTACTGGTATAAGCAAACTCTGGGACAGAAACCACGGCTCATCTCTACTTATTACAAGTATGAAAAAAATGGAACATTTCATGATGAATTCAAAAACAATCCACGCTTCACATTGGATACTGAAACAGGTAAATATCACTTGAAGATCACAGATGTGCGCGTTTCAGACTCAGCTACCTACTACTGTGCAAGTTATACATTATCAATTGAATTTGCGGAGGGAACCTTAGTCGATGTAGAAGGTTCAGGTTTGAAGATCCCAGCTACGGTCCATCAGTCAGCATCTGAGAGCATCCAGCCAGGAGGCTCTGTGACTCTGGACTGTATAGTACACACTGGGACCTGTGATGGAGAACACACCAGTGTTTACTGGTTCAAGAAGTCGGGAGAATCTCAGCCAGCACTCATTTACACCCATGGAGGAAGGAATGATCAGTGTGAGAGGAAAAACAACACACAAACACACATCTGTGTCTACAAGCTGCCGATGAAGAGTCTGAATCTTTCTCATACTGGAACCTACTACTGTGCTGTTGCCTCATGTGGACACATTCTGTTTGGAAACAGGACCAAGCTGGAGTTAGAAGGTAAGGAACTTTCTTGCAGAAGTTGTCTCAGCTAATGAATTGTTATTGTGTTAACCATCATCTTAGATAAAAAGAGAATACAATTTGAAAGCTCTGTACTGTGTCCTAATGTCTCACAACAGATGAGGTGTACTCTCCTGTCTTGGTGTATTTCTTGAGTGGTGCTTTGGCATTCACCACCATCCTGAGTGTTTTACTGGCTTTCTTTCTGTACATTATGAACAAGAGAAACAGCTGCCAATGTACAGGTAAATGCTGCTGTTCGTACAGTACCTACAGAGTGTCATTTTTCAACATGGCAGTACAGAAACACAGCTTTCCATGATCTTTCAGGGTCTCACGCAAGCGTTTCCTCGTCCTCACCAACAAATGCAGAGGTATTTTCGGCTGATTAACCTACGTAACATATTTTTAGAACCTAACAATGGCTGTGTGGAAAATTGTGATTTACAGTTTTACGTTTCATTGCTAGGGATACAAAAATGAGGAAAATCTCCATTACGCTGCTTTGAGGGTAAACAAGGCAAGCAGATCGAGAAGACAGAGGGACGACACCGAGGATGAATGTGTGTACTCCGGTGTGAAACAATAAAAATGGACATGTCTTCATCTTTTAAAGTGTTTCGTAATTTGGCTTTTCTTGAAACAGGAAAAAAAATTGCTTACATTATTTTACCTATAAATGTATGATGTAAGGGTTTTACCTTCTAATAAACTAATACGAGCCAAAAGAAGCTTTTCTAATTATAATGTATCAAGTCCAATGATCTCCACTGTGTCTGTCCCAGTGGTTTGCAATAACCTTACAAATTGGGTTCTGGTGCTGTTCTTACCATAGGGAACAACCCACACCATCTGAGAGGTAAATTATGATGGCATTTTGTTGCTTTACTTAGTGAGTAAGTAAGTACAGTAAGTACATTTTATTCATATAGCACCTAATACATATAGTTACAAAGTACTTCACAGGCCTAATAAATTAATGGGTTAAAACCCAATGATCCTCACTAAAAATCTCAATAAATCAAAAAGGCAAGGGATATAAAAATACAGCGTAATAAGGTCAACAATGTGGCTAATTGTGGCCAGGTTGGGGGCCAGAGCAGGCGCACATATACTGGGAGGTTTATGCCTCGACGCAGGAGGTCCAGGGTTCGAATCCGACCCGTGACAATTTCCTGCATGTCTTCCCCCTCTCTCTCCCCTTTCTCACCTAGCTGTCCTGTCAAATAAAAGGCAGAGAATGCCCAAAAATAATCGCAAAAATCAAAAGAAAAAACAATGTGGCTAATTGCAAGCTTGACTAAAAAGATGCGTCTTTTGGTAAGCGACGATAACTTTAACTTTCAGCTTTGTACGGTGAACAGCCAGTAAGCCCATGATCGGAGGACCTCAACAACCTGAAAACTGAAGGGTACAGCAGGTCTCCAAAAGTAGGCAGGTGCCTGGTCACGGAGGGCTTTGTATGTGATGACAAGAACTAGTTGATTGAGTGATTGTGTTGATGGCGTGCCACAAACCCAAACTCTTTTTAATGTTTCCATGCGGTCGGCCGTGTAATGACAAAATCTCTCTATGGTTTTGTAAGGCTTTGTTCTGAACTACTCTGAAATATTGAGCTTGAGAGAGAGAGAAAGAGAGAGAGAGAGAGAGAGAGAGAGAGAGAGTGTGTGTGTACAGTACGTGTATGTGTACAGTATGTGTGTGTGTGTGTATACAGTGCGTGTGTGTGTGTGTGTGTGTGTGTGTGTTTGTGTACAGTATGTGTGTGTATAAAGGAAGTGTGTATGTGTGTGTATACAGTATGTGGGTTTGTGTGTGTATGTCCAGTATGTGTGTGTACGTGTGTGTCTGTGTACGTGTGCAAACTATAAATGATAATATTGTGGTGAGGAAAATGTAAATGACAAAAGACAAGCTAAGGATGTTCATGAATATTAAGATAATTTTTGGAGTTTTGATGTCTGTGAAGCACTTTGTAGACTTATTTTTATAAAGAGCTATATAAAAGTATTTTTTTATTTTTTATTGGGGTTTTTAACATACATGGCGTCACATAAAACCAGGAAGTATATATATATATATAGCACTGAGAGATTTACAATTCTACTTGTGTAAGCTGCTCTGTGGTTTCCAGGTAAGAGGGGCCTCAGGTGGTTCTAAGAAAGGTCTGGGAGGAAGTGACATTTGCTTCAGATCAGAGAAAAGCAGACAGCATATCTGCTCTGGATTAGAAAACATTACAGAGGTCAGGAATGTTAATATCATAGATTAGCTGGTAGAAACACGGAGGTGGAATCAACACACCTTTAAATGAATTAGGCAGTGTATTAGTCATAACTTTAGAGGAGGTTAATGTTAAGTTTTAGTTTGCTTCATCACTGAGCCTTCTATCAGAGGACCAGAGCCATCTGTATTCAGCAAATGTAACAAAAAAACTCTTACAAATGATTACCATGCTGTGTTCTTAGTGGATTTTAATAAATAAATATGCCTGCATGTTATTTGCTCTCTTGTTTCATTGACAAAGGTTAAGCATAAGCAAACTGCAGTCTATGGTAAACTGGTGTTTCCGAAACAGACAAAAACCACGACTTTAAAGTGAGTAAAGGTGTGAGGTGTGAGTACATGATGTTTAACAAGTGATGTTGCCTGCGGTAAATTTATTTTTTTCAAGAGCTAGACTTGGCAGTATACGTCACACAGAGAGCACATGATTGGGTTTCCTTCATAATGAATTTGTTGGCCCGTCAAACGCTTCCTTGTCTCTGGAGAGTGGAGACAAAATGCAGATTCTTTTCATTCAGCACTACAATTTGAACACAATGACGTCTCCAAAAACTTTTCTGACATGTTTGTTCTTCGGAAAAGTTGGTGAGTTGTATTTTTTGTGAATGCAAGTTTGAATTTGTTAAGCTACTACTCATGACATTAGTTCTGATATTAGTTATGTTTTTCACGTGTTAATAAGGTGCATTTGCTTTCTCTCTCCTATCACTACAGCTCAGACAACTGATCCGAAACTCTCCTCATCTCTTCATCAAGAGAGTGGTTTAGTATCAGCTAAAACTGGGGATAACTTTACTTTGAGATGTTTCTATAAAGGCGATGTTGCTTCAAGGTTTTACTGGTATAAGCAAACTCTGGGACAGAAACCACGGCTCATCTCTACTTTCTACAAGTTTGAAACAAATGGAACATTTCATGATGAATCAGGAGGCTCTGTGACTCTGGACTGTACAGTACACACTGGGACCTGTGATGGAGAACACAGTATTTACTGGTTTAAGAAGTCAGAAGAATCTCAGCCAGGACTCATTTACACCCATGGAGGCAGGACTGATCAGTGTGAGAGAAAAACCAACACACAAACACACACCTGTGTCTACAAGCTGCCTATCAAGAACCTGAGCAGAAACTCGAGTGAAGATAATTACCTCTTCTGAAGAGTCCATCATGTCGTCCTCCTTGCATACTAGCAACTGCGTGGAGGAGGGGTGGGGGCGCGTACGCGATCACAGAAGGCTTGTTTCACGTGGTCGCGCCGACAGTTTTATGGTCATTACTTAGAATTCCTCATGGGGAGGACAGAAACTATGCACTATAGCTTTAAAGTATTTTAAAGTTGGGTAAGTTCAGAAAAATTCTCCGAAACCACAGAAACATAGATTTTCATAGTAAAATTAATTTTAGACAATGCATTGACTCACTCTATATATATTCTTAATTTTAATGAATACTCAACTTTATTATCACTAAAAATGCTTTTTTTTCAGAAAAAACTATCAGACCTGCATGTTACCTTATCTTCTAGACATGACAGTTAGCCCACTGCCAAGTGCTGAGCATGACTAGACTCCACTGTAAACATTATGGTGTATAAACCTTATAACCTGTAATTTATTTCCCTCCAATGTTAAATATGATACCAAGGTAAAGAGTCATTATTTTCTTTATATACCTCACACCATGTGAATCTCATCAACCAAACTTGACACTGTAGGTCACAGTGAGCATGTGATCATGTTTCCATAAGTAGGACGTACAGTGTCACTTCAGGCTGGCCAATCAAACGCAGTCTTGTCTCTTAAGAGTGGAGAAAAGATTGAGATTTCTCTCATTTAGAACAAGAATTCGAAGACGATGACATCTCCAAAGTTTCTCTTGTATCTGGCCTTTTTCTTCTTGGGAGAAATGGGTCAGTTGTTCTTTGTGTGGCTGCAGTTACTATGTTTTAGTTTATAACAGCTATTCTCGGAAATGCTAATATTTTTATGCTGCAATAATTCAATTTCATTTAATTTAATTAATTGTGCATTGGTTTGGTCTCCTATTTCACTTCAGCTCATATGTCTGTTCAGGAATTGTCATCTGTTCGTCAAGAGAGACGTTTTGTATCAGCTAGTGTTGGAGACAAGGTAACTCTGGGATGTTTCTGTGAAGGTGAAGCTGCATGGCTGTACTGGTATAAGCAAACTCTGGGACAGAAACCAAGACTCATCTCAACCTTCTATATGTATGGTATAAGAATCACTTTTTATAATGAATTTAAGAACAATTCACGCTTCACATTGGATCCTAAAGACAACAACTTGACAATTTTTGATTTAAACATCTCAGACTCGGCTACTTACTACTGTGCAACTAGCAATGCAGTTGTCTTGGACTTTGCAGAGGGCACTATTATCAATGTAAAAGGTTCAGGTTTGAAGGACCCAGCTTGGGTCCATCAGTCAGCATCTGAGAACATCCAGCCAGGAGGCTCTGTGACTCTGGACTGTACAATACACACTGGGACCTGTGATGGAGAACACAGTGTTTACTGGTTCAAGAACTCTGAAGAATCTCAGCCAGGACTCATTTACACCCATGGAGGCAGGAATGATCAGTGTGAGAGGAAAAACAACACACAAACACACACCTGTGTCTACAAGCTGCCGATAAAGAGTCTGAATCTTTCTCATGCTGGGACCTACTACTGTGCTGTTGCCTCATGTGGACACATTCTGTTTGGAAACGGGACCAAGCTGGAGTTAGAAGGTAAGGAACTTTCTAGCAGATATCAATTGATAAGTATTAAAGAGAAGAAATTAGCTTCCAGATTTAAGGGTTTGTCTTTGGGGAGTTTTTGTTGCAGCGCAGGTTGTCTCATCTAAACAGAGTGATATAAAAGCTGCTCTGTAATGTCTCCTGATGTCCGTCTCTCTACAGATAAGGTGTACTCTCCTGTCTTGGTGTATTTCTTGAGTGGAACTTCGACATTCACCACCATCCTGAGTGTTTTACTGGCTTTCTTAATGTGTATGATGAACAACAGAAACCACTGCCTGTGTGCAGGTTAGTAGTACTATTTGTATCTACAGCATGTACTCACTGATCATGGCATGGTAGTGAGTTTTTCTGTTTTTCAGATTCCTCCGAAACAAAGATGAACGCATCAAAGACACAGAGAGACGACACCTGGACTGAATGTGTGTACTTTAGTGTGAAGCAGTAGAGCTGGCCATGTTTTATCTCTGTCTCTGGGTAATACATGATGACCACATTTGTCTCACTTAGTATAGTAATATATGTAATAGTGTAATGTAGCGGTTTTGTAAAACGATTTATACATTTTAACTCTGTATTGCTAAAGCCTTACCTTGCAGTAATCTCATTAAACAAGCTTTTCTTAAGACATAACATGTATCTCACTATATCTCTACATCATTGTGTGTGCAAATGAATACGGTTTGTTCAAATTTGATAATGGCTAATGTGACACTTTGTATCAGGGCTCTGCAATTAATCCAATTTTGATCGCAATTTCAGCTCCAACGATTACAAAGTTATACTGTTTTTTTAAGGGGAATTCAAAAGTTCAATGGGAAAGGTATTAAGGGAAATTTCACAGTTCTTGGTGTTTTCACTGTTTATTTGTATGTGGTACACTGTTTTTTTAAGTTCAATAAATGCAACATCTTTCCAAAAGTCAATGTGTAATCGTATTAAATATAATCGTGATTTCAATATTGACCAAACTAAGTTTGTGTGTGTGTGCGCGCGCGTGCGCCCAATAAACCACAAAAGGTTATCTTCAAGTGGGGAGACGAAAATATAAACTTACTTAAACACACTATATACAAAACCAAACTGACTAAAGCTTTATGTGTATTCTATACCAAAAATGTATTGGCTGAAAACCAGTAAAATCATATTAAGATAAATACTATTCTACTTTAAACTGCTCTGTGGTTTCCAGGTAAGATCACCTCAGATGGTTCTCAGAAGCCACATTGGAAGGAAGCCACATTTTCACAGAGAGGCATTTAGAGAAGTAAAGAGTACAGCTTCTGTACAGAGCAGAGATGTTGTGGTTGACCTTTTTAAAAAGGTAAACAACACAGATAAAACAAACGTCCTGACAGCACCTTTAAAGCTCTTATTAACATGTTTCTTAGGGCAGGCAATCATTTCATTTGTTAAGGATTTAAATCAGATAGGTCTGTAAATAATGGTTTTCAATAAACATGTAAATAACGTATGGGATTCTACAATAGCCTATAACTTTGAGGGAACCGGTGTTAAGATCCAAACCACATCTTTTTTTTTTAATCTTAACTCGACAGTTTGGTGTCTAAACTAAACTGTCTCCGCCCATGACGGTCAACTTTCGACAGGCACCTCACTGTAATTTTGTAGTTTAGCACACAAATTATTGCGCATACGTTTTCGTACGATATAAGCTCCAGTTCATAATTTATGCGTTGGACTCTGATATGTACTCAATGAAACAATGTTTGCAGCTGCTTGGAGGATTCCATCACACACAGATCTCACACACACACACAGATCAAATGTAATGGCTTATCTAAGCATGGCTGCATATTTGCCAGACTGACCGACAACATACCCATTTTACTCATCACTGGCCTGAACAGCACTTATTATCAAAATATTTGATTTGCATAGCTTGGTTCCCATAAGTAAAAAGTAAAATGGTCCAACAATGGCAAATGTCTAGGACTGTGATCATGAGTGGCAAAACATGACTTGACATGATATGTGTGTGTGTGACATTATCCGACTCCCACAGTATAACTCCTTCAACATCAGCAGACTCGTAATGATCAGTTAAAAAATGAATTAAATCAATGCAGCACAACCAGAGTTAACATTTTGATTCTAAGCATTCACTTTATTGCCCAGGTTACCCAAAATGCAACTCATTCCTTGTCAGCAAGGCAACAGCTGTTTACAGACCTACAGTATGTTACCCATTATGAAACTCAGTTCAGTGTTACCAAGGCAACAGCTGTTTACAGACCTATGGTACCAATTATGCAACTCATTCCTTGTCACCAAGGCAACAGCTGCATAAAGGTTGCATCATAGAAACAGAATGAAGTGATGTCACATCCTGTGCATGTGCCTTTCATGTCAACATTCTAAGTGACACATTCTACCTTTATCAGGATCAAAGTGATCTGTCAGAAGGTTGGTTGACAGGCGATCTCTCACTGAGTACTGAGAATCTCATCACGGTTTCGGCGATTATCATTTCTTCAACACCGACAATACAGTTTGCTTCTATATTTCTGTGCTAAACAGAGAAGTATCTTTCAGCGACAACCTTTAAGAGAGCAGAACACAAGTTGCAACCAAAACATGGTCCTTCCTCTGGAGTCCTTGGAGAACGAGACCATGGCCCTCCGCCAGGAACCGACAGTTATGGGTAGCAACCAGGATGAAATGAGGGTGAGCCTACAGGCCATCACCCAACAGCTGAAGACCCTGCACCACCAAATTCACAAGGGCCAGAGACAGTTCAACGGCTGGGAAAATTTGGAGGAAATGTTCACTGCAGGGAAGACAGAGGAAACCGCTGCAAAGAAGAAATGTGACTACCTTCGAAAAGAAGTGAGGGAGCTCAGCGACAAGGTCCAAAATTACAGCATTATTGAGGCTTTGTGTAAAGAAACCAAAGCTTCAAATGTGGCGATGGACCTGCAGCGTCAAACTCTGCAACAAACAGTCAGTGAGCTCAAAAACCGGCTCAACAACTTTGATGAAGTCAAAGAAGAATATGAGGCCGTGAGGCAAGAGAACGATGAGCTGCAGAGTGAGATTCGCTACCTGCAGGATGAACTCCAAAATGAGACTAGTGTGGACATAATGTGTGCTGCATTAAAACGGCAGACAGAGGCGATGAGCCAGCAAAATGCCGCCCTGCAAAGACAACTCCTGGAGCTCAAGGAGAGGCATCAGCAATCCTACAACGATGCAAAAGCCGAGAAAGAGGCGATTAGCCAGCAGAATGAGGCTTTGCGACATCAGATTCAGGAGATGCATGAAGAGATCGAGAATGATAACGATTTGGAGGAAGAGATCGAGGCCGTGAAGGCATTAAATCAACACATGAGCTGTGAAAACGCTGCCTTGCTGCAGGAACTCCAGGCTCTCAAAAATAAATCGAACAATTTAAACATCTGGCGTGACATGTACAAGGAAACATTGGACCGCATGGACATTTTGAAGAAAGACAATGACAATTTGAATCAGCAAATCCAAGTCGTAAACAACCAGCTCAGGATTAAAAGACATTTAAAGGACAATTACATAGAAATGGAAGCTGAAGAGAATGTTCTGCAGGCACAAAACCGAGCCCTGGGTAAAACCCATTCTGATGTTTTTAAGAAGCTTCTGAATGAAGAAGACTGGAAGCACAAATACGACGTTCTGAAACAACAGACAGACGCCTTGACGCTCCAGAACAACAAAGCCACGGAGGAAATCCAAAATTTCCATGAAAACATCAGTGTTTTGAATGCCTTAAAGGCAAATTATAAATCACTGAAGGCAGAGAAAAAAGTTCTCACAAACCAGAACAACACTCTGCAGAAAGAACTTCAGAAGCTGGAGAAAAAGTTCTCCAAAGAAGAAACTCTGGAGGAAAGAACCAACGCGTTGAAGTCAGAGAACGAAGCTGTGAGCCAAGAGAACAGCGCTCTGCAGCTTAAAGTTCAGGAGCTCGGTGACACACTCCGAGGTGAGAGCGTTTGGGCCAACACATACGACTCCCTGAAAGTGGAAAAGGACACCTTGAACCGGCTGAATAAAAACCTTCATAAAGAACTAGAGAAGGTTACTAAAAAGGCGGACAAAGAAAAAGCTCTGGAGGGGAAGTGTACGGCGATGAGGTTGAAGACAGAGAACAACCGCAGACAACACGACTCCCTGACAGAACAAATCAGCACCCAGATGTGATACTGTGGTGTCATATTTTAGTAGAATCGAGTCCCCCGTACCAAACACACTTTCTTAATTTGGCAAATATTCCTAAAACCTTCATTAATCCATGCAGTGATTGCATGGATTTACTCCAAGTCCTCTGGTTCCCTCCCACACCAAAAAAGGTTCCTAAAGTGGCCTCCATTCCTAAAAAGTTTATCAATTCCTGCAGTGACTGCATGAGTTTACACCCAGTTTCCTGCCTGAACAATTTTCTTAATTTGGCAAATACTCCATGCAGTGATTGCATGTCCAAGTCCATTGGTCAATTCAATTCCTGCAGTGACTGCATAGGTTTACACCCCATTTGTCCCCTCAACAATCTTCTTAATTTGGCCATTTATTATAATAAAAAAAAATTAAAAAATCAATATACAGTTGTTTTAAGTGTCATGTGTAAATATAAATTAAGTTTCTTAAGTTTTGATCTGTCTCTCCTTATGTACTGTCAGAGGTCGACTTTAACAGCTCAGAAACACACTTTGCATTGTTTTATCATCTTCATACTTTGTGACTGTCTTCTGTTTTCAAGTCCTGATCTGTAAAACTTTAAATAAAAGTTAAATGAATACATATCAAGTCTAATTGCATTAATGTAATTGCGGTAATTAACGGTATTGGGGTTTACGATGGTCTGTTTTTAAGAAGGTCAGAAGAAAATAGACCTAACCACAACCAAAGGCTGTTTTCTCAAAATGTTTTGTTTCTCATAATCATGAGCGAGAATGTATGTAAATGAATGTATGTATATGATGCTGCTAGCCTGGTTGACACCAGACCCTCCTCAGTTGTAGCTGAGAGTCGGTCTGGACAATTTTCATTCACAGCCCATTTCCAAAGGGGCGTCACCAACGGACGCCGCTCAAATGCCTCTGGGCGCTGATAGTCCTTCAACCAATCAGATCAACGATCTGGGTGACGTAGCAGCGACAGCGGCATCAACGGGTTACTGCGCTTCGGTGGCCGTCATGTTGAAGGTAAACAAAAAGCTACTTATCGTCGCTACGCTATCGTCATCGTGTAAAGCCCGCCTCAACTGTGGTGATTGATCGATTTGGAAAAATTGGGCTCTTGGCCAGACTGAGTTGCAGAGCGGAGCTCAAATTTGTTGGAAGTTCTTCAGGGTTTTCCCAGGCTAATATGTCGCTATATTCCAGGTTTTTACAGAGGGGTTTGTTGTTATATCATCCAAAGCTTGATTTATATAACATTTTATTCCTAAAAACATGGCAAAAAAAGGTTTTGTTTTTTTCCATGGCCTGTGTTAGTATTTTCTGATTCATGGATTGATAAAAAGAGATATCCAAAATGACCTAAAAACCTTTGACTAATGGGTCAACAACATAAGAATTCATCCAATGTTCACATTGCTGTTTTTGAAATGTATGCAAATTATCGCATATTTAATTAGATAATGCTTAATGTGCATATTAAAGAATACAATTTCAAAAAACTTGTAATAATAAATATTTTATTAACGCAAGTAATCAACTGGGAAAGTTGAATGGTGATAAGTATTATCTTTACCCTATTCTTGTGTAGTGCCTTGCCTTATGGAGGCTCTAAAAAACCTGACAATAACGTAAAATAGTGCAGGTCATATAGACAAGAGAGTGGTAGTATTAATCTTCTCAATTAATGGTCAACAAAAAAGCAAATACATATTTTTTTCAAATTTCCAAAATATTCCTTCAAGCCGTCTGTTATCAGAAATTGCATTTATTAGGAGTGAGTCCACACAAATTACAAAAAGCACAATTCATTGTTTACATCAAATGGGATCTACCATGTAGATGAATCAATGGGTCCCAGATTTGCAATATTGCTCTCTTGAGATTTATGCCTTCCTCACAATGCAATAAGGGGGGAAAAGAATAATTTATTTAAAATCAGCAGAAGCATGTATTTAAAAAAAAGTGTTCCTGTTACAGGTTTAAGTGGTACTTTGTGGTTTAAGTGGAAGTACTTTGTACTGAAAAATAGTCCCTCTAAAAAAACTAAGGTCACTGTTTCTGGAAAAAAAGAGATGCAGCAAGGTTTTTTCTGAAAGGTTTTATTTCTCCCCTTGTCTCACCACATTCAGGTCAGTGCAGCCAAGTACTATGGTACAGCCATTGTTACATAGGTATACGATATCTTGATCTGTTACCCATACTTACATTTTCTTTCTTACCAGCCTTTTGCATGTAGACACACTTTCAGTTCCCTCCATTCTTCTGGAAAGTATGTAACTAAATTGCAGTTTCCATTTTGCCAACCTCATTGTGGTTTACCTGCTTTCATTTAATATCAAACAGGCCATGCCTTATTGTCTCTATAGACAGAGCAAGCAGACTGTAGAGACAGTGTGCAAACACATCTTGATGTAAAACGGGCCATGGTGGTGGTTTTTTTTGCTTAGATGTGAACTAGCAAATCATGTTCCGCAAGGTGAGGATGATAAACCAATCAGACCTGACGGAGGTGGCAGAATGTAGGACAAGTGGTGAATCTGTTAAGTGTGCTACTGCTGCTCTTGCTTCAGTCAGTCACAACTGCTGAGGAGGAGAAGCCGGATCAGTGAAGCAGACGAAGATGAGGCTTTACTTTGTGAATGTTCTCCTGCTCTGGCCTTTGTGTAAGTAACAGACATCCACCTGTGTAATATTTTCCTGAGCGTCCACACACAGACACACACTTATATCCTGTCTGTATATTTCAGGTGCAGCAGAAATTTCTCAGCCTGTTCCTTTCCAAACAGTGAAGCTCGGAGACTCGGCTACTATTGAATGTCACGTAAAGAGTGACCTGAAAAAAAGAGTGTGGTACAAATTCACCACAGGGAAGGGACTGCAGCTTGTGGCAGCATTCAATCATTTCTTTAATCGGAGTATATTTCCTGACGATTCTCAGCGCCATTATTCAGTCAAATTTGACATAATCAACAGCCATCTGAGCATTTCGGCAACAACATGGGAAGACGTTGGAACATACTTCTGTGGAGTCATGCAGTTAAACAAGATTCAGTTTGGATCGGGAACCTTTTTGATGCTACAAGGTATTCCTTCGCTCTCCTGACAGCACCACGATTTCAGCTGAATGTGAACATAATGCTGATGATCATAGTTCTTTGATTTCTTCCCCAAGGTGCGAACCCGATCAGTGACTGGCGTCCAGCAGCGGGAGTCTGAACCCGTCCAGCCAGGAGACTCTGTGACTCTCAGCTGTTCTGTTCACACTGGCCGCTGTGCAGCAGAACACATTAGTGTCACGTGGCTGAAAAACTCTCCTCACTCTGCTCCGCAAATGATCTACTACTCTGGAAATAAGAGCTGCCGGAGGACTGAGAGTGGAGAGACTAGCTGTGTGTACGAGCTTCTCCTGAGGAACCTCAGCTCTGATGATGCTGGAACCTTCTACTGTGTCCTGACTTCATGTGGACAGACGCTGTTTGGAAACGGGACCAGGATTATTGTTCACAGTAAGACAGGAACTGTCACTATACATGTAGAGATGTAGTCCAAAGTACTTCCAATTCCTAGAAAATAATATAATCATAAACAACAAAAACAACAAAAAAAAGGCAACAAAAACACAGTTAAATGGAAATATTCAAGATTACTTAAAAAAAAACTTAAGTCTCTTGTGACGGAATGCAATCTTTTAGAATACTATGCTGCTGTATTGACATGAGGTGACAGCTATCCTAAATAAACCAAAAAAATGTTATGGCTATATACCATATGTAGAGGGGAATGTTTTCTGAGTGCACTTTGGGTAAACTGACCCTTTATATATTGAATACTGCAGGATATTGTCAACAGTAAGTGATTTAAAGAGAATATGTAACTCAAATGTTGTTGTTTTTTTTAAATGGAGAATATTTCCCTGCTATTTGTGTTCAAACTAAGCACTGTTTATTTTCTTCTGCAGAAAATGCTGTCACCAAACTATCTGAACTGAGTCCCACTGTGATTGCTCTGACGCTGTCAAACATCATTCTGGGGATTGCGACACTCATCCTTATATGGAAACTTTCCAAGAGTCAGAGGAAAGATTCCACAAGTATTTCAAACCGCACTGATCAGCTGTATCTCTGCAGCAGAATCACAAACACATTTGGTTACATTCTGCAGTAACTGAAACAGACTTCTCTTTGTTTCTTCAGAGGCAACGGATGGATCTTCTGAAGGCAATCAGGTAATTCATCAGCTGGGTTTAACCTTTGTGTTTGATCAAGCCTTCCTCACTCCCAACTCCTCAAATACTGACGCCTGGTCAGTGGCCCTCAGTCAGATACCAACTCACAATGCCCGTATGAGGTGGAGGCCCGTTCATTCCTGTGAGAGTTGCTCAGTGGCGCATAAAGCCGCCATCGAGTCCAAAATTACCGGGATGATCGGCGCCACTTTCACACTGTGCGGACCATAGAGCAGGTGCACAATAGACCTCCACCGGCTGAGTCAGCTACTTCCGGTTTAGCACTACGCTAACTTGAATGAGGATTAAATCATTTAATTATGCGGCTCTCATAGACATTACAAATGCTATCAGACCAAATGGATCAAATTAATAATCAATTATAGTGATATGAGTCACTTCGTTGGGGTTGTGACGCTCAAAAAAAATGTATCCTCTGATTTACGGATGCATCTGTTGCCAAGTAACAGTGAAAACACACTGGAGCGTCTGTGGATTTCTTGCCTGAGACGCGAGCGTGTCAAGCCAGGCAGGTAGTCACACACAGGAAGACCACAGTACAGCCGGATACTTTACAACAAAGTTACATATAAATTAAAACAACTAGGTTCATGGGGATTTTGGCTGTCTTGACTTCTCACAGCGAGACACACAATCAGGCACACGGAGAGAGAGACCCACACACACAGGCTAAAATTACCACAGTTTTCCCCAACACATCCTGTCTCTTTTCTATATGAGAGAGAGAGAGAGAGAGAGAGAGAGAGAGAGAGAGAGAGAGAGAGAGAGAGAGAGAGAGAGATTTCTTTGTGGCGGTTTGAATGGCCAGGCGATCAGGCGATCTATGCCAAAAAATATTTTTTGCCTCATGTGACAGACCAGAGTTGCAATTCCACCGTTGGTCCACTATTGTTCAATTTGCTTCAAAGCCCGGCACACTTCCTGGGGGCCTCAGGCATAGCAGCATCTTGACCGCAGTGACTTAAGATGATGTAGGATGAGAGCGCCAATGATAGGAGGTAGTTTTAAATACTTAAAAATCTGCGCAGGGGTGGGCGATAGATCAAACAACATATGGACTTTCACCCAGGAGACCGGGGTTCTTGTCCCTACTGGTCCTATGTGTCACTTTAAAGTACATGTTTAACCTAAACAACAAACAGGACTATCAGAGGAGACCCAGGAGGCCAGGATTCACCCAGGAGGTGTCCCATTCTTATCTTGCATGTCCTTAAACCAACATGTTTTAACCCCACCCATGACCTTTACTTACCCTAAGTGGCTTTACCCTGCACGTCAACAAGTGACGCCAAGGAGTCCAGACTCAGAGAGTTCAAAAGCTATGTCAAAGTTTCCTGTCCAAGTGCTTTGAAAAATGACAGAAAGGGGTTCTAACGAAGCGCATTGAAAAATTATGCCAAAGGGCTTCTCAGAAAGTGAAACAGTAATGCCAAGATGAGTAGGGATCGAGAATGTATTGGTTTGATTTGCACCACGTCTTTCTATGGCCAGTCTCAAGTGTTTTTCTTTTTCTTTTTTTCCACAGACTACTGATACAGTAACCTATGCAGCTGTGTGTTCGGCCCCTAGATGCCTCCCTACCAGACAAGCTAAAGGGAAATACTGTGGAGACTCTGTAGTTTATTCTAACATCAGATACTGTCAACAGAACCGACAGGTGGGAAGACAGACAAACCAGGGAGAATGAAGACTGAACGAGGAGGAATGCCTAAATGTATATCTTTACACAAGTTTGAAATATGACCAAAGACCGCTTTATCTGTATGAAAATATAAAAGAAGTCTGCCACTGGAGCTTCTTCATGACTATAGTTAAAGCTGCACTCATTCCAGAGCCGGCGCAGGCGTGGTGCAAGGCCCTGTGCGAACTTAATGTGCGAGGCCCTACTTGTTGACATATAACATGCATGCACAAGAATCACTGTCAACCCACACTGGGAGAACCCATAATTACAACAGCTATATAGTCAAATCCTGTGTGTGTGTGTGTGTGTGTGTGTGTGTTCACATGTGCCTTGCTGTGTTAAATGTGGACGTACCGTGGAACTGTCCATGGTGCTGAAATACGTACCAAAATAGATGGAAGGCATTGTCAAAGATAGTTGTATTTGTATTCTGGTGTTAAAAGAGATTCCAGACTATTTAGGTGTCAAAATAATAAGCCGTCTGATCTATGGAATGGCAGCCCAGCTGCATGTCACTTCATGTTCTTTCTACAGCTTTATATAGCGTCCGACGTACCATGCTGGATTTGCAGCACTTATGATACAGGATCACGGGACGTTTTGTGTTGTTTCACCAGAGCAGCTAAATATTTCCAATAAATATTGCCCTCATTAGCAAGTTATTGTTTTTTATGCGTTTTTTTCTTAACACCCGATCATGTTTGTGAAATCGGTTGCGCTCTCCTGTAGCTGTTTCTCCTTGCTCGCACTCTGGCTGGGAGCCTGATATAACCATCTTACCATGGTTAATAATAAATTCATAAATGAAAAAAATTTGAAAAAAAAGGCATAAAAAAAATTAATGAATGTACAAACAAATCTGCATGATTGCAAACCAGGGAGACACGAAGCCCCCAGGGGCAGCAAGGCCCTGTGCCATGCGACTCTTGTGACTCAGCCACTTCACATCTTTGCAGCTCAAAATATCGTACATTTAAATACTGAGGACTTAAATGTGCCAAATCCAATAAACATACTTCTGTGACATGGAATTAATAAAGTGTTATAATTCAGTAAACATTTATTGTTGGTCATGCTTTCCCTGAAGAAATAACTAAATCAATTGCAGAGGCCGAATTTGTCAGGCAGGAATATGGAATGAATGCTGTACTGTATTATAATAAAGAAAATTATTTGGGCTTCAATGACTTTTTAATCAACAATCAGCACGTCCATGAAACTTTACATAGAGACTATTTCTTTAGTGTAAAAAAAGTTCCAATAAAGTTGTTGTAAAGGTGTTAACAACTAGATCTGTAGAATAACAAAACTAATGTTTCAAAGCTTTTAGTAACAAAAGTACATGTAGGATCGACGGTGGCACCATGAATCATAGATCCGCGTAATTTAAAGTCCAAGCAGATAAAACCCAAACTACATTGCATACTGTTGGGGTGGCTGGAAGAATGTGTGATTGTAATTTAAGCAAGCTGGCCCTTCAATGTAGCAGATATAGAAGGGATATATAGAATAGAAGGGAACATGTAGGATTATTCATTTACATACATGTTTTACCTTTGTCCAGCTTTGTTCTTCAAAATCATATTCCTTGTATGTATACACATACGTCATACCAAAAGATCTAATTCTGACTGTGACAGCTTTTTTTAAATATTACTGCTTCACTGAATAAGTGAGGACGTCACCAGGGGCGAGTTTGTCTAAAGAAAGACAAAAGTAAATAGCTACTATTTATGTTAGCAACAGAATAAAGTAAGTGAGAAGTTGCAAAGTCACATTGCTCGACATTACTCTGGAGTTAGAGAGCCTTTCATTCACCCACTGGAAGCTTCTCAAAAGACAAAGAGCAGAGCTTACAACACAAAAGAATCAAACTACAGTACTGTATGTGAAAAAAAGAGGTTCAGCTGGACATTTTGGAGTCAAACGTGCAGTCTAGGCTGCAAAGGGAACTGAGTGTGTGCCAAAAGAAAGCAAACAAACTGTAATACACAGCATTGCAGACACAGGTAGAACATGCTCAGAAATCCCCTCTGGTCTATTTATACCCTTAAGCGGAGGGTGCAACCTTTAAAGTTGCCATTTGACTGTTGTTCTGACTCCTGTGGTGCATCATGTGTGAACTAGTGAGAACAGGTTTCCGCTGGTGGAAACTTCAGTCCTATACTTGAACACAGGAAGAGCGGCCTGTGGCCAGCGGGGCCCAGCGTGCAGCGGCTCAGACAGAAGCCGAGAGCAAACAAGAATTCAGCTGTGTGAAATGAGAGTCATGTTCTTAAATGCAGATAATCACACAAAGAAAGGAGGGAGTGGTTAACGCTGCAATGATGCAATGGGAAGTAAAATAGCAGAGTAGCATCTTATCTTAACTTGTACTCCCCCTGAGAGTGAAGCTCTCCTTAGTTCATTGCCTGCAGGAGTTCACACAAAAAAAAAGACACACATATGTGTAGCGTACTTCCTTAACTGTCAACGGTCAGCCAATCAGCAATGTCTCTGTGTGGTTACTTTACATAGTCACCAAGGAAGGCATTGCAAACAACTTGGGATGAACATTATGCACCTTTATGTAACTTGCTTAGTTTATTATTTTATACATTTATTTATTCTTGTTTCTTTTGGTGTTAATTTTTTTTTGTCAGTTTTGATTTATTTATTTTGCAGATTTTACATTTTCAACTATTTGTTGCCAAATCACAAAAGTGATCCTTTTCTGACGGGTTGGGCGGTGTGGATTGGATCTCATAAAGGGTTGGTTGAGAGGGGGTGTTAAAGATCTCTGACCCGCGCATCACTAGTATGTACCCATCTATGTGAACACACTTTCACCTGTCAAACCCTGCATGCTGTACATTTTTAGTAGACCCCAATGTAGAATATTGAACAGTCATTGTCTATTTCTAGTTGTAAATGACCGGTAAGCTTTTCATTTGTTGCTAAAATGGTCTCTTCCAACACAAGTGATTACTGACTTTGTGTTCTGACCATGGAAAAAGCCAATAACTATGGATCAAACAGCAGAATGTCGGAGGAATAACATTTGAAATTGGGGTAAATGTTCTTGAATAACTTGAAAATTGTTCCCTCCAATGCTGTATGCCTATGGTTATGTGGCAAGTAGTTACCAATAAGCAATGATAAGCAGTTACAACAGTTAGTATTTTGCCCACATGCAGTAAATCAGTCACAATATCTTTAAATGCTAGTAGACATGGGCCTCATTGTATATACACAATATGTGATTTATGTTTCATTGATCAAGGTCAGGTTTAAGCATCATGTTGTCATTACTGTTGTGGATAAGAACACCATTGCCAATGGGGGCACTGAACATGTGTTCACTATTTCCAAATCTGATTGACCAATCAAACACAGCCTTCTCTGTGAAGAGTGGAGAACGTACAGAGTTCAAGTCATTCCGCACAGCATTTGAAGCACGATGACACCTCCGAACTTGGCTTTGTATTTCACAGGTCTGTTTGTGGCGAATATGGGTAAGTTGTTTTTCTATTG
This sequence comes from Perca flavescens, assembly GCF_004354835.1. Classification (NCBI taxonomy): domain Eukaryota; kingdom Metazoa; phylum Chordata; class Actinopteri; order Perciformes; family Percidae; genus Perca; species Perca flavescens. The sequence continues at coordinate 26,165,768 of NC_041349.1, forward strand.
CCTGTGGTTTACTTTAAACTATAACCATATGTTTCCATACATTCTGCAATACACATCACAACAGCATTACATTTCAAATGAACTTGTGTATTTGCTTTGTGTCATTTTCTCCTCAGCTCACATGACAACTTCCAAACAGTCTTCATTACATTTTTACTCACCTAATGTTGGGGAAAGTGTGACTTTGCCATGCGTCTGTGACAATGATGCAATGGCGATGATGTATCACTGGTATAAGCAAACTCTGGGACAGAAACCACAGCTGATGTCTACGTACTATAGGCATAATGATATTGGAACCTTTCAAGATGAATTCAACAACAATCCACGCTTCTCATTGTACAAAGTAAATGATAAATATCACTTGAAGGTTTCAGATCTGCAAATTTCAGACTCAGCGACTTACTACTGCGTATGGAGCAACTTATATGACTTTGAATTTTGTGAGGGCAATACAGTCAGCGTAAAAGGTTCAGGTTTAAACGTCCCAGCTACGGTCCATCAGTCTTCATCTGAGACTATCCAGCCAAGAGGCTCTGTGACTCTCAACTGTACAGTACATACTGGGACCTGTGATGGAGAACACAGTGTTTACTGGTTCAAGAACTCTGAAGAATCTCAGCCAGGACTCATTTACACCCATGGAGGCTGGACTGATCAGTGTGAGAGGAAACCCAACACACAAACACACACCTGTGTCTACAACCTGCCGATGAAGAGTCTGAATCTTTCTCATGAGACCTACTACTGTGCTGTTGCCTCATGTGGACACATTCTGTTTGGAGACGGGACCAAGCTGGACTTGGAAGGTTAGTAACTTTCTAATTGTATTTGTTAAGTCTTTCTTAATACAATACTCAAATGCAGGCATTAGGAATTACTGCTCACTGTAATCATATTTATGTCTTTACTGACCATGAAGTAGTTCCTTAGTGCTAATCCACAGTGGGAGATAGGGGACAAAATCTACAGTCCTTGTTTCGTGCACATATTCCAAAGTTTAGCCCAAGCCATCATGAGGCTTCAGCATTCCGAGTTAGCCTGATCAAGCGGCTATCTTTATCCTTGCATTGCATGTAAGAATATTGCTGGTATTTTGCGTCCAACATGCCTACACTTCTCTAGCAAGTATCTCTTCGCCACACAATTTCTATGGAAACCCAAAGAGGGGATTTTTTTTTACTTAAACAATTAACATTGGAAGATTAACAAGGGTATTGTACCTGAAGGATTTTTCACTGGACGTAAACTGTCCAATATGTCTTTCAATCGGCATGTTGGCATCGAGTATTGTATTTGGAAGATACGTCACACTGCTGAAGCGTTTTCTGTCCACTAATTATTACATCAAAATGACTGAAGAGATCTCTTTGTGGCTAGCACACTAGGAGGAAAAATAACCAATAACTTTTCAATGTACAAATGGGCATGGCAGCATGGCTTTCTAAAATATAATTGAAAAAAATGCACCCCTATCCCATAGTCAACTTTGAGAAGACATCTAAAAGCTCTTTAATATCTCCTGGTGTCTGTCTCTCTACAGATGAGGTGGACTCTCCTGTCTGGGTTTATTTCTTGAGTGCAGCTTTAGCATTCACCACCATCCTGAGTGTTTTACTGGCTTTCTCAGTGTACAAGGTGAACAAAAGAAGCTGCCAATGTACAGGTAACCGTTACTCTTTAAATCTGACTGCAACTATTGGAGTGCATATTTCATTTAAATAACATGGCTTTCATTTTGTGTATCACAACCAGAGTGTAATGTCACATTTTCAGCGACTTCTACTCCGAACATAGCGGTAAGTGTTATTTTCTATCCATCCATAACACCTGCCGTGTTTCACACATCCCTCTTGGGCTGTATCTTTAAAGGAACAAGCCGACTTATTGGGAATTTAGCTTATTCACTGTAACCCCCAGAGTTAGACAAGTCGATACATACCCTTCTAATCTCTGTGTGTGCTATAATGCTGTCTGATGGCTCCAGCGGCATCAGCCCATCACAGAACATGCAGGTGAATGGTTCCAGTAATCCCACTGCTCCGAATAAGTGACAAAATAACGCCAACATGTTCCTATTTACATGTTGTGATTTGTACAGCGTGTACAAAAAACAACATAACATGAGACACAGCCATCTTCTAACTGTAAACAAACCGGGAACTATATTCTCAGGCGGAAGAATGTAGTACTTGGGTGGAGTGATATGCTCGCAGCAAGCCTGTCTGAGAATATAGTTCCCAGTTTGTTTACTGTTAGAAGATGGCTGTGTCTCATGTTACGTTGTTTTTTGTACAAGCTGTGACTATACAAATCACAACATGTAAATAGGAACATGTTGGCGTTATTTTGTCACTTTTGTCACAATTTGGAGCAGTAGGCTAGTTGGAACCTGTTACCTGCAGGATCTGTGCTAGGCTAAGCTAATGCTGGAAGCGTCAGACAGTGTTACAGCACGCACGATGAGAAGGGTATGTATCGACTTGTCTTACTCTGGGGGTTACGGTGAATAAGCTAAATTCCCAATAATTCGGCGTGTTCCTTTAATAATAGTGAATAACCATTTTATATTTTGTTACCAGTTACGCGAAGACGCAGACAACCTTCATTACGCTGCTTTAAGGGATCACAGCGGCAACACATCAAGAAGACAGAGGGACAGCACCATGACTGAATGCGTGTACTCCAGTGTAAAGCAGTAGAGCTGGACACGTATCTGTACTTTGTTTCTGTGTACCAACACATTTGACAAAAGGGTCATTTGAATTTTCCCAAAACTTTAAAGCTTATGATTTCAGCAAATTCAATAAGTATAAAGGCTTGCCTTGCAATAAACTAAGCTCTTCCACTGAAAGAAATGAAAATAAAACACTTGTCTTCTGACTGCCGGAGAGATTCACTGATTTCCACTGTCATACCACTTGTTGCACAACTTTAAAGAACTACACTCACACCTCTGTGGTGCTGCTTGGCTTAGCTACTCTGAGAGTTTCCATTATTCTAACCAGCCCTGCACCTTTGACATCACATGTCCAGTACATACAGAAGGCCAAAGTTACCACAGAACATTCTTTGTAGGGTGTTGTTTTTTTCTTACATGCTGCCACAAACCCCGGAGATGTAAGAAGCTCTCTGCAGGTAACGGTAAAGAGAGATGTCAGGCGTCTGTGCGGTTTCAGGCAGGATGTCTTTACATCAGTGCTCAGTTCGCACCTACAGTAAAGACTAAGGTGCGTTTCCACTATAGTGCAGTGCCCCGGCCGATTGCTTGGCCTCCTGTATTACTGCTTGCAGCTTTCTCCAGAGCCACTGTACCGTGAAATAACTCACACAAGGCCCTCATAGCACGTAATATACAACTCAACTACTGCCAGTGGTATTACTAGAAGTACCAGAAGTATTCAGATCCTTTACTTATGTAAAAAGGTACTCTAAGCGATGTCATGCGTTTTTTAGGCTACAACATTTTTTTGTCACATATAGCAAACATCTCCTCACTATCTGCCAGCAGCCTGTCCCCTGAGCACACTGTAAAAAAACGCGGTCTCTGTAGACAGCCCAGGCTCCACAAACGCCAACAAAAACAAACTGCGCCAACCTGCACCACGAAACATAACAAACAGTGTTCCAGCCAATAACCGCCCAGAAGGATTTGGGTGGTGGTTGTGGTTGTGTACAAATTGCTGTAGGTTAATGTAGTGGAGTCAAAAGTAAAATATTTCTTTCTGAAATGTAGCGCAGTAGAAAGTGGCGTGAAAAGAAAAGACTTGAGTAAAGTCTCTCAAAGTACCTCAACATTTGTACTTATGTACAGTATTTGAGTCAATGTACTTCTACTGTACTACTACTGACTTACTTTGTATTTGTACTTCAGAAGAAGGAAATTGCACTACCATGTCCGTTTACCTGGCAGAGAAATGTTACTGGTTACGTTGCAAACTCCGATTTTTCTCACAAAATATTAAATTTTTTAAACACGATGCATCATTATTAAACTATCTAGCATTATATTAGACTTGAAAGCTTCACCTTGAACAGCCTTTAAGTAAATGTAGGTACATTGTGCTAATAATGCCTCTTGTAAGTAAACATTTAAATGCAGCGGATATCCTACAGGACTTGTACTGTCCGGTCATAGTCCTGCAGGATATCTGCTCATGCTCATTGAGGGAAGTGAAGAAAAGTTCAGTAATGAGGTTAGTAGGCTATATCCAGTGGTCGGAAACACACAGGTCAAATATGGAGGCATTCATTTCCAAATAGGCGTAATAATCACTGGCAGCCCGCCACGGAAGACATGCCTGATTGAAAGCCCCTACAGCTTTAAGCTGCAAGCTTATTGTGCCATCACTTAGTTTCATTCATATTTATTAATATTCAACGCTGTCCAAACTGCTCCAAATTCCAAACAACAAGTTCCTTTGGGTACCCAGCAATATACCCTCCAAGTATGAAGTAGATTGGATGAAAGGTGGACACACACACACACACACACACACACACACACACACACACACACACACACACACACACACACACACACACACACACACACACACACCTTGCTTTCCGAAACGTTTTCATAGATGCATACTTAAACAATTTATGCAATATGAAAATACTCTATCAAAGTTAGAACACAAGCCCTGCTCCATAATGTGATCATGTTTTCTCCTGCCCTTACATAATATTACATGATGGAAATGTTCAGAAACAACGCAGTTCAGGTTAGGTCAGTCCAAAAAGGAAAAGATCAGGTTGAGGGGCAGTGTAAACATAGATGGAATTTTGGGTAGAACATGAGGGCTAATGCACATTAACAGAAGAGGCAGTAGAATATGAGAAGCCAAGAAAGTTGCAAGAGATGAGACTTATCTTGACTTGGGGAGGTCCAACAGAATCAAGGAAGTCCACGATCCCATCTGGAGATTTCATCCAAACCCGTTTCAAAGGATCAGCACACTTCCAGCACCACATTGTTGCCCAGAAAAAGTCTGATAAATCCAGCCGGTTCTTGGAACATCTGCCACTCCATGTATAAACTGTCATTGTTTTTCCTTTTCTTCTTTTTTTTCAGCAAAAATATCCAAAACTGGATTTAACTTTTAGTGATTTAATTCTTTTGCCTCTCATTCCTCTGTCTGTTCTCCTCCATGCTTCCCCCAGCTCACAGGTGTGTCTCATTAATCACTTTCCCCACCTTCATTCCCTGTCAAGGTTGAAAAGGGCTATTTCGTAGTTTTTCTTTCCCCCCTTTCTACTATAGCCGTCTACACAAGCCACGTGCTGGGTCACCATTTTACTTAAGCAACACCCAACTGTGACCCACAGCGTAATTTCAAACTTTGAGTCTATTTTCTTCTACTTTTTATTGTCTTATGGCTCTGCGTACTGCCAAAGTGCAGCTGACCTACACTCAAAACTGTGCCTGAATGCACCTTGTGCAGACACTGACAGCTTGAAGCTGCTGCTGACACGTTTGAACATTCTTTTTTTATATATATTTATTTATTTACACAAAAAAAAGCTAATTCCTGACACACGTGTCACCTCTGCATTGTTTATTTGGTCGTTTCAGTCACAAGGACCTTTCCCAAGACAAGACAGTAGTTTATTTATTGCCTTTAGTTGACAGTAGTGCAGACATAGGCAGGAAACAAGGGCAGACATGGGTGTGACATGCAACAAAGGTCCCCGGCTTGAATCAAACTGTGGCTCTGTAACCATACAGCTACTTACTTTTTACAGTAACATGTCCCTTTTGAATCCCTCAACGGTTAGCGAGAATATCTGCTACATTTGATCTACGTTCTCCATCTTGTGTTATGTTCTCCAATCCATGACAAAATAATAAGGAACATCACAATTACTGTAAGCAGCAGGGGGACCAGCTAGATGTCTGCACAGCAGGGGTGGGGCTAGAAGGGGGACACGGGCCCCCCCACCTTAAATGTGACTGATTATTGGTCCCCACTGTGCCACCCCAATTTATAAAAAATCCTGGAATTGCCCTTAGTACACAAATCCAATCAGTTTTAAGGAAGACTCAATCCAGGACCTGAGTCGGACTGGGACTAAATTATAGTCTACTAGTCTAGTCTTGTTTCACTGCCACAGGTCTCAGGTCTGTGTGTCAAAATGTCTAATACCCGAACAGATCCAGGTATTAGACATAACTTGGTATGTCATGATTACTGCTGGAGAAAATCAGAAGCATAATGCTGCTGCCACAGTTGTTACAGTCATTCTCCTCATGTCTATCCAGATCTGTAAAGATGTCTCACAGAGACAGACTTTTCAAGTAGACTGATGACGGACAGGTGCTTTTTTTTTTTTTAAATAGATGTAGTATGAAAAGGATGTGGTTGTATACTAACCTTCTGTCTTTCCTGTTTCAGGACATATAAGAAAAGCAGCTGAACTTACCACAGCAACAGCACTGGGGCAAAGCTACGGTTTTCTCTTATTTAACATTATTGTATTTCCTAATTTTGTCACTTAAATTGTATTGATTAACTTTCTTTGTTTATGGATATGAATGGAGACAGATAAACTTTAGCTGTGCTATGAGCTATACTGATGACGTGAATCTATTATCTAGTGAGGCTTTTTCCGCTGCTTTGTTACCAACCTTATTTGATTTCCCAAGCAGCCAATCAGGTGAATGTAGATGAATCTATTGAACCAATCAGACAGCAGTCAGCAGCGTATGTTCCTGCGTGGTGAGCGTGTTGACACTGCTGGTACTTTGTCAGACCTGTTGTGTGAAGGATGGGGATGCAAGCTGAGAAGATGACCGTGTGCCTTCTACATATTTCTCTGCTCTGGTCTGTGTGTAACTCAAAATCCACCTGTTGAGTCTTTTTAGAATGAGGATTTCCATACATCAAAGTGACTTGTTTCTTTTCTGTATCTTTCAGGTGAAGCACGGCTTGACGTCTCTCAGCCTTCTGAGGGACCATGAAGGTTGGTATGGGAGAGGTCAGTAAGGTATGAGGGGGCCAGATGGTGGAGGGCTTTGTAGGTGATCCGGTGAGAGTTAGGAAACCAGGAGTTATTTTTAGGATTGGAGTGATGTGGTGCCAGGATTTGGAGCGGGTGATGAGGCGGGCGGCTGCGTTCTGGACCAGTTGGAGTTGGTTGATGTTGGTAGAACTGATGCCAAGGAGAAGTGAGTTGAAGTAGTCCAGTTGGGAGGAGATGAAGTCTTTCAGCAGCGGGGGGTGTGAGAGAGGGTCTGATTTTGGCGATGTTGCAGAGGTGAAAGAAGGAGGTTTTAATGACGTGACGGATGTGGGGCTCAAGGGAGAGGGTGGAATCAAAGATCACGCCAAGGTTGCCGCACAATTGATTGTGAGAGTGGGGTTATTGATTTTGTGATTGTGTGGATTTGGAGCCTATAATGAGGGATTCTGTTTTATCGCTGTTGAGTTTGAGGACGTTGTGTTGCATCCAGGTTTTAATAGTTGACAGACAGGAGTTGATGTGGGAGAGGGGAGGACTGTGGGTGGATTTGGTGCTGAGGTAGATCTGGGTGTCATCGGTGTAACAGTGGAAGTCCAAGTTGAAGTGGCGGAGTATCTGACCAAGGGGGAGGATGTAGATGATGAAGAGGAGGGAGCAGAGTACAGAGCCTTGGGGAACACCTTGATTGACTGCGGCTGTGGCAGAGGTGCTGTTATGGAGAGAGATGAAGTGGGATCTGTTGGAAAGGTAGGATCGGAGCCAGTTGAGTGCAGTACCTTTGATACCGAGGTCTTTGAGTCTGGTGAGCAGGATGTTATGGCTCACGATATCGAAGGCTGCACTCAGGTCAAGGAGGATAAGGATGTTGAGGGAACCGGTGTCAGCAGAGGCGAGGAGGTAATTGAGGACTTTGAGGCGAGCGGTTTCTGTGCTGTGGAGGGGGTGAAAACTAGATTGGAGAGGTTCAAGGTTCAGGTTGGTTATTGGCATGAAGATGGGTTTGTAGTTGTTAGGCAACTATCTGTTCCAGGGTTTTAGACAGAAAGGGGAGGTTGGATATTGGGCGGTAGTTGTTGAGGGAGGAGGGATCCAGACCAGGTTTTTTAAGGACTGGGGTGACAGCAGCAGTTTTGAAGGCAGAGGGGACTGTTCCAAGGAACAGTGAGGATTTGAAGAGGTTAGTGAGGTAGGGGCATAGGACGGGGAGGCAGGACTTCAGGAATGGAGTAGGGAGGGAGTCAAGAGAGCAGATAGTGGGTTTGGAAGAGCTGATGAGTTTAGAGATTTCAGGAGGGGTGACTGAGTCAAACTGGGAGAGGAGGCAGTGTGGAGGAGGGGTTGGGAGGTCAGGAGTGATGGGGAGAAGAGGGGCCATGGTAGGTGCTGGAGTAGATACAGGGAGGTCAGATACAGGGGATAGAGATTGGTAAATTATGTTGATTTTGTCAGTGAAAAAGTGAAGGAATGAGTTGCAGTGATCCGGAGTAGAGGTAGGGAGGGTGTTGGTCCGAGGCTTGATGAGGTTGTTCATTGTGGAGAAGAGGGTTCTGGGGTTTTGGCAGTGGTTGATGAGGATGGTGGAGAGGTAGGCAGATTTGGCAGCAATGAGGGCATCTTTGTAGGCAGTGAGGTGGAGTTTATAGGCTTCATGGTGGACTGTGAGAGCTGATTTTATTGTCCGACGTTCAAGGTGGCGGCCAGTTTTTTTCATTTTCCGGAGTGCAGGTGTGTACCAGGGTGAAGAGGTGTTAAAAGTGACATTTTTTTTTTTGAGGGGGGCCAGAGTATTGAGGGAGGTAGACAAGGTGGAGTTCAGGTGGTTTGTGAGATCAACAGCTGAGGTGAGGGTTGAGTCCAGGTGGAGAGTGGTGGAGAGCAGGTCAGAGAGATGGTGGGGATCGATAGAGGTTGGAGAAGGGATGGTGAACCGTATGAGTTTGTGATCAGAGAGGGGAAAGAGACATGGATGGAGGTCGAGCACCGGTTGGTTTGTGTAGCAGACCAGGTCGAGGATGTGTCCTTTTTCACGGGTGGGGAATGTGACATGTTGGGTGAGAGGGAAGTTGTCTAGTAAAATGGTGAATTCTGATGACAGCTTGCAGGTGGGGTAGTCCATGTGGATGTTTAAGTCACCGAGTAGCATCAGACGTGGAGAGAGAGATGAGGCTAGTGTGAGGAGTTCACTAAAATCAGAGAGGAAGGAGAGATTTGGTTTAGGTGATCGGTAAATGAGGATGACTGCCATGGAGTTGGAGTTTGTGTTGCCTTCTCTGTAACCGATGCAACATAAAAGTACGGCGGAACCAACAAGTCAGCCAGCCGATGTTAGTTGACTAAAGTTAGCTTGTTAACACCTGCTTAACATTACCCCCTCGAGACAGAAATAGTGTGGTCATCAGTAATAGAAGAGAACTTTCTATACATAGGTAGAGTTTGCTCATGTGCCTATTTAAGAGCCGATGCTGCTCTCTGTCTGTATGTTGATGGTTTCAAGCAGGATGTACTCATTCTGTTGCAAGGAACCCATGTAACTCCACCACTGAGACTTTCAGGGGATCACAGGAACCTATTTTTGTGATCAAACTGTGTGTTTAGAAGCAGAAGTTCATTGATGTCTTTCTGTGTGGGTAAACCACACACAGCTCATGAGCAAAAAAAAAAAAAAAAAAAATCACAGAAGTTATGTAGCGATGTGGTTAGAAAAACCCAAACAAAGGTTATGGGTTGATCAAGCAATACATTCAAAGTATTTTCACTGCTTTACCAGTTGGCTTTAATTACATCTCCACAAACAATTGCTTTGTCAAAGTTTATGGTAACACTTGATAATAATGGTACATGAATTATCATTAATTCATGTATTACTTCATGAACAATCAGTAATACCAAAACTGGCAAGACATTTCTGGTGACTTCAGACACTTAGAAGTTAGTAAACAGTAAAATTCATAAATATCCTACTTGGCTGAGCATTGGGCCTCATTCACCAACTGTTCTTACGAAGAAATGTGTTCTTAAACCCTTCTCACGAACTTTTTACGAAGATTCAGGCATTCACTAATGTTTTCTTAACTTGGATTTGTTCTTAGCTAAGAACAAAATCTACGAACACTGAAAAGCACTCTTACACACATTTGAGTGATGACAATTTGCTCCAAATGATTGCTTACTGCATAATTCTACAGTCATTTACAATGATAGTATTGTACTGTAATGTATTTCTGATCATTTGTTGAAAAAGAAATCGTATTATGCAAAAAAAACTAACACTGCAATTTACATCAGCAATTAAACTGATTAAATCCTGCGTTATTTGGTGATTGATCGCTATTTATAGGGCCAAAATGCAGTGGTAGAATATAACAAAGTACAAATTAGTCCTTACTGTACTTAAGTACATTTTTCACATATCTGTACTTTACTTAAGTAGACTCAATAGTGCATAGCCTACTTTTGACTTTTACTTTGTTACATTTTGCAGCAATTATCTATACTTTCTACTCCACTACATTTCTACAATGTTCAGTTACATTTTCTGATCAGTTTCCCCCTTGCCAAAACGTCTTCCTGACCGTCACACGTTTGTCTCACCAGTAAAGTTTGGTTGCTGTAGATACTGTATATATGGGGCACCGCTGATCCAAGCCGGCTCCGGTGCTGCAGAGCCCGGGCGCAGCGCCACTGACCCTCGGTAATACAGCCCCGGTAAAAGTGAAAATGAAAACATTTGTTTTTATTATTCCTGTTTTTAAATCAAAGTTTCTATATCTAGGCTATTTCTCTCCACAGCGTTGTTTACTCCTCCGCCAGGCAGCGTAAGACGCGTTCAAATCATATTTATTTGGTTGGACCTCTTCACATCTCCCCATTTGCTTACTTGCATGGTTAAAGAAAATAAAACACATCCATGAATAAAACCAATCGCATTCCGATTCTAACAACACATTTACGTTTTATGCTGGTTAGGATAGGAACTTTTAAAAAAAAGCCAGGCCTTGTTTGTGGTAGTGGACACCTTATACTTTTACTAAAGTAAATATGTCTCTGGTTATTTGTACTTTTATTTAAGTACTGAGATTCAGTACTTCCTCCACCGCGGCTCCGACAATCTCCGAAAACCTGTCTCCCAGGAGGGGCACAGGAAGTGTCATGACCTTATATGGGAATTTGCGGGGCGGTTTTTTATGCTAATTAGGAACAACTGGCACGCGCTTTCAGTTACGAAGATGTGGGATTCATCAATCCTAAGAACACAGGTGCGAACAAATCTGCTGTTTAAGAACACGTCATGAAAGACTTTTCTTAGGAACCTTCTTAAGAACATATTTAAGAGAAAACTTAGGAAGATATTGGTGAATGAGGCCCATTGTTCTTAGACATAACTCTTTAAGTGCCTTATGTTGTTGTGAATAAAGCAGCTATACAAATTTGCAGTATACTGTATTTTGTGTAAATGTAGTGACCTCAGTATCATTTTGCCAACCCACTCCCCCACTGATTTAATTCTTAAAACAATTAATTGCATCCCACCATTAATCATGTTATTTTATAAATGTTAGAGATGGACCAGGTCAGCACTTTATTTGAAGGGCCACAAACATGATGAAGTAATGAAGTAGTAATGTTTAGTTAGAATACATTTACACTGCTGTGACTGGTCAGTTTTTTTGAAGAAGACATGAACATCATTAATAAATCAGAAATCATGATGAATGAAATCCCTTAATTGATGCATTCATTAACGTATTGTTCCTGTTCCAGTATGTCCAAAACTCTGCCGCCAGGGTCCTCACCCACAGCAAGACCTGGCAGCACATCACCCCAACCTTCATCCACCTTCACTGGCTCCCAATTAAGTCCCGCATCACATACAAAATCCTCCTTCTCACCTACAAATCCCTACATTCCCTGGCCCCTCAGTGCCTCTCCGACCTCCTCTATCCATACACCCCCACCCCAAAACCTGCGGTCCTCAGACGGCGTTTGGTGTTTTAAGCCCCCAACTTCGTCTTCCAGGCAGCGCTGCCTGGAAGGCAGTAGGATTAGGCAATGGTTAGGGTTAAGGTGGAAGGCACTAGGCTTAGGCAATGGTAAGGGTTAAGGTTAGGGTTACGTGCCTTGAAAAGTGGTAATGGCTCAGTGGATATGACACATGCCTTTAGTGTGGGAGATCTGGGTTCAATTTGCACTGCGATACAACCAATGTGTCCCTGAGCAAGACACTTAGCCCATAGTTGCTCCAGAGGCATGCATCCTCTGACACATGTAGCAACTGTAAGTCGCTTTGGATAAAAGCGTCAGCTAAATGACACGTAATGTAATGAAGTCAATGGTCACAGCGCTGCCTTGAAGTCGACGTCGGGGGCTTAAAACACCATCAAGCTCCTCAGACGCTGGCCTGCTCTCCATTCCCCACACCAGACTCTGTACCTTCGGAGACAGAGCCTTTGGCGTTGCAGCCCCATTCCTCTAGCAGATATCCGAAATGCTACATCCCTGGAAATTTTTTAAAAACTCCTGAAAGACCACCTGTTTACCACAGCCTACAACCTCCCTTAGCTTAGCCACAGTAATTATGTGAAGTGTACATCAATGAATTCATGCTTTTTCATGCATGAAGTCATGTACCATTATTATAAAGTGTTACCAAGTTTATTTTATTGAGAAAAGTGTTATACAGCCAAACAACAAAATGATATGTATCTAACATGCATTATTTTTGTGATAACATACTTTAACTGTAACAGAGATTCTAAGAACATTTTGAGCGGGTGTTTTCTGGGCGTAGTTATTGAACTGGTAACCCAGCACAAGCGAGAGTTTTTGTGGACTACTTAACCACGGCGCACACCAAAAATGCGGCCCACTGGTTCCCCAAGTCCACCGCAGTTGGAAAATGAAAGAATGACACGCTGTCATCTTCACCGGTGGATGTACACCCAGCAAGCACAAACAAGCATGGTAGCGCAAATAAAGAAACGGCTAAATGGCTGGCTAGATAGATAGATAGATAGATAGATAGATAGTATGTAATATAAGCCTCTTTTTTTTTAATCCTGTTTTTCTGACATACAAGGTTTCTGCCCGACAGCAATGATATCAAAACTGATAAGCTTTATGAACAAAGTGATGAGTGTTGATTGGAGTGTTCATATGCCTAAAACTATCTTTTTTAAAGGTGATCATCATTATTTGCAATGAAAATCTCCAACAACATCTGCATTTCTTCAGAAGTCAAACCAAAGAAAAAGAGAAGCACAATACCTTTGACACTTCGAGAGACCCCCTCTCCAAACTCCACCATGTTGGAGTGTGAGCTTCTTCAGAAGTACGCAGCCCAATCTGAGAAGTAGACATCAGAGATGTCTAAATGATTCATCGGTTCCTTCCTCTGCACAGAAAAACGAGGGTTCTTCTCCATCCAGTGGAACACGTTGGATGCTGAATCATACATGTAAACAGAAGTATGATGATCCTAAGGTCTGTCGGTAGCAGGAGAATTGCAGCGCCACTTGGCTGTCGTAGAAGCAATGTAAAGTCCCACTGTCCCAAAAACTGGCCGAGATAACCCCAGTGTCCCGTCAGGCTGCTGCCTCCTGGATCACTGCTGGCAGATGGACTAGGTCAAGAAGAGACAATGTTAGAAAAACACAAGCTGAGATTTCATTATTCCACTGAAAATATCTCATATCAAGACAATGACATACTCCACGGTGGATCATATACAGGTGCACTGTCTCGGCTGTTTTTAGAACTGAACGCTTTGAGCAATAGCTGACACCAGGTTAAAAATGAGGTTACATTTGATTGGTTGCTAAGAGGGTCAAACTGTGGGATGCTTTAAACATCCGTCTTTGCCTTCAGTCTGACAATCGCACTGTGTGTTTTAGAAATATGGCAGCAGATTAGAATCTGCTGAAGAACTAACGCGTTCTTTTCCTGCCATGTGGTTTCAAAAAGCTTCATTATGAACTTGTTTAACTTCCTCATAGAACAGTGATACCACGAACACAGGACAGAGCGCGGGCTTGAAAACGGACCCAAACATTGGGGAAGAGTTATACATAAAAGGACAGGGCGTTTACGGTAAGAGGGCTTTATAGAGTGTCTGTTAAGGCTTACTTAAACAATCAATTTGCTTTCATTACAATTAACTTACGTGTTTATAATTTATTTCTTATGATTTTTATGATTTGTTCATTACTGGATACTGAATCCCCTTTAGACATGTTTTATGATATATACTGTAAAAATGTGTTTGATATGTTTTTTGTCCAACAAAAAACATTCAATACCATTAGTTTAAATGACAAAAGTTGCATCTAGTATCTATGAATGTGCCGATATTTTACATTTTAAAAAGTATTGATGTCTCCTACTTCACTGAAAAGTCCATACAGTGTACATACGTATAATGCATATGATCCAGCATACTGGACCATGATTGGCTTCCCAACTGTGATGTCACAATATCCTGCTCGCACATACACGTTTAACAGTAAACTGAAACTGAGATTTAAGGTCAGTGCAGAGAAACTTTCGTCAAGTAAATGAATGTGAAAACAACCTCTAGAATCAACAGTGAAGCTCAAAGATCAAACTCAGGTAACAATAACCCCAAAAAAATATTTTTGGGGGCTTTAAAATGACCACATTGGCTCCAAGAGGGGGCAAGGGGAACATATGTGGTTGGCAGGAGTCAGCTGATTATACGAGATTAAGGAGAATGGCGGTGTGTGCATGCACAGTGGCTCACTGATCTGATAAAAGAAGCGCTGGGGACTTAAAGTGTCACACTTTGTTCTACATACTGTATGTGGTCAACGCCCCGAACTCTGTCAGTTTGGGGAAATACATCTCAGCTCTGTCAACGCTGACTACTTTTGACACCTAGCAGCTTCAGAAATGTCAAAAAGTCAGCCAACGACGCAGTAATGGTAGACTGACTCTTAATGTGGACTGGACAAAAGACATGGCCGTGGGCTGCAGGATGGGTCAGATACATTTGCTTTACTGGGTACCTTGGCGTTTAACTGCATTCTTCAATATGCATGGATCACAACAAACATGCATGTCTGACCATCTGAGCTGCTGTATCCGACTGTGACAGATGAGGTGATTCCTTCCACAAAAACAAAGAGCATCAGAAGAATAGTAACTTCTTAGTTAGTAATAGTAACAAGGCATGCTTTGACTTATATTGTCTCTGGTACAGATATCAGGTGGGGAAAGATTTGAGCTTCCTTGCATGAACTAATACTCCGCCCCTTAACAATAAAAGCCCCTTTACGCTGATTTAGAGTGCCACTGCTGTTGCAGCGTTATACGCACAATGAGGAGCTTCAGCTTAATATCAGCTTTACTTCTCTGCAGCCTCAGTAAGTCCTGGTAATGAATTATTCTGAGCAGCAAATATATTCTAATCTGTCTTTTATCCAGTAACCCACCATTATTTTTAACACTCAGATGACTTAGTATTGTATTGTACACGTTTAGAAGTGTCTTTATTGAGGAGTAAATCTCTTTCTGTCTCTGCTGTTTGTTTCAGGCTGGATCTCCGTCTCAGCTTCTGAGTCTCACACTGTGGAGGTCCAGTCTGGTGGAGACGTCACTCTGATGTGCTCCAACATTTCCAGCACTCCAACTCAGACAGAATGGTTCAGAGTGATTAACAGAACAAAGCCCAGCTGCGTCTCCTCTATGTACGGGTCTGATGGTAAACCTTCTTTCTGTGATGGATTTCAAAATGGATTTGAGATGAGCTCCAACATCTCTTCTGTCTTTCTTAAAATCAAGAGAGTGGATTTATCTGACTCTGGACTGTATTTCTGTGGATTTTACATAGACGGACATACAGTCATCGCCGGTTCAACACATTTAAAAGCTCAAGGTAAGATTGTAGTTAAGCCTCAGAGATCTGTTTCCATCATATTTACAGTTTATATCACATTTATTGTCACAGTCATATGAAAACAACATAAAGACAAACAAGAAACCAATACGTGTCAAATTCTTTATTTTTTGTCTTTTTAAAAGGTAACAGTGAATCTGATTTTGGAGTGGATTCAAAGACTGAAAGTAAGGTTCTCCTTTTTCACTGTGCAAGTTTCCACAGAGCCGGTCATTTAGATCTTAAACAGCTCTTCTAAAACAGATATTTATTCTGTAATTTGTCTTGTAGAGGAGTCTGAAGGAATGACAAACGTCATGATTGTGATCCTGGGTGCTCTGACTGTTTTCCTCACTATAGTCGTCATTGTTCTGGCTGTTAAAATCAGGAAACTTCAGACAGGTACAGCTGATCTATAATTTGATGCACATGATGGATAAATCCAAAGCAAAGTATATGGTCAATAGTAATAAACTAATAAAACTTGATTTTCCATTTAGCTGTGATTGAAGAACCGCAGGCAGAAAGAAACAAGGTGAACCCAGCATTAACTTATATAAACTGTGTGTGTGTGTGTGTGTGTGTGTTTTTGAAAATGCATTCAAATACATGACAAATCTGTTAATGGTCTGTGTTCCGAGCTGCTGCAAACAGCTAATTCAGGCATGCAGGAAGTCATCATATTCAAAGTAACATTTGATGATCTTCAATAATTCCTATTTTTAAACTAATTTCAGCTGTTATCTTTAAACTGACAGTTTAGGTTCTTTAAGCTAAATTACTGGTTTTGCCAGCATTTGCTAGACCATCTGAACCCAGCCCCTCCTCACCCAGAAAAAGATAGTATAGGTTGATTATGCAAGCATAACGACCCACAGTTAGGTTTCTTGTTAGGCGGCCACCTCATGGCTGAAGTAACTATCAGCAGAGCAAACGAGGAAGGAAGGTGACAAAGTATAGGAGCGCAAAATTCTGTGTGAAGACCTCCTATTATGCTCATTTTCTTAAGGTTTGTAATTGTATTTACAGGTTGTACGAGAATAGGTTTACATGGTTTCATTTAAAAATAAAACCACCATATATTTGTTGTACTGCACATTGTTGCAGCTCCTCTTTTCACCCTGTGTGTTGAGCTCTCTGTTTTAGCTACAGAGTGAGACATCCCACTTCTGTTCCATCTTTGTTGGGAGTCAAACATGCACAGCAGGTAAGGCAGAAGCAGAGTAGGGAAGGGCCTGACAAGCAAGCTAGCTTGGTTTGAGGGCGTGCCACGCTAGGAGCTAGGCGAGCATTATAACTTGTGTTACAAAGTGACACAAAAGTATGCGTGTTTGTCTCTGAAGTAAAGGCTGGACTACAATAGAGCTGTTTGGAGCAGTTGGTGAACAGTGTTTTTTCTTGGAGATGCTAAGTCCCTTTGGGCTGGACTTTGGGCTTTTTCACTTTGTAAACCTATTACATGCACAAAAAAGATTTATAACACAATAAAGGAAAGGGAAAAAGCCAAAAAGCATAATATGAGTACTTAGAACTGTCACATGATTAAACCGCCACAATGCGGCAGTAAATAGAACGGTTCTACTGTATGTGTCGTTTTGGGAGTCTTTGGCAATCAACCTTTTGTGTTTGAGGATGTGTAGTCCGAAACAAATGAAAATGCCCCATCAGCTCAATCTGAAGATATTTTGTCAAGAAAGAGACCGTATGGCCTTTTTTCCAAGCCAGATGCATAGAGTTACAGTCAAACTGTTACAAAACCAAGACAAAACTATTTTGAAATTAAAATATAACCACTGTAAGGTGTAGCAATTTTAGATCTGTGACCTAAGTCCTATGAGTTTCAACAATCCGAGTTGCTATTATGCTTTTTTGGATTTTTCCTGTCTTTTAGTGCGTTAGTTTTTTGTGTACATAATAGATGTATAAAATACAAAAAAACGCCACTCTAAATAGAGCTTTCTCTTCCACAGACTGCACTTTTTTCTCAACTGCCTAAAACACCTCGCCCACATTCCCGTTTGAAATTCCTCAATAAGTGATGTCACAGATTGAGAATGCCAGCCCAGTTTGTGCTGCCCATAGGTGCTGCCTGAACTAGCACAGCACACCCAGCGGCTTGTTTGAGTTAGGTTGGCCAATCACATCAGAGAGGGCCAGCTGACCAATCAGAGCAGACTGGGCTTTTCGGGAAGGTGGGCCAAGAGCTTAGACAGGATGTTTTAGAGAGAGGAACTGCAGCAATGGGCAGTATGAGAAACATAATGTTTTTTGAACATCAAAGCATGAAAACATATTCTAGTAGACCCAAAGAGTACAAATGTGATGCTGAAAAGGAGTATAATCGGGGCTCTTTAAATTGCCCAACCCAGCTGTGATTCTATTGAAAAGCATGTTCTTAGCTAAACTGTGCTCAACGCTCCTTTTAGTTTAAACGATTCCTTTTTTGGAACTACCAAAAACTTGGCTAAGTCAGCTACAGAGTGTGTGTGATTTAGTGTGTGACTCTGAATACTCTGATTTACAGGATCTGGGCTCAGATGAACTGAACTACGCAGCTCTAAATTTCCAGGCGAAAACCAAAAGAAGCCGCAGGCCTGCATCAGAGAGAGAGCTGGAGCCACATGTTGTGTATGCTGCCACCAGATAGACTCAGGAAACATCTGGAACTGCAGCTCAGAGTGACACTGATGCTTCAATATGTTAATCTGATGATGTGTTTTTACGTGTGGGAGGAGTCTACTGCCAAAAAATAAATTTGGGGAAAAAAATCTTATTTTACTTCTTTCTTATTTGTCTGAGAGGAAACAGAGCATGCTTAATGTGTGATGGAGGAAGAGGCAGAAAAGACACTGATATCTGCCAGACTTTTTGTTTGACAGGAAGAGACAGTGAGGTGTGGTCTGAGTACAACTGAGGTGAAGACCGTGAGGTGTCTGAGGTCAAAGCTCTGTGCAAAGTAAAAAAAGAAGTGAAACTAGCCTACTTGTTTTGCAAAATGAAACCGCTGTACAGGACTGCTGTTCTTACAGAACACGATTAATGTTCCCTTAAAACATATCAATCACTCATCACCTTACACAAACTCACTTAACTACTTTACCTTTGTACACTACGTCAACATTCGCATTCAAAACTGAACAGAAAGGCCTGATGCAAGTGCTTCATTTTCTATTTTGCACGTACTCATCTATCAGGTTCCTGATGTTGGGAGCTGTTAACTGAAATAGTTTCAGTAGAGTGCAGGGAAGTACGCTGGAATTAGTAAGTGGTATTCTCATCATCAAACAACAGCATAATGGAGAATGGTAATATCAAACAATACTACGAGTCCACAGCCATGTTAGTGTCTCTGTGAGGCTATATTTAGACTCTGAGATGCTTTAGGTTACTGTAAGTACATTAGCATGCTAACATGGTCAAAGTATCAATGATACATCACATGTCACAGCAATCCATCCAACAGTTGCTGAGAAATATCACGTAAAACCACGCACGTCAACCTCACAGTGGTGCTAGAGGAAGAGTCAGGGGATCTCTAAGGTCATTATGCTTCATCCTCTGGGGACCATGAATATCTGTACAAAATGTCACGACACTCCATATTTCATGATATACTATAGTCTAGACCCAAGAGGTGGACCTTTGACTGACTGACTGGCATTGCCATCGCTCTAGTGGAAAAAAAACATTCCATCCAAATGTAGTACCAATTTTCCAGAAAAATGGTAAAAAGAAGATGTGAATTGGGTGCCTGGGTGATCTAGTGGTAGAGCGCACGCCGATGTATAGAGGCTCAGTTCTCGACGCAAAGAATTTGGGTTTGATTCCAACTTGCATGTCATTCCCCCTCTCTCTCCCCTTTTATGTGGAAGCGGTCACAAAAAGGTCTAAATGCCAAAAAAAATCATTATATATATATATATATATATATATATATATATATATATATATATATATATAAAAATATATATAGTTCAAGTTTAATTTTTGAAGGTTTTTCTGAGTTTTAATTTACATTGTGCTATGCAGCTGGGATTCTATTAAAAATCATGTTTGTTCTTAGCTAAACTAAAACTGCTAAAAAAAAAATTTCCTTTCTGGAACTACCAACAAATCCACCAATTTTACAGATTTTGTGCTAACTCATCAACAGTATGTGTGTGATTAAGTGTGCAACTCTGAATACTGTGATTTACAGGATCTGGGCTCAGATGAACTGAACTACGCAGCTCTAAATTTCCAGGCAAAACCCAAAAGAAGCCGCAGGCCTGCATCAGAGAGAGAGCTGGAGCCACATGTGTATGCTGCCACCAGATAGACTCAGGAAACATTTGGAACTGCAGCTCAGACTGGAACCAATGCTTCATTATGTTAATCGGCTGATGTGTATTTGTGTGTGGATAGTGTGTGAGAGGAGTCTACTGCCAAAAAATAAATTTAGAATAATGTTTCTGTTTGTTGTTTTTGTCGGTCAGAGTGTTCCTCTTTCTTATTTTGTCTGAGAGGAAAAAGAGCATGTTCAATGTGTGATGAGGAAGAGAACTAAAGGACACTGATGGCTGCCAAAGTTATTTTAGGGTGAGTGAAATGGTGTGATGGTGTGTGGAGGAAGGAGGGAGTGATACACATCATTTGTTTGACAGGAAGAGACAGCACAGTGTGGTCTGAGAACAACTGAGGTAAAGATCATGAGGTGTCTGAGGTCAACACTCTGTGGAAAGTATAAAAGTATAAAAAGTAAGCAGCTTACTGGTTAATGACAACATGAAACTAGCTGTACAATTGCTATTCTCACAGAACACGGAAAATGCTCCCTCAAAACATGTATATCATTCTCTGACACTGTTAAATCACTCCACTCATCAGCACTTTACATTAACTCACTTAACTAGTTTACCTTCATACACTACATCACCATTTGCATTCAAAACTAAACAGAGGCCTGATGAAACCGTTTCATTTTCCTTTCTTTTCTTCATTTTGAACATACTCAGCCATAGTCTACACTCTGAACTATCAGGTTCCTGATGTTGAGAGCTGTTCACTGAAATAGTTTCACTAGAGTGCAGGAAAGTGAGCTGGAATAGGTATTCTCATAATCAAGAACTCAAACAGCAGCATAAAGCAGAATGGGGATGTTAAACTAGACTAATATGGTGTTTTTCCATTACATGGTATCTGCTCGACTCAACTTTACTCGTCTTTTTTGGTTTTCCATTATGAAACAAAGTACCTGGTACTAGCTGACAGGTACTTTTTTTAGTATCACCTCTGTCGAGGTTCCAAGCGAGCTGAGGCGATAATAAAAAGGTGACGTGAAAACCTGCTGACTACTGATTGGTCACAGAGAATCGTCACTAATCACTGCGTCATCGTTGACAGATGGGGGTGTCCTGAACAAAACCTGCCATTTTCAAATAGTTTAGCCAGCGGTGTTTTTTTTGCTGCCTCTAGCTTCTTTTGAAAGTAAATGTGTCTTCTGGCTGTGGCAACAGCCGTAAACAACGCACCTTCGACGTTTTGTGTGTGTCGCGTTAGGTCACGGCAGTTTCCTGCGGTGTCATGACGACCAGCCACGCTCGCCTCATGCATGAGGCAGTACTAAATTTGCAATGGAAAAAGAAAGATGGGGCACTGCGGCCGAGTCGAGCCAAACTGAGCTGCGCTGATACTAGCAGTGGGTAAGCGCCAATAGTGCGTCCCATTTGTACTCAGAAGTCAGATTTTCTGAGGTCAAATTAGGAAAAACACCCCCTGACCTCGTATTTCTGAGCTCATAACTCAGACAACCTCGCAGTACCCCGAGCTCAAAATCCTACATGGCTGCTCCGTGCATCAACAGTTGTGAAAGCTGTAAGGTTGTTAGCACTTCTTTCTTATTTGTGTCTCACTAAATCAGTCGTACAAACAGTCCTGTCCAACTTCTATCTGTGGACATGTCGTTACCCTTTTTGCATGCACAGAAACCGTGTAATCCATTGTTAACTGTTGGTATTACTAACAATGGCTTACCTGGCTAGAGCTAAGGAACTGTTCGTTATTTACTTAAGGGGCCACCAGAGGAGTTTTGGGACCTTTAGTCAAAATAGATATGACCCTCCCCTCGCCAGTAACACTTTTTCTATGACCCTCCAAAACAATTTGGAAAAAAGGCATGACCCTCCCTGAAAAATGTATCGATACCTTCTAAAGGGGTGATAGAATGCAAAATAGATTTTACCCTGTCATAGTTGACTAACGACGTAAATAGGACATACATAGAAGCTCAAAATCCCATTGACACCCCTTTACTATGAAAATCTCATATTTTGAAACTGCTGCTGAAAACGGGCAAATCTCAACAAAGCTGGAAGTTGACGTCAACCTCCCAAGACCTGTACCTTTGTCCCGCCCATGGGTGTATTAAGAGAACAGTCACGCCCCAACATTTACATAGGCTACACAACTGACCTGAGATCAGGTAGTCTTCTGAATTTAGGTCACGCAGATCTCTGCTATTCCATTACAAAATTCACTTCTGAAACTTTTATGCGAGAAATCAACTACCGTATTTTCCGGACTATAAGTCGCACTTTTTTTTCCTACTTTGGCTGGTCCTGCGACTTATAGTCAGGTGCGACTTATATATCAAAATATATATAATTTAACATGTTTTTTACATGTTAATTCATACTGAAAACATTACCGTCTACAGTCGGCGAGAGGGGCCTAGGCTTGTGACAACTAGAACGCTCCTCCTAAAGACAACTGAGAAAGAAAAGAGTTAACAAACTGCAGGTAGTAAAATATGCAGCCGAAAACGCTAATCGAGCAGTAGAAAGAGAGTTTGAAATGAGGGAGAAACTTATCAGGGAGACCGGCGAAAAGGTGACTCTTACTGCAATGAAGAAAACAAAGAAAGCTAATCGTGGGCTGAAAGCAAGATGGCCAGAGCTGGAGGAACGAGTCGGGAGGGGCTCGTTCATGGTGCAGTTACGTCTCCACGCCTTTTAATCCATCCATGCTCCACGCCCTGGTAGCTAGTTGTTCTGTGTGCTATTGTATAGTTCAATAAACTGTTAATGTGTTCCGTTAACATACCGGACACCTACCGTATTCAGCGTATTGTTCTGTGTGCTATTGTGTAGTTGAATAACTCTTGTATTTATAATCTAAATAAATGCGACTTATAGTCCGGTGCGACTTATATAGTTTTTTTTTCTCTTCATGACGCATTTTTTGACTGATGCGACTTATACTCCGGAGCGACTTATTGTCTGAAAAATACGGTATACATAAAGCTCAAATATGGGCCGTTTTATGAAAATGGATGGCTAATTGCAAATTTTGTCAGACTGTGTGTCGGAGTTCAGTGGCCGGTGCTGCCTGGGTTGCTGCCTCGCCGCCTGGACTGCCTTCCTTCACAGACCCCGGCCTGCTGTGAGCTCGATTGAGCTCCGTCACAGCTGGCAGCCCACAGCACTCCATACCCGCGCAAAGTCACCGTTTCTTGGGCTAATGGACTACCAAACGCCGCTGCTCTGACAGAGCTCCAGGGCCTGCAACTTCTCTCTTCCTGCTAAATGTCCGGTGTATGGGAGTGAGAGCGCGGTCAGCGAGCTTGTTACATCAGCAATCTCTTGGGGAAAATATTGCATTTGTGTTTATTTCAGGTATTAATGTGGGAAACTCATTGTTCAACACATATGTATCATCTGCCACTGCAGCCAAGCGTAAAAATCTTTCTTGCAGTATTTCGACTTCTTTCAAGTTTCAACAAATGCTTTTTATGTAAAGTGAAAAAGGGAAAGGGCTTCAATAGAGGGGGAGAATGGTTCAGAAATCTGTAAAGGCATGTTGGTGGTCATGAAGGTGTCTTAAATGATGGCTGTATATAACCGCAGGAGTCACCGATATGTTTAGTGAAAACTTTTATCTCATATCGTGTCAGAACGTTAAATGTTAAAATAAGATGTTCCAAGAACCAAATGTTCCGGAACATAAATGTTATGTGCAAATTGCATTGACGGTTTGCTGTGAGCGGTAGGATGAAAGCCAAGACACCCCGCCCCTCTTAACTCCTCTATAAGAGCTCAGCGGTACAAACTATTCTTGCAGTGACATGTTTAAACGCACAATGAGGAGCTTCACCTTTGTAACCGCTTTACTTCTCTGCAGCCTCAGTAAGTACTGATACTGTTATTCTCAGCACTGAGATGTTGTTGTTGCCAGTAAGTACTGCATTATACACTCAGGAATTAATCTCTGTCTCTGCTGTTTGTTTCAGGCTGGATCTCTGTCTCAGCTTCTGAGTCTCACACTGTGGAGGTCCAGTCTGGTGGAGACGTCACTCTGATGTGCGCCAACATTTCCAGCACTCAAACTGAGACAGAATGGTTCAGAGTGATCAACAGAAACAAACCCAGCTGCATCTCCTCTATGTATTCATACGATGGTGGCAAACCGTTTTGTGATGGATTTGAAAATGGATTTGAGATGAGCTCCAACATCTCTGCTGTCTTTCTTAAAATCAAGAAAGTGGATTTATCTGACTCTGGACTGTATTTCTGTGGATTTTACATAAACGGACATACAGTCTTCACCAGTGCAACACATTTAAAAGTTCAAGGTACAATTGTAGTTAAGCCTCAGAGATCTGTTTCCATCATATTTACAGTTTATCTCACATTTATTGTCACAGTTGTATGAAAACAGCATAAAGACAAACAAGAAACCAATACGTGTCAAATAATGTCATTTATAATGTCTTAAAGGTGACGGTGAATTTAATTTTGGAGTGGATTTAAATACTGAAAGTAAGGTTATCCTTTTTCATTATGCGAGTTACCACAGAGCCAGTCATTTCAATCTTAACCATCTCTTTTAAAAACTGACTAATTCTGTAATTTGTCTTGTAGAGGAGTCTGATGGAATGACAAACATGAGTGTGATCCTGGGAGCTCTGAGTGTTTTCCTCACTATAGTGGTCATTGTTCTGGCTGTTAAAATCAGGAAACTTCAGACAGGTACAGTTGATCTAATTTGATGCATATGATGGATAAATCCAAAGCAAAGTATATGGTCAGTAATAATTAACTAATGAGACTTTTTGTTTTTCCATTTAGCTGTGAATGAAGAACAGCAGCCAGAAAGAAACAAGGTGAACCCAGCATTAACTTATATAAACTGTGTGTTATGGTTTTAAAGATGCTCAACCAGAAGATATATTGTCATGAGAGAGAACATGTAGCCTTCCTGCTAGTTAGAAAATTGTTATTTCAAAAATAAAATATAACCACTGTAGGATGCAGAAATTTAAGTTATGTTAATGAATGTTTGTCATACAATGTTTCCTATGTCTAAATGGTGTTTGAACAACCCTGGGTTAATTTCCGTAGGTTTTTTCATATTTTTAAATTAAATTGTGCAACACAGCTGGGATTCTGTTCAAGATCATGTTTGTTCTTAGCTAAACTAAAGCAGCTAATAAATGGTTTCTTTGTGAAACTACCAACAAATCCACCAATTTCACAGATTGTTGGCAAATTCAGCTACAGGGTGTGTGTGATTCAGTGTGTGACTCTGAATATTCTGATTTACAGGATCTGGGCTCAGATGACCTGAACTACGCAGCTCTAAATTTCAAGGCAAAACCCAAAAGAAGCCGCAGGCCTGCATCAGAGAGAGAGATGGAGCCACATGTTGTGTATGCTGCCACCAGATAGACTCAGGAAACATCTGGAACTGCAGCTCAGAGTGACACTGATGCTTCATTAGGCCATATTAATTTGTTGTTTTTTGTGTGTGGGTGACAGGTAGAAAGATTCATTGGTATTTGTGATTGTGTCTGTTTTTCCTGCCTTATGTGTCTCTCTCGGTCAAATTGTCAATTTTTTTATTTTCTATGAGAGGAAGAAGAGCATGCTTAATGTGTGATGGAGGAAGACACAGAATGGACACTGATGGCTGTCAGACCCTTTTACAGGGCGAGTGAAATGGTCTGTGGAGGGAGGAGTGAGTGATCACTTGTCTGACAGGAAGAGACGGTGTGGTCTGAAAACAACTGAGGTTAGGTTCATTACGTGTCTTCAGTCAACACTGTGTAAAGTATCAAAGGAAGCAGTGATACTAGCTTACTTGTTTATGAGAACATTAAACTGCTATATTTAGACTTCAACATCTGCAAAGAGGCCTGATGCAACTACTTCATTTCTGCCAGAGTACACTGCTCTCCATTTTATACATACTCCGCCATAATCTCAGGTTACACTCTCAACTATCAGGTTCCTGACATGTGTGCACTGAACCAGTTTCACTAGAGTACAGGGAAGTAAGCTGGAATAAGAAAGTCATTTAGGCAATGCTTTGTGCTAGGAAATTGTAGGGGTCACATACAATTTCATTGCGAACCATCCAGCAGCTGCTGTGATTTTGGGATACATCCTCTGGGCACTATTGTCCCTAATTTTGACCAGGTGGAAAAAACATTAACGTTATCCAACACCACAGATCCATTTTTAAGGACTACGCCAGAAAAGATAAGGCATGGAAATTAAATATAGGAGTGCTTGGAGTGGAAGGTAGATACTAGCTTAATAAACACATGATTGTTCTTTCAAGTACTTGTAGAGAGCCTTTCAGGGAGTCAGGCAGCAAGATCCTCCACTTCTGAGATGCTCCTGGGGTGGTTTGGTGCGTGGCGGAGGACGGAACAAAACCGTGGCACAGCCAATCACTTCTGAACCTGCTGGAATTTCAGGGTTAGAGTAGCAGTCAATTTAATAGTTGATGAGATCAGGCTGTTCTCATGAAGTATTTGTATATATACAGTGAGGAAAATAAGTATTTGAACACCCTGCTATTTTGCAAGTTCTCCCACTTAGAAATCATGGAGGGGTCTGAAATTGTCATCGTAGGTGCATGTCCACTGTGAGAGACAATCTAAAAAAAAAAATCCAGAAATCACAATGTATGCTTTTTTAACTATTTGTATGATACAGCTGCAAATAAGTATTTGAATACCTGAGAAAATCAATGTTAATATTTGGTACAGTAGCCTTTGTTTGCAAGTACAGAGGTCAAACGTTTCCTGTAGTTTTTCACCAGGTTTGCACATACTGCAGGAGGGATTTTGGCCCACTCCTCCACACAGATCTTCTGTAGATCAGTCAGGTTTCTGAGCTGTCGCTGAGAAACACAGAGTTTGAGCTCCCTCCAAAGATTCTCTATTGGGTTTAGGTCTGGAGACTGACCAGGCCACTCCAGAACCTTGATATGCTTCTTACAGAGCCACTCCTTGGTTATCCTGGCTGTGTGCTACGGGTCATTGTCATGTTGGAAGACCCAGCCTCGACCCATCTTCAATGCTCTAACAGGGAAGGAGGTTGTTCCCCAAAATCTCGCAATGCATGGCCCCGGTCATCCTCTCCTTAATACAGTGCAGTCGCCCTGTCCCATGTGCAGAAAAACGCCCCCAAAGCATGATGCTACCACCCCCATGCTTCACAGTAGGGATGGTGCTCTTGGGATGGTACTCTTCATTCTTCTTCCTCCAAACACGGTTAGTGGAATTATGACCAAAAAGTTCTATTTTGGCCTCATCTGACCACATGACTTTCTCCCATGACTCCTCTGGATCATCCAAATGGTCATTGGCAAACTTAAGACGGGCCTTGACATGTGCTGGTTTAAGCAGGGGAACCTTCCGTGCCATGCATGATTTCAAACCAGGACGTCTTAGTGTATTACCAACAGTAACCTTGGAAACGGTGGTCCCAGCTCTTTTCAGGTCATTGACCAGCTCCTCCCGTGTAGTCCTGGGCTGATTTCTCACCTTTCTTAGGATCATTGAGACCCCACGAGGTGAGATCTTGCATGGAGCCCCAGTCCGAGGGAGATTGACGGTCATGTTTAGCTTCTTCCATTTTCTAATGATTGCTCCAACAGTGGACCTTTTTTCACCAAGCTGCTTGGCAATTTCCCCGTAGCCCGTTCCAGCCTTGTGGAGGTGTACCATTTTGTCTCTAGTGTCTTTGGACAGCTCGTTGGTCTTGGCCATGTTAGTAGTTGGATTCTTACTGATTATATGGGGTGGACAGGTGTCTTTATGCAGCTAATGACCTCAAACAGGTGCATCTAATTTAGGATAATAAATGGAGTGGAGGTGGACATTTTAAAGGCAGACTAACAGGTCTTTGAGGGTCAGAATTCTAGCTGATAGACAAGTGTTCAAATACTTATTTGCAGCTGTATCATACAAATAAATAGTTAAATCATTTATTGTGATTTCTGGATTTTTTTTTTAGATTATGTCTCTCACAGTGGACCTGCACCTACGAATACAATTTCAGACCCCTCCATCATTTCTAAGCGAGAGAACTTGCAAAATAGCAGGGTGTTCAAATACTTCTTTTCCTCACTGTAGCTACGAAAAGTAATGCACTGTAACTAAAATGTATTACACGTATTTATTGCTGTTTGCACCACATTGACTGCTATTGTATAAGGGCGCTTTGGTCTGCATAGGGAGGTCAGTGTATGGGGGGCGGGGGGAGGGTCATAAAACACAGGGCTTTCAAGCAGGGGAGCGGAGTTCATGTCCTGGGAGAAGTTAAGGGGAAAGCACATTTTAACATTTCACATTTAACTGTAAAGTCCACTAAACTTCGAGTCACAAAGAAGTCACTTTCACCCAGGAATTGCGTTTGTGTCCTGGGAGTATTTATAAAGGGCCCTGTGTTTTAACCCAAACCACAATCTTTTTTCGAATCTTAACTAGTTGTTTGGGTGTCCTATTAATTATCGTCCCCGTGTGACGCTCACCTTTTGTCGGCTAAACTTGACTGCAACAGCCTTTGAAAGGACCGGCACCTCATGGTAATCTGTTATAAATGACTGCAGTACAGCTTCTGGCCAGCAGTGGCAGCATTGAGCACAGAGCTACTGAGCAGCACTCCAGCTGTTGAAGGAGGAAGAAATCCAGTGCCATCTTGGATTTTACATGGTTTATACAGACTTTAATGGCAGAAACCTTTTTCATTTCTTTATGCCAGTCCACTCCTTCATTAGGGAAACGTCTAATGCAAGTCATGGTGAAACACATGTTTCAAGTGTTACCATGTCCTTTGTCACTAGAAGTAATGGGATTTTGTGATAATGTTCCATTATGCATGTTAAATGTGTCTCTGTTAACGATGTGTTCTTGTTGTGTCTTTATTTTTCCCTTCAACATCTTCCTGTCACTTTGCCCATTGGACACAGATGACACATCACTTGTTTGACAGGAAGAGACCGCAGTGGTGTCTGACCACAGCTGAGGTGAAAATGACAGATTTTTATAAGAAGCATGATGCTACTTAAAGCAATTAAGTTTCCAGTATGTGTCATCCCCTTCTATACTCCACTCATCACTGCACACAAACAGACTAATTGACCTTTTTCAAGATATGTCAATATCTGATTTCAGACTTGTGGAAAGCTCAAACACACATGTGCACAACCAGATATGAGAGCATTTACTTTTTGCATATTACCCCTATATTCCACTGGACGCATCTGCGCTGCGTTCCGTAGGCACCGAGGGCCCCGTGAGCAATCGCGGCCATTCAAGTCAATGCTTGGTATTTCACCAGCCGCACCACGCCAGGTCCCAGAAGCGTGTGTAAAGCGGCTCTCCACTCGCCAAAGATACTTTTTTACCCAAGCTGTTTGGACAGCCGGGCAGGAAGTGAAACAGTGAGATTATCCAGTCAATTCACGAAAACACACCCCCCAATATCTTTTTTGTCTCCTTTACAACACCGTGGACGACGAGAGATTCATCGTGGAGGTTGAAAAATGTAGAACACCAGAAAAGAGGAGTCAAGGAGTTTAATTACAGGCAGGGCTGGACTGGACATGTGGCATACCGGGCATTTTCCCAGTGGGCCGACACACTTTTGGGCCAAATCGCCGATATAAATAGGCCTTTTCAAATTTTTTGGGCGGGCCGGCCCATAAAGAACAAAAGGGCCGCAAATTTACAAATCCCACTATGGCCACGCCTCCCAGCCCTGAGACACAAGCTGTAATGGTTATGCTGGAAGATTAGCATTCATGTTAAAATGGACAAACAACCCCCAAAGTGCAAGGTAGGTGCAGAGAAATTACAGGAGAAAAAGATTAAGAATCTACAGGCGGATTCCTCAAAATGTGCCAAAATTTCTGACATGTTTGGGGCTGTAGTAGCTGTTTCAACATCAG
This sequence comes from Perca flavescens, assembly GCF_004354835.1. NCBI lineage: Eukaryota > Metazoa > Chordata > Actinopteri > Perciformes > Percidae > Perca > Perca flavescens. Next base: position 26,195,844 of record NC_041349.1, read on the forward strand.
CATTACCTGAAGCCGAGGAGGATAAGTGGATGGCTATACAATTCAATTTTATTTATAGTATGAAATCATAACAAGAGTTATCTCGAGACACTTTACAGATAGAGTAGGTCTAGACCACACTCTATAATTCACAAAGCCCCAACAATTAATAATTCCCCCAAGAGCAAGCATTGCGACAATGGGGAGGAAAAACTCCCTATTAGGAAGAAACCTCAGACAGACCCAGGCTCTTGGTAGGTGGTGTCGTTTGGGGATGTGATGAACAGTGCTAATAATAGTCAGATTAATAATGGAACTGTGACTTCAAATGGTAGTTGTAGTAGTTCATGTCCTATTAGGGCGCTGCAGGGCGTTACAGGATGTAGCGCGGCACAGCAGAGCATGGATGGACGTAGCAGGAAGCAGCAGGGTTCAGCAGGGACCCAGCATGACATTGCAGGGCACCGCAGAGCTTAGCAGGGAGTGCAGCGGGACCACGGCGACAGCTGCAACCAGGATCTTGGTGCCAACGTTCTCCAAGGAAATACGCTGGGTGAAAAAAAACATAAGGACTCCGGGGAGGAAACTCCCCAGTGCTAGGTTAGTAACAAGCATTTCTGGGACGGGATGCACACAAATGGAAATGGAGAGGAGAGAGCAACTCAGTGTGTCAAAGGAAGGAAGGAAGTCCCCCGGCAGTCTAGAACTATAACAGCGTAACTAAGAGAGACAGGCAGTTTAACGGAGGAGCAGAAACAACATCATGACAGGGAAGAAGCCGAGGAGGAGGAGAGTGACCATGACAGGGCCATGGGAGCGAGTGAGGAAAAGATGGAAGAGTAGAGGACAATATGCGCGTGTGTTTGTGTGTGTGTGTGTGTGTGTGTGTGTGTGTGTGTGTGTGTGTGTGTGTGTGTGTTGTGTGTGTGAGAGTGTGTGAGTGTGTGAGTGTGAGAGTGTGAAAGAGGAGGCGGTGAAGAGATCACGTGGGTAGCTAAGCCATGTGAGCTCAAGATGGCGGATAAAACACCGCAAGATCAAGATTGCGGATGAAGCATCGAGAGATGTGAGGTTCTTTGTAGGTTTTAGCACAAAGGCACAAAATGGCTACTCCTAGCGTTGAAATGGCAGGGAACAGCGTGAGATTTCAACACGTGATACAGACAAAGGGGATACACCACGGAGCGATTATGGTGCTGAAGTGGCAGTTGTAAAGCTCTGTTATGCTCTCACTTGACTATGGTAGCTGGCAAGGCCAGCTGTTTAATGTGGTGTGTGTATGTATGCGGTCGGTTAGTGTGTAAAAGAGGAAAGAAAGCACACTAAAGAAAAACACTTAACCAATAATCAATCCTCTCGTTCACTCAGGACTCCAACCTAACTTGACGTTATGGCAGGGGCCTGAGAAGTCGTCTAATGAAGGGAACGGTTTATTATACAGCCTCTGGTGGGCTAAACATCTGACTTTTTGCATGAATAATAACGGTCCCTTTGTCTACACAGGGCCACGATGCAACGGTCTTGTTACATCGCGGGGCTGTGGTCCGAGTGATGAAGAGAAGGTTTATTATCTCACTTAGTGCAGTAACTAAACTCTGTGGCGGGAGCAGGGTAGCATTACAATTTCAACAAGCTACAGTATCAACACAACATACCAACACTGTACCGTGATCCAGTACTTTCACAGCGATAAATTGGACTCTGTGGTCCCAATCAGATTAATAGTCAGATGTGCAACAGTAGCACTTAATCAATCACATTCAATGTCATAACATAGTTGCAGCAATAGCGGTTACAGACAATTAACAAAAACCTATTTCTCTGCCCAGAAACTTAAGCCTCTTACTGTGTTTTCTCATTCGTTAGTCCATAGATTGCCTCCATGGAACAGAATGGGTCCGGACCACTCGTCGGTGATTCACGGAAAACTTGTCTCTCTCTCCAAAAGCAGTGGAGAGCAAGTTACGTCGACTTGAGAAGAAACCGTTGTTTCCTCTTCTGCAGATCTGAAACACTGGTGCGTGTTTCACAGGATCCAGGGTGCTTCCAGAACACCAAAAATAGTCCACTCTCCGGAAAATGAAACTATTTAGTTACAGTACAAACGTTCAACTGTGTGCCAACCTGTAGCCGCTTTCGCAGGCAGTGGAAAGACAATGGTTTGTGGGGGTCACCGACTTTTATTCCTCAGGTCACGGACCACTGCTGCGTTCAGGGTCCCCAGCCAATGGGAAATCAGAGTTGTTAGATCTCTGGCTATTTTGAAACCTCTTTCCTTGTGAAGGCAACACATAGGTGTGACTTTAAGCTTCTGCAATTACATGTAGGTCTCATTTCTTTGTTAGAGAGGGGCTTCAGGCCTGTGGCCTGCCTCATGTTAGTCATGTGATTCCCTTTGTATTAGAGGCCACATGCTCCGAGGTCTTTGTTTAACAGATAGTGTTTAACCACACTGCTCTGGTCATATACATACAGGTGCTTTAATGTGTATGACATAAGATGTTCCAAGAACCAAACGTTTGAACTTAAATATGTGCAAAGGCATTGCATTGACAGGTTACCGAAAAAAAAAAAAAGAAAAAAAAGACACCCCGCCTCTAAACTCCTTTATAAGAGCGGTACAAACTATCTTTGCAGTAAACGTTTAAACACAGAATGAGGAGCTTCACCTTGATAACAGCTTTACTTCTCTGCAGCCTCAGTAAGTACTGACATTTGGTTATTCTCAGCACCAAATCATCTAATAAATAACGCAACAGAATTTCAACTTTCAAATAAGAACTGAATTATTGTTGTCGTTGCATTAATACAGTAAGTGCTGCATGATACGCTCAGGGATAACTCTCCGTCTCTGCCGTTTGTTTCAGGCTGGATCTCTGTCTCAGCTCAAGGTACAATATAAGTTAAGCATTAGAGATCTATTTTTCTCATCATATTCACAGTACATCTCACATTTATTGTCCCAGTCATATTAAAACAGCATAAAGACAAACAAGAAAACAATATGTGTCAAATGAGGTAATTTAAATATGTTTTAATGGTGACTGTGAATCTGATTTTGAAAGAAAGCCTGAAAGTAAGGTTCTACTTTTTCACTGTGCAAGCAACCACAGAGTCATTTAAATCTTAACCATGTCTTTTAAAAAAGGGACTCTATTTCTGTCATTTGTCTTGTAGAGGAGTCTGATGGAATGATAAACCTCAAGAGTTTTATCCTGGGTGCTCTGACTGTTCTGACTGTTCTCCTCACTATAGTCATCATTGTTCTGGCTGTTAAAATCAGGAAACGTCAGACAGGTACAGTTTATCTATAATTTGATGTACATGATGGATAAATCCAAAGCAAAGTATATGAACAGTAAAAATTAACTAATGAAACTTTTGTCTTTTTTCCCTATTGAGCTGTGAATGAAGACCAGCAGCCAGAAAGAAACAAGGTGAACCCAGCATTAACTTATATAAACTGTGTGTTATGGTTTTGAAGATGCTCAACCAGAAGATATGTCAGGAGAGAGGACATTTTAATTTAAATTGTGCTATGCAGCTGGGATTCTATTTAAGATCATGTTTGCTATTAGCTAAACTAAAACTGCTAAAAAACGGTTCCTTTGTAAAACTACCAACAAATCCACCAATTTCACAGATTTTTTGCTTACTCTGCAACAGTCTGTGTGTGATTCAGTGTGTGACTCTGAATACTACGATTTACAGGATCTGGGCTCAGATGAACTGAACTACACAGCTCTAAATTTCCAGCCAAAACCCATAAGAAGCAGCAGGCCTGCATCAGAGAGAGAGATGGAGCCACATGTTGTGTATGCTGCCACCAGATAGACTCAGGAAACATCTGGAACTGCAGCTCAGAGTGGAACCGATGCTTCATTATGTTAATCGGCTGATGTGTTTGTGTGTGGATGGTGTGTGGAAGGAGTAATTGTCAAAATAAATTCAGAATAATGTCTCTGCATTTACGGTTTGTGGTTTCTTTCTGTCTCTCTCTCGGTCAAAGTGTCCATCTTATTTCATCTGAGAGGAAGAAGAGCATGCTTAATGTATGATGGAGGAAGAAGCAGAAAAGGACACTGATGTGGTGTGTGGAGGGAGCAGGGAGTGATCCACATCACTCGTTTGACAGGAAGAGACAGCACAGTGTGGTCTGAGAACAACTGAGGTAAAGATCATGAGGTCTTTGAATCAACACTCTATGGAGAGTGAAAAAGAAAGCAGTGAAACTAGCCTACTTAATAAATCAATAAACTAGCTGTACAATTGCTAAAATTGCTCCTTTTAAATAAACTCGCTTAATTACTTTCTTTCTACATTATGTCATCATTTGCATTAAAAACTGTACAGAGAGGCCTGATACAACTGCTTAATTTTTTATTTTGTAGGCAAGTACATGGGAATAAGTAAGTGGAAGTCTCATAATCTCCGAGCTAGGTACGTTAGCATGCTAACATGGTCACAATATCAATGTTAGGGGACATCACATTTCATAGCAATCCATCCAACAGTTGCTGAGATACCGGACTTAACCCTTGTGTTGACTTTGGGTCAAATTGACCAGTTTTCAAATTTTTTTTTTTATATCAGAAAATATGTGATGTAGAAATAAGCACTGAAAATGTGTAGAAGAAAAATTGAACAATTTAAAATGTTGGAAAAAGCAAAAACAAACTGAAAAAAAAGGCGTAAAAAACAACACAAGGGTTAAAACCACGAATGTCAACCTCACAGTGGTGCTAGAGGAAGAGTCAGGGGATCTCTAAAGTCATTAGGCTACATCCTCTGGGGACCATGAATATCTGTACAAGAGGTCATGATAATAATAGTTGTTGAGATATTTCAGACTGGACCCAAGAGGTGGACTGATTGACCGGCTGACTGGCCTTGCCATCACTCATGTCATATCACCAGGACAGATTTGAGCATCAACAGGAAAACTCCATAGTGTTGGGTTTTGAATCTTTGACACAAAAATGCAGAGTGAATTAATCATTTAACATTATTATATGGGAGCTGGTCCTTGGTAGAAGATCTTGTCACATTTCATGTCATACCAGACTGTTATGGATTAGGTAAGGGTGCTTTAACGTGTATGACGTGTTATAAGATGTTCCAAGAACCAAACGTTTCGGAGCTTAAAGGTCCCATGGCATGGACATTTGAAGGTTTGAGGTTTTTTAACATTAATATGAGTTCCCCCAGCCTGCCTATGGTACCCCAGTGGTTAGAAATGGTGATAGGTGTAAACCGAGCCCTGGGTATCCTGCTCTGCCTTTGAGAAAATGAAAGCTCAGATGGGCCAATCTGGAATCTTCTCCTTATGAGGTCATAAGGAGCAAGGTTACCTCCCCTTTCTCTGCTTTGCCCACCCAGAGAATTTGGCCCACCCATGAGAGAGAGAGACATCATGGCTTTCAAATGAGCAAAGTGGCAGTTGGTCAAGTCTGGTGGAGACGTTACTCTGATGTGCTCCAACATTTCCAGGACTCCAACTCAGACAGAATGGTTCAGAGTGATCAACAGGAAATAGCCCAGCTGCGTCTCCTCTATGTACGGGTCTGATGGCAAACCTTCATTCTGTGATGGATTTCAAAATGGATTTGAGATGAGCGCCAACATCTCTGCTGTCTTTCTTCAAATCAAGAGAGTGGATTTATCTGACTCTGGACTGTATTTCTGTGGGTTTTACATAGAAGGACATACAGTCATCGCTGGTGCAACACATTTAAAAGTTCAAGGTAAGATTGTAGTTAAGCCTCAGAGATCTGTTTCTCATCATATTTACAGTGTATATCACATGTATTGTCACAGTCATATGAAGACAGCATAAAGACAAACAAGAAACCAAGACGTGTCAAATTATTTAAATTATACTGTTCATGTTTTAAAGGTAACAGTGAATCTGATTTTGGAGTGGATTTAAATACTAAAAGTAAGGTTCTCCTTTTTCATTGTGCAAGTTACCACAGAGTCACAGTCATTTAAATCTTAACCATCTCTTGTAAAAACAGACTCTAATTCTGTCTTTTCTCATGTAGAGGAGTCTGATGGAATGACAAACGATTGTGATCCTGGGTGTTCTGACTGTTTTCTTCATGATAGCTGTCATTGTTCTGTCTGTTAAAAACAGGAAACTTCAGAAAGGTACAGACATATCACTTGTTGCACATTCAGTTGTATTAAGTTTTAACAGACAAATCCACTGCTAAGTAATTGGTCAGTTAACTAATCAGGCTTATGTTTTGTCACATAGCTGCTAAAGAAGAACTGCATCCTGAAAGAAACAAGGTGAAGTATTACAGTAGTTAATATATGTTTAACTTTGGTTTAAATCATTAACCAGTACTAGGGTTGGGTACCGAACCCGGTACTTTTAATGGTACCAACCGAATCAAGTCGGTACTACAGAGTATTGGTTCAGGTGAAATCAAACGGTGCCAAATTTCGGTACTTGAGAGTAAGCGCAAGCTTATCGGTCCTCTCTGCACTTTGACAGAGAGCAGAGGTCCGACACACCCACACGTGCAAAAGTGCGGACGGAGCAATGTCGTCTCTGCAGTTTTGTTGACGTCACAGTGAGTCACGAAAATGCCGATAAAGTGGTTTCAAGTGTGGTTACAGTTTTTCAAAACATGACGCAGACACTTTCACTGTAATATGATATTAATGGCGAGCCGAAAGCGTTCGCGGTGATGTTGATATTACACTTCCTATGACACCAGCAGGCACAACGGTGGTTAGAATGCCCTGGGGACTGACTGACAGGCTGAGGTTGAAAGGCAAGGCAACTTTATTTATACAGCACCTTTCAGCAACAAGGCAATTCAAAGTGCTTTACATAAAACATTAAAGAGCAATTAAAAACGGTCATGATTAAAATAAAAATTTAAATATAATATACAAATACAAGAATATACGTTTAATAATTATTCAATGTAATAGGTTGTAGGGACAGGTTTGGGAGGAGAGAGGGAGGGGTTTTATTTTTGTTTAATTTCTGCCAGTGTAAAATATTCTAAATAAATAATGTTCTAAGTAAATAGGTTTGGAATTTATATATATATATATATATATATATATATATATATATATATATATATATATATATATATATATATATATATATATAATATATAAAACAGAGGGAAAGTACCAGAAAAAAAAAGTACCATTGGGTACCGGAACCGAAATCCAGGTACCGGTATCTGTAGTGGTTCAGATGCGGAAGGTACCCAACTCTAGCCAGTACAGATTCTGCACCGTCTTCTGAAAAAAGTAGTTCCAGTGTGTGAGATATGGGATACTAAATACTTTATTGATCTACAGAATGTGGGCTCTGATGATCTGAACTCTGCAGCTCTGAGGTTCCTTCCAAACACAATAAGGAACAGGAGGCCTGCATCAGAGAGAGAAGTGGAGACTCAGGTTCTTTATAGCACCAGCAGATAGACACAAGCAGCAATAGGACTGCAATTCTCAGTGGAACTAATGCTCTATATTCATCTGCTGCCAAAGTCAATGGCAACATTCTTTTATTAAATAAAGTTCCTATACTCATGGTCAGTTTGCATTTCCTTCCTTGTGTTTCTTTCCGTCTCTCTCTCTCAGCAAAAAGTCTGTCTCTTATTGTATCTGCCTCTGATCTTTATCTGAGAGGAACAGCATGATGAAGTCAAACTTACTCATATGGAGAGTCTAATGGTCTGTCGTGGGGTGGGGGGGTATGCATCTCTTCACAGGAAGAGACAGCACAGTGTGGTCGGAGCACACCTGACACCAGAGTGACGAGGCCAGGCTAGCAAAGTATAAAAAAAACCAAAATCCTATCAACTTCTGTATTAGTACAGACTTGAAGTATAGTAAATAAATAAATAAATAGCGATAGATTGAATGGGCACCCTGCGGCGACAAACATGTTCTGTATGAGTTCCATCACAGGAAGTCTTCAGCCATTACCACAAACACCAAATGACTCGCTGTTTTCACTAACCAAGAGTAATGCTGCTTCAAAGCCATGTAGTACAGTTTACTGTTACCTTGTTTTAGAGTAACCCCAGGATTCTATGCCAACATGAGAGGTTAGGCCCCTCATCTGAAATTTTTTTTGGAACAGGCAAAGGTTGTGTAGTCTGCATTAGACTTGATTTATTTCTCACACGCATCTTTCTCTCAGTCTTTTATTATCTTTTTATTGTCCTTGATCATAATCTGAAGATGAAAAAAACTAAGATATTTGAGGTTTGGTGGAGGAGGAGCCAGTGAAGGAAACTGATCTCTGTCAAATGTCCTTATAAGGAGAGTCTGCAGGGAGGTACACTGTATTGTTTCTCTATCTGGATATACTGACTTTTTATTTTTTAATTGTCTCTATTGTACAGTATGCTGACATAGTGAATGTGTATATGAGAAATACAAAGGGGTAGCTTCCTGACCTGGCTGTGTTTGCATGCACAAACAGTATGGGCAACAACAAGTGTTGGGCCCCCACCTCGTTATTTTCCACTGTGGTTTTAACGCTTTGTGTATCGGCTAAAGCGAAAAGCCACAGGAAGACTGGCCTTCAGCTCTCTGCATAAAACCACAAGCATCAAAAGCTGTACTACTACTTGACTACGACTTCTTGCAGCAGCCACTTGTCCCAAGTTCAAACTACAATGGCTGAGAGATGAGCGTAGGAGAGAGCATTTGAAGGAGCTTCTGACAACAGTGTCATAAAGCTGCTCCTGCAGCTGACAATGCTAATGTGTCCCAACTGGCAGCCAGCCCTGCTGAAATGGACTTTTTTGATTTTGAGAACCAGCCCACAGAAAGCTTTTCAGCAGAAAAGGAAATAACTGACTAAGGTCAGGGTATGAGCTTGAGATTCTGAATCAGTTCCCAAACCTCAAAAAGATGTACATGAAATACAACACTCCAACTCCATCCGGTGAACAAGTGGAACGGCTATTCAGTTTAGGTGGACTGGTGCTTTCCCTGAAAAGGAACAGACTGTGTGAAATGAGGTTTGAGAAGCTTCTGCTGATGAGATATAACCACTGTTTCACTCTGAAAGAAAACATAAACACATAGGGCCTTGTCAGGGTAGCCATAAAATGAGACAGGACTAACAGCCTAAATGTGGCATGCAACAGCATTTTCTGTTTTGGTAAACTCATTTTTACTCTTCTCTACACTTTACTGTTAAAAGACGTAAATGTTAATAATTTGGAATACAGTCAGGAGAGACTTTCATTTTAATTATTTTATTGCTGTATTTTATTTACATCTATTTGAATGAAGGATTTTAGAAAAATATTTTTATTTTATATGCTGGAATATGCAGAAATATAAGTTAACAGAAGGAGGACTTCCTTTATTTCATTGAACTATGGTGGAATGTGCAGAAAATAGGTTTAAATGTTCAACAATTTTCTTCAAGTCTGAGAATGTTGCATTTAATTTAATTTTTGCTTGATGCAATGTGCATAAAGTTAAAAGATTGAAACTAATAAAACAAGTTTTAAAAAGAGAATGTTTCATTTGATTAAATTTTAGATGATGGAATATGTAGAAAGAGTAGAATTAGGCTGAAAGGTCTATTACTTTATAGTGTATTCAGGTCGTGCATCATGTTTTTGAAAAGTAACTAGTAAAGTAACTAATTACTTTTGAAAATAAGTAATCAGTAAAGTAACTGGATTACTTTCTTGGAGAAGTAATCAGTAATCAGTATCTAATTACTATTTCCAAGTAACTTGACCAACACTGGTTATCATAACAGTCTCCGAGAACCAAACGTTCTAAGCCTAAATATGTGCAAAGGCATTGCATTGAGAGGTCACTGTGAGTGGAAAGATGAAAAGTAGACACCCCGCCTCTCTAAACTCCTTTATAAGAGATCAGCGGTACAAACTATCTTTGCAGTGAAACGTTTAAACGCAGAATGAGGAACTTCACCTTGATAACAACTTTACTTCTCTGCAGCCTCAGTAAGTACTGACACTCGGTTATTCTCAGTACCAAATCATGTGGCAATTAACCCACCAGAATTTGAACTTGCAAATAAGAACTGAATTATTGTTGTTGCCTTAATACAGTAAGTGCTGCATTATACGCTCAGGGATAACTGTCTCTGCGGTTTGTTTCAGGCTGGATCTCTGTCTCAGCTTCTGAGTCTCACACTGTGGAGGTCCAGTCTGGTGGAGACGTCTCTCTGATGTGCTCCAACATTTCCAGCACTCAAACTACAACAGAATGGTTCAGAGTGATCAACAGAACCAAGCCCAGCTGTGTCTCCTCCATGAACCCATATGATAGCAATGCTTCGTTCTGTGGTGGATTTCAAAATCGATTTGAGATGAGCTCCAACATCTCTATGGTCTTTCTTAAAATCAAGAGAGTGGATTTATCTGACTCTGGACTGTATTTCTGTGGAATTTACATAGGCAGACATACAGTCATTGTCAATGCAACATATCTAAAAGTTCAAGGTAAGATTGTAGTTAAGTCTCAGATCGGTTTCCATCATATTAACAGTTTATATCACATTTATTGTCACAGTCATATGAAAACAGCATAAAGACAAACAAGAAACCAATATGTGTCAAATTATTTCATTTACGCTGTTTATGTTTTAAAGGTGACAGTGAATCTGATTTTGGAGTGGATTTAAATACTAAAAGTAAGGTTCTCATTTTACATTGTGCAAGTTACCACAGAGTCACAGTCATTAACAGTTTTTCTTGATTGCTTTGAAGCAGCAGTCAACTCAAACTCCACATTTTCAAAACTGTTAACACACAGGCCGAAACAGTAGCACTCATGGTCAAAATGACACATTTGTTTGCAAAAGGCTCTAACCGTGCCAAAACATTTAAAATATGCAACAAAAGCAAATTTTGGCTTCAAACAACAAACAAGTGTATGAGCTCTTCCAATCAACCATTACACAGTGGACAACAAAATACAAAATACAGCACTCCGTGCGAATCAGTGCACTATTGCTTGTCAATGTAGCCTATTACTGTACGTAGTTTTCATGCCAGAGCTATTTGTTGACAAATTTGCCTTCTTGCAAAGAATTGGATCCAGAATCAGAAATGCTTTGATGCTAATTTTATTGATTCCATCGATTCTTATTTTCAAACTATGGCTGAAAACTGAAATACTTCAAAATATTACACAAAATAAATGTAAACCAAAATAAAATCTATTACAGTAAAGTATAAACATCCATTACTGTAGAGTATAAGAAATAGCCACTATTGATACTCAGTCTCTTGTGTCTTGACAATGGGGCCACATGGACTAACCCTGCACACTGATTGCTAATTGAAGATTTGTGTGAAGGAGTGTCAAAAAGGTGCTTCAGTGATTTCATACCGATTGAGATAGTTTCTAATAGTTAGGAACAGATTGTTTCAGTCTGGTTACCACAGCTAAAACAATGGAGTTTGGACTGCTTGAATGACATCTGTGTTAACTGTAAAAGGGTGGGGAAAATGCATCAATCCAACTAGAAAGGGTCAACACAATTGCAAGAAGTGTCTTCTGCTCCGCTGAGACAGTGATGATGAAAACCGAGTGGATCCCAGTTTCTTTAAGCAGGTCAAAGCAATCAAGAAAAACTGTAAATCTTAACCATCTCTTTTAAAAGCAGTCTATTTGGTCATTTGTCTTGTAGAGGAGTCCGATGGAATGACAAACCTCATGAGTGTGTTCCTGGGTTTTCTGACTGTTCTGACCGTTTTCCTCACTATAGTCATCATTTTTCTGGCTGTTAAAATCACGAAACTTCAGACAGGTACAGCTGATCTATAATTTGTCGGACACAATGGATAAATCAAAAGCAAAGTATATGGTCAGTAATGTCTTTTTTCCCCTTTAGCTGTGAATGAAGAACTGCAGCCAGAAAGAAACAAGGTGAACCCAGCATTAACTTATATAAAAAGTGTGTTATTGTTTTAAAAGATGCTCAACCAGAAATCTTGTCATGAGAGAGAACATGTAGCCTTCCTGCTAGTTAGAAAATGGTTATTTCAAACTAAAATATTACCACTGTAAGATGCAGCAATTTGTGTTAGGTGTTTGTCATATTTGACAATGTGGCCTATGTGGCCTAATCATCGGTTTCAACAGGTTTTCATAGTTTTAATGTGCAACACAGCTGGGATTTTATTCAAAATCATTTTTATGGTTAGCTAAACTGGTGTTAACAATTATTAATGATTCCTTTGTGGAAAGACCAGCAAATCCACAAAATTTCAGAGATTTTTGCTAATACAGCTACAGGGTCTGTGTGATTCAGTGTGTGACTCTGAATACTCTGATTTACAGGATCTGGGCTCCGATGACCTGAACTATGCAGCTCTAAATTTCCAGGCGAAACCCAAAAGAAGCCGCAGGCCTGCATCAGAGAGAGAGCTGGAGCCACATGTTGTGTATGCTGCCACCAGATAGACTCAGGAAACATCTGGAACTGCAGCTCAGAGTGGAACCGATGCTTCATTATGCTGATGTGTTTTTGTGTGTGAATAGTGTGTGGAAGGAGTCATTGGCATAAAATAAATTTAGAATAATGTCTCTGCATTTACTGTTTGTTGTTTCTCTCTGTCTCTCTCTCTCCTGGTCAAAGTGTTCCTGATTGTTAGTTTGTCTGAGAGGAAGAACAGCATGCTTAATGTGTGATGGAGTAAGAGGCAGAAATAACACTGATGACTGCCACACTTATTTATAGGGCGAGTGAAATGGTGTGATGGTGTGTGGAGGAAGGAGGGAGTGATACACATCACTTGTTTGACAGGAAGAGACAGCACAGTGTGGTCTGAGAACAACTGAGGTAAAGAAGTCTTTGAATTAACGCTCTATGGAGAGAAAAAAGAAAGCAGTGGAACTAGCCTTCTTGTTTATGAAAACAATTAAACTAGCTGTACAATTGCACAAATCACTCATCCCTTTACATAAACTCCCTTAACTACTTTATCTTTGTACATTACCTCATCTTTTGCATTCAAAACTGAACAGAGAGGCCTGGTACAATGGCTTCATTTTTTATTTTGTAGGCAAGTACACTGGAATAAGTAAGTAAGTGAGTGGAAGTCTCATAATCTAGGTCTCTCCGAGCTAAGTACGTTATCATGCTAACATGGTCACAGTATAAATGTTAGGGGACATCACAATTCACAGCAATACATCCAACAGTTTCTGACTAAGTTCACTTCGTCAATCACAAACGTCAACCTCACAGTGGTGCTATAGGAAGAGTCCGGGGATCTTTAAAGTCACTAGGCTACATCCTCTGGGGACCATGAATATATGTTCAAAATGTCATGACAATAATAGTTGTTGACATATTTAAGTCTAGACCCAAGAGGTGGACTGATTGTGGACTGGCCTTGCCATCACGCACGTCATGTCACCAGGACAGATTTGAGCATCAACAGGAAAACTCCATAGTGTTGGGTTTTGAATCTTTGACACAAAGATGCAGAGTGAATGAACCCTTTAACAACATTATTATAGATCTATACCAGACTGTTATGGATTAGGTAAGGGTGCTTTAACATGTATGACATAAGATCCAAGAACCAAACGTTTCTGAGCTTAAAAGGGATACTTCACCGATTTAGCATTAAGCTGTGCATCAGCAGAAACACTGTAGTATTTTTGAATGACCATGCTTCCCTCCCTCATGTCCCCGAGACGAGAGATATCTGTATTGTGGGTCTGGAAAAAAAATCTTCCAATGATGTAAAACAACGATCAGAAGATTTTTTGCCCAGAGGCAATGGACTACAAACCGTAGTAGGAGCTACTTCCGCATGTTTTCAACCTGCCCATAGGGGGTTGGACTGTCGTCTTTACACAAAGATTGCCATCTTGAATCCTCGCTTACTGGCTTCTCAGCAGAAAACTTTTAGATAGATCGATTTATTCATCCCGAAGGAAATTTTAGAACAACAATTATGTGCATTCAAACTACCGCACACGTGTACCACCGGGATACATTGGTACAGATCGGAGCATATGCAGGAAACTTTATTACAGACAGAATACTTGGCACACTACGCAAGTTTCGCCCGCCGGCTATGGAGACCAGCGGTGTTGCTTGATGCCTCTGGCTGGTAAAGGGACATCATCAGCGGGGAACGTTGAACCGGTGGAAAGCTAACGCTAGCCGGCCACCTGTCTTATCAATCCTGCCTGCAAGTGTCTGCTCATTAGACAACAAACTGGACTACATCCAACTTCAACGAAACTCCCGTAGCGAGTTCAGAGACTGAGAGATTCAGAGAGATTGTTGTTGTGGAAACACTGCTGAACAACAGTGTACCGGACTATCCAGCTACCAGGCCGGCTGCTCTGTCGCCGGGTAAGACTAGTGAGGTGGGCTGTGTTAACACGGACTGCCTGGTGCAGAAATGAGCTGCTTGTATCCAAATAACTGCTAACTGCTGGTGGAGTTTGTGACTGTTAAATGCCGACCAGTCTACATTCCACGCAAATTTACGTCTGTGTTTATACTCCGTGTTTACAGCCCACCAAGCGCTAATGCTAGTAGCTAGCTATGTGTTAGCTGAACTTTACGGAGCATATAATGTGTATGCACTAAATGTAGCCTGTTTTGTATGCCGTTTTTATATAATGTCGTTTTTATATATTTAATTGTGTAACCACTTGAGCCATGGTGAAAAGTTGTTTCGTGTATATGGTTGAAATGACTATGAAACACTCTTGAGTTGAGTTGACCATCTCACTGCGTCTGTAAACAGTAGTCGTGGCTTGGGAGTAGACACTAAAGCAGCAAAGCAAGTGCATTCTGGGATTTGGTGTCTTCATCCACATGAGCCTGGCTTTTCTCGGCCTAGAAGCCACCAATTTCTAAAAACTTTTCACATTTCTACTACATAAGTGACCCAATTTAAATATATATTGATCTTTCCAACAGTGAAAGATCCCTTTAAATACACACTAGGGTCCTTTGCACCATGACCTCAGCAGCAACAACAGCAGAGAGCAGAAGCCAACAAGAAAGTGTTATTTACATAAACTTCTGGTGTACTTACAAACTTTACAATCCATCGTTTTATGAGTGCATAACCTATTTGTACTAGTGTAGAATTTTGGTATAATTTTGGGCATTATTAGTGGGGTAACTTACGAGATACAAACCTGGATCAATTAGCCCCCACATTAAGCTATTCAGCGGATAACGCTAACTCTCCCAATGTTCGACCCAGGTGAAAAAAGCTTCTGGGGGGTTGTTTGGCTCAAGGTCATGGTGCAAAGGACCCTAGGGTGAAATTACTCCGAACCATCACTTTAAAAATCAAGACAGTGATCGCCAGTGCAACATATCTAAAAGTTCAAGATTGTAGTTAAGCCTCAGAGATGTCATTCCATCATACTTACAGAATATCTCACATTTATTGTCACAGTAGTATGAAAACAGCACAAAGAAAAAATAGTAAAACAATATGTCTCAAGTTTTGTCATTTTGGTTTTTTTAAAGCACCGGTGCCACAGAGCCAGTCATTTCAATCTCAACCATCGCTTTTAAAAACAGACTAAAATGTGATCCTGGGTGTTCTGACGGTTTTCTTCATGATAGCTGTCATTGTTCCGTCTGTTAAAAACTTCAGAAAGGTACAGACATATCACTTGTTGCACATTCAGTTGTATTAAGTTTTAACAGACAAATCCACTGCTAAGTATTAGGTCAGTTAACTAATCAGGCGTATGTTTTGTCACATAGCTGTTAAAGAAGAACTGCATCCTGAAAGAAACAAGGTGAAGTATTACAGTAGTTAATAATATATGTTAGTATATTTAAGGTTTAAATCATTAACCCTGGCCAGTACAGGATTCTGCACTACTTTCTGAAAAAAGTAGTTCCAGTGTGTGAGATGTACGATACTAAATACTTTATTGATCTACAGAATGTGGGCTCTGATGATCTGAACTCTGCAGCTCTGAGGTTCCTTCCAAACACAATAAGGAACAGGAGGCCTGCATCAGAGAGAGAAGTGGAGACTCAGGTTCTTTATAGCGCCAGCAGATAGACACAAGCAGCAATAGGACTGCAACTCTCAGTGGAACTGATGCTTTATATTCATCTACTGCCAGAGTCAATGGCCTCTCTCTCTCGAACGTCGACGGAGTCATTAGGTTTCCATTAAAGTCAATGTGTGTATTTCCACTGACTGCAGAACGTCTGCGTCCCTACTCCGTCCCAGTTCAGTCAGTCCGCAGCCCTCCGCAGCAGATACGCAGAGCTTCTATTTTTGACGGACGGAGAGCTCCGCAGCAATTCAGCACACGGCAGATAGTGCGGGACAGGAAGTCGAGCACAGAAACAAAATAAATATCCGGTTAATTTTCAAAATAAAATACACTGTGCTCACGGTGGATCATATTTCCCTGCACTTAGAGCTTAGATCGGGCCCAAAAAAAAAAAAATCAAGCCCGACCCAGCCCGAGCCCATGCACGTTGTATCCGAGCCCGGCCAGGCCCGACACATTAACTGGAATTATGAGCCCGAGCCCGATTTCAACCCGACACTTTTTTAATCCGTGGGCCGTCATAACTGACGTTCTCAACTACAATTCAGAGTTGTTTGAACTGCAGAAATCTGTTTAAAATGATCTTAATGAATAATGCAACAGGAGCGAAGCATGTAAACTGCGCTGTTTGTTTATTCAGAATGGAACGGATCACAAATGGATCTGAATGAAGAAACGTTAAAAAACAAAAACAACGTAGGCTATTTCTCTGGGAGGGCTTGCCTGCTTGCCTCGCCCTCAGGGGGAGCCTATGCTTGGAGAACAAAAGAGGACGTTGAAGGCTGACTATCATCTTTTCTGCCATGGTGAGCCTGCTTCATGTGTCTCTTCATCATCCAAGTCTCCGTTTTATTTCCTGTCATAGGCGAACAGCGGCCGCACTTAATGCACTCAACAAAGCCGACACATGTCACTTCCCACGACTTGTTTAAAATGGTTCCATACCTCCGACTTTCCTCCAAACTTGCTCAAAAGGTAATTCTCCTGTTTTTCTTGTTCTTTAAATCCTCAAGCTCCATGTTGCACTTAAGCTCCACAATACAGCCCAGCAGCCCCGGTGTGATGTGTGCGAGAGGAGGAGACTCCACGCATGACACATGCTGCATTTTGTAACTGTAGTCCAACTTGTGTAACTTTTTGGACACATTTGTTACTTTGGCCTAAACAGATAATAGTTCTGATTATGGCATAGCTTTCTCCCCACCCAATTAGGCTAAAGTAATAATTAAAAAAAAACACAAATGCTTGATCAAGGGTCCGGCC
Organism: Perca flavescens; assembly: GCF_004354835.1. NCBI lineage: Eukaryota > Metazoa > Chordata > Actinopteri > Perciformes > Percidae > Perca > Perca flavescens. The sequence continues at coordinate 26,213,133 of NC_041349.1, forward strand.
TGACCCGAGGATAGTGGCGGAAAATAACGGCCCGGCCCTCGGGCAGAGAATCTAAACTCTACCTGCACTACACCTTAAAAACACAGCACAGAGTAGTTTCCCCTCTACTCCTCTGGATGGTTTTGTGGTTCTATTCTACGTGAATTCGTGAGAACTTGTGGGTCCTCGTGACTACAGCTGTCAGTCACGGCTGCAGCCGTTCCGCAACAAATCCGGACCCGGTGGGTATTGACGGAACGGCGGGGCACGCAGCAGACACGCAGCGCAGCCGGTCCGCAGCCGTTACGCATCCAGTGGAAATCCCCGGTTATTGTGTCTGTCTCCGATCTTTATCGGAGAGGAACAACAACATATCTGATGTTTGATGAGGAGGAGCCACAAAGACACCGATGTTGCAATCAAACTTACTCATATGGAGAGTCTAATGGTCTGTCGGGGGTGGGGGGGGGTATGCATCTCTTCACAGAAAGAGACAGCACAGTGTGGTCTGAGCACACCTGACACCAGAGTAATGAGGCCAGGCTAACAAAGTATAAAAAGAAACAAAATCATATCAGCTTCTGTATTTGTACAGATTGGAAGTATAGTAAATACATAAATAAATAGCAATAGAATGAACCAGCGCCCTGCAGTAACAAACATGTTCTGTATGAGTTCCATAACAGGAAGTCTTCAGCCATGACCACAAACACCAAATAACTCGCTGTTTGCACTAACCAAGAGTAATGATGCTTCGAAACCATGTAGTACAGTTTACTGTTACCTTGTTTTAGAGTAACCCCTGGATTCTATGCCAACATGTTGTGTAGTCTGCATTCGACTTTAGCTTAAAGGATCCTTACTGATCCTCTCTTTGTATTTGTATAAATACACCGTGTATTAAGCATAGGGCATTAAAAATCACTTTTTTTAAAATCTAATTTATGGAAAGAAATTAAATATTAAAGTAAATATATTATTCTTCCAACTGTTTGAATTCAATTCTCACACGTGTCTCTCTCAGTCTCTGTCTTTTTTATTATCTTTTTATTGTCCTTGATCGTAATCTGAAGATGAAAATAAAACATATGAGGTTTGGTGGAGGAGGAGCCAGTGAAGGAAACTGATCTCTGTCAAATGTCCTTATAAGGAGAGTCTGCAGGGAGGTACACTGTCTTGATTCTCTATCTGGATATACTGACTTTTTATTTTTTAATTGTCACTATTGTACAGTATGCTGACATAGTGAATGTGTATGAGAAATACAAAGGGGTTGTTTCCTGACCTGGCTGTGTTTGCATGTACATACAGTATGGGCAACAACAACAGTGTTGAGCCCCCACCTCGTTATTTTCCACTGTGGTTTTAACACTTTGTGTATCGGCTAAAGTGAAAGCCACAGAAAGACTGGCCTTCAGCTCTGTGTAATAAAACCACAAGCATCAAAAGTTGTACTACTTTTCACACAAAAGTTTTACTGCTTTCTCTTCAAATGTAAAGATATTTTTGTTATAAAAAAATGCAATCACCTTCTTCACAGATGACACTGTCCAATTTCCTCACACTCATTTTACTCTTACCTTCAAACATCTGCACCCTGCGTGCAGAAAATATGCCTCGTGCAACCTCATGTCTGCACAGCCAGATGACAGTGTCATTAAACAGAGCTAGGAGCCTCCCACTGGTACTCATACACATTCTATTTGGTGATTGAGTGATGAGAAACAAACTCACTGGATGGTAGTGTGGGTGCTATAAGCAACAGTGGTTTCTACCTGGAAGATATGTAAATGAGACCACTGTTTTAAAGGGGTGATAGAATGCAAAACCGATTTCAAATTTGGGCCGTTTTACGAAAATGGATGGCTAATTGCAAACTTTGTCCAACTGTGTGTCGGAGTTCAGCGCCGGTGCTGCCTGTGTTGTTGCCTCGCCGCCCATCCTGCCTTAATTTACACACCCCGGCCTGCTCTGAGCTCGATTGAGCTCCGTTACAGCTTGCAGCCCACAGCACTCCATACACGCGCAAAGTCCCCGGTTTTTGGCAAATGGACTACTAAACACCGGTGCTCTGACAGAGCTCCAGGCCCTGCAGCTCCCCTCTTCCTGCTAGCTAAATGCCCGGTGTGTGTGAGTAAGAGCGCGGTCAGCGAGCTTGTTGCACCAGCAATCTGTTACCACAGGTTTCAGTTAATCTTTTAATGTGTGTAATTATAATGTGTTGAGTTATTTAAACAAACTATTGGGGAAATAAACGCCGCTTGTCCGCGAGTCTCATTGATAGAGCCTGCGGCTGGATGTAGCTTTATCAATGAGAGCTAGCTCCTCCTAGAATTCCTCTGAATTTCACAAATATTCATTAACTTGAAATTGGACACCATTGTTAGCTTTATAAGACATTTAGGGAGATGTTGTATAAGTGGCGTGATGAAATTCAAACTGTAAATATACACACATTATGCGGTAAATGAAGCCAACTATCCCTGATTTGTAGCTAGCTACATATAGCTAGGATTGAAGGGACAGTCATAGCTAACAAAACTCCCACTGTTCACAAAAATTCATTAACTTGAAATCGGACACCGTTGTTAGCTTTATAAGACCTTTAGGGAGATGTTGTATAAGTGGCGTGATGAAATTCAAACTAAATATACAGAAATTACGCCAAAAAGGAAGCTTACTATCCGTGATTTGTAGCTAGCTACACATAGATAGGATTGAAGGGACAGTCTTAGCTAACGAAACCCCCACTGTTCACAAAAATTCATTAACTTGAAATCGGACACCGTTAGCTTTATAAGACCTTTAGAGATATGTTGTATAAGTGGCGTGACAAAATTCAAACTGTAAATATAGCTAGTTATGCTGACAGCCAGCCAAGATTAACTGGAATTGTTGTAAGAGATTGCTGGTGTAACAAGCTCGCTGACCGCGCTATCACTCTCACACACGGGCCATTTAGCTAGCAGGAAAAGGGGAGCTGCAGGCCCTGGAGCTCTGTCAGCGCAGCAGCGTTTGGTCCATTAACCCCAAAACGGTGACTTTGCGCGGGTATGGAGTGCTGTGGGCTGCCAGGCGTGACGGAGCTCCAGCTACCTCACAGCAGGCCGGGGTCTGTGGAGGAAGGCAGGCCGTGCAGCGAGGCAGCAACACTGGCAGCACCGGCAGCTGAACGCCGACACACAGTCTTACCAAATTTGCAATAAGCCATCAATTTTTGTAAAACGTCCCATATTTGAGCTTTATATAGTTGATTTCTCGCTTAAAAAAAGTCTCAGAAGTGAATTTAATAACGTAGTAGCCCGACAAACAATTTATAACTTTGCAATGAGACCTGCTGTCGAGTCTCCCATGTGTTTCTATGTAGTTTGCCCCAAACCAATCAGCACGTAGCTCATTCTGAATATTCATGAGCATACCATATTTGGGAGAAAATCTCTTGTTCCAAATAGAGCCATATTCACAGGGTAGTTAAGGGCCTAATAAAATAGCATTCGGGCAATTTTCAGCCAAACCAATGTTACATACCCAATTAGGAGACCTTAAGGAACAGTGTTTAATCAGTTATAAATGACTGCAGTGCACATTCTGGCCAGCAGTGGCAGCATTGAGCACAAAGCTGCTGAGCAGCACTCCAGCTGGTGAAGGAGGAAGAAATCCAGTGCTATCTTGGATTTTACATGGTTTGTGAAGACTTTAATGGCAGAAACCTGTCACCAGAGATTTTACATTTTACACTTAATTTCATTTTTTTATGCCAGTCCTTAGGGCCACTTTTAATATCATGGTGAAACAATGTTTGCAGTGTTACCATCTCCCTTGTCACCAGAACCAATGTGATTTTGTGATAATGTTCCAGTATTTATGTAAAATGTACATATTCTGTTAATTACTTCCTATTGTTTCTTTATTGTTCCTTTCAAAATCTTCCTGTCACTTTGCCCATTAAACACAGATGACTGTGGGACAGAGTGGAGCAGTGAGGGAGGTACACATCACGTGTTTGACAGGAAGAGACAGCAGTGGTGTCTGAGCACGCTTTTCAAGTTGATAATGTTTCTAAAAATATAAATTAACCACGGACCTAGATTCTGTCATGTAGAGAAAAAAAAGACAATCTGCGGCTAGATGTTTTGGAAAGACAAAGTGTAGGCGCTAACCAGCAGGCAACAAATAGTAACAGTAAAGTCCCAACCACAGGAAGACTAGTGATCACACATAACCACACACATCAAAAGCCTAGCAGTTTTTATAAGATCAAGAATGATGCTACCTAATGAGTTTCTAGTATTTATCAACCCCTTCGGACACTGTTTCAACATCAATATCAGATTTCAGACTTGTGGAAAGCTCCAAACTCACACATGCACAACCAGATATGAGAGCATTTACTGTGTGCATCTTAGAAGAACAAAGAAGACAGTGAAGCTGCATTTTGGTAATCGGAGAGCTACACAATGAATGAATCAGGGCCCGCCCACAGAGTCACCTCTGCAAGTCCTAGAACACACACACACACACGTTTAGAGTACAGTCTAGCTCTTATTGGCTCCCCTCTGCTGCTTTTTTTACCCACAAGGTTTCCCCAACAATAGCTGCTACCTTCCTCCAAGCAGCAATTCTGGGGCTTCTTTTTCCTGTTGCTCTGCCAGCTTGATCGGAGTCTCCAGGTGTCCCAGCATGCTTTGTGCAGTGAAATATTTGCTTCCCATAGATAATGGATGATAAGCATCACAGATAGACCGCTGCAGTTGTAGGCTGATACGTACAGTGGACGACAGGCAAACACACTGCAACTTAATGAATTAGACAAAGCAAGCAAATTGAGAAAACCTCTTCATTAATTTGACAACACTTGCGCAGCATTTAGCAAACGCTCTGCAAATACACACAACACAACCAGAAATATAGAAACACACTGCAAATACAGAAACGATGCAAAAAGAAAAGCACTCCAACCCACGAAAAAAGAAACGATGCAAAAAGAAAAGCACACAATCCCTGAAAACAAATGCAACAAAAAAATTTAAAACGCCGCATCCAGATTACACAACAGAAGTTCTCCAGGCCTCTAGGGGGAGCACTAAGTGAAACACCTTGATTTTCGAGCCCTCTAGCGTGCAGTGGTGGGAAGCGAGGTGACCCCTTCTGTACAAAAACACCATAGTGGACACGTACCATGAGTGTGAATTTGTTCGCCAGTCAGATCCTGTACAGTGGGCATACAGCCATTAGTGACTTGCTGCTTCACTTAATAGGAAATGACCTCAAGAATAACTTGGTCTGGTATCTGGTGAGGTGATCATTTGTTGTGAAAGACTCCACCTCTGAAGTTGAGAGCAGCCTTCCTGGAGCACAGTTAGACCTCACAGAGCTGTGATCATACGCACCACGATGAAACGGAGCCTGATAACAGCTTTAATTCTCTGCAGCATCAGTAAGTACTAACAAGACTTTTCTCTCAACTTGATAACTTCCAGCATTAATAAATATAATAATAAGCAAATACGTTTTAAGAGGTATTGTTTACCTAACAAGTCTCTGCTGTTTGTTTCAGGCTGGATCTCTGTCTCAGGTTCTGAGTCTCACACTGAGACTGTGGAGGGTCGGCCGGGTGGAGAAGTCACACTCACATGCTCTAACCTGTCCAACCAAGACGCTGCAACACTCTGGTTGAGAGTGGTCAACAGAACCAAGGCCAGCTTTATCTCTGCGATGTTCAGCTCTATAGGAATACCTTTTTACAGTGATGGAATTAAAACTGGAAGATTCAACATGAGTACCCACATCTCCACTCTCTTTCTCCAAATCAAACATGTGGATGTATCTGACTCTGGACTGTATTTATGTGGCTTTTACATCGGAGGACCTTTTCATTTCAGCGCAATACACTTCAATGTTATTGGTAAGATTATAAAAATCCTGTTTTCTGTATTCTTCTTTTTATATATGCTGATATCATAATTAGCAAAAAAGAACATATTTCATAATTTTAAACCAAGAGTGATACCATTTTTCAAGGTAAAATCAGACATGAACTTATCTTGATTTTGTTTAAAGACAGTGATGATTCTCATGATGACGCTGACAGGAAGTCTAAAACTAAGATTCTCTTTCACATTTCTTTAGTTGTGCAGAGTGACTGCTAGTCCTTTTAAGATAAAAACAATGTGTCTATCCTAACTTTGGTTAATGTTCTCACAGTTCTCAAGCCCGTAACTGAATCTCATGATGACGACGACAGGAAGTGTGAAAGTAAGATTCAACATAAAAGATTGAATTTTCTCACAGTTCCTGAGCCAGTAAATTAAAACAGAGTAATTCTATTCTCTTTCTTTCAGCAGAGTCCGATGGAACAGCAAAGCTGATGAGTTTGATCCTGGGAGCTCTGACTGTTCTCCTCTTAATGGTCAACATTGGTCTGGTTGTTAAAATCAGGAAACTTCAGAAAGGTACTTCCTGAAAGCTATTCTTTCTATTGTGTATTCTATTTTTATTCCTTCACTACTTCTCTAAAATTGTGTGAATATGTTTGAAGAAAAAAAAAAAAAAGTTTGTCAAAACAGAATCAGAGCAAAGTAACGATGAATAATGATTGTCAGTGACCTGATTGGATGTTTTGTCTCTTTCATTCAGCTGCCAATGAAGAGAATCCACAACAGCCTGAGGTGAATCAACTTGTATCATTTACTTTTATGTTTTATCATTTTAAATTGTGTCAAGTCATTATTTTGTTCAAGATAAGGGAGTGTGAATATTCTGTTTGACAGAACCGGGCCTCTGAAGAGCTGAACTACGCAGCTGTGGCTTTCCGTCCAAAAACAAGAAAAACAAGAGAAGTGGAGCCCAATGTTGTGTATGCTTCTACTAGATAGACTCAGGATGAAACCAGAGAAGAGGTTCACAATAAAACTGATGCTTATCATATTCATCTGCAGATGGTGGACAGGAGGACTGACCATCACTTTGTCAAAAGAAGGACAAAAGATGTGCAACCGTCTTCCTAGTGCAGAGTTTGAATTTTAATCTCTTTTAAAGATTTAATTAGTGCACATTAATACAGAAAGAAGATTTTGTAAATGCAATCTTGATAGCAGTGTGTCTATGCTGGTATGGGGAATACAATTCAAGAGATACAGCAGCAATCCAGTTTTACATTGGACTTCAAAAAAAAAAAATTAACTACTCCCTTTTCTTTTCTTTTACTACTTGTCTCTGTTAACCTGTGACAGTTTCATCAGTAGTTCCAATTCCCCTCAGATAATACAAAGCAGCATAAGTCACAGGGAGGCTGTTTCTGTTAATGTCATGCACCTCATTGGAAAGTACTGCTTGCTGCATTACTTGTAAGAAAGGTGCTATAATATCACGAGACACGCGGTTCAACCCAACCCAGTGTTGGCTGTATTTGGAGTACCAGGAGAGGACCGTCCTCTTACAGGACTCTCGGTAGGAAGATTCATAACTCTTCTAGCACCCACATTCATTCTATTGAACTGGAAACAGACACCGCCTCCCACTTTCACTACATTGATCAAAAATTGTATGCAGCACCTAAAACTGGAGGAACACACATATATATTGCATGGTTCTGTTGAAACATTGAGACTTGGCAACCCTTCATTGATCTAGTAGAAGCTAGGCAACACACACTGTATCCCCTTGGCTCCTACCTTAACTCTTAGCTCTGAGAACTACCTGAAGTCTGATGTCAATAAGTATGTAGAGCAGCTTTGTACTTTGCTTATTATCTAATCTGATTATTTACCGTACAGGACATATTGCATTTGTGTACATAAATGTTTTTGTAAAACTATTTCTGTAATATTTTATAGAATTTGTATGCAATGTTTGCTTTATAAAAGACCAATAAATAAATGTTAAAAAAAGAAGGTGCAATAGAAAGGTTAATTATAAAACGTATTATTATAGTATTACTGCTTCATACAAATCACCATAAATACATCATGTCAATGAGCTGCATGATAATCTGATTTAAAAAGATGAAAAGAGTTCTGAGATAAACAATTATCATCTCTAATTCTACCATCAGTTGCATAACAAGATGCGGCAATGCTGATGTTGCTATTAGACAAGACACTTTGCTATCTACAGGCAATGAATGCCATTTTCTTTCATTATTTTCTTTTTATTGGAGGTCCTCAGTACGGCCACTGTAAAACAAATCTCATTTTATAATAAATAGTCTATCATATTCATGCAAATTGTATTTTACTCTCCAGCCAAAGGGCCCTATCATGCACCCACCGCAATTGACTTTGCACACCAACGCATGGATCATTCCCATTTTGCACACGACGCACAGCGGACTTTGCCCTCCACAGACTCATGTCGGTAAATTAGGGAATGAACGTGTGCTCCTGGGGGCGGTTCAGCAAAAAGAGGAGGCGTGTTCCGGCGCAAACGTTCCCTAGTGCTATTTTGCAGTTTTAGAAAACAATTCCACCACAGACCAGGAAAAACCTGGTCTAAAGTCAGTGGCGCGTTATTCAGATGCTATTTTAATGGCGCATGCTTGGCTGTAATGTAGAGTGTGCACACCGCACATACACTTTGCTTCTCTCATCTCATGGACCCAGCAGTTCACATTTTTGCAAACCATACATAAATACAAGGAAAAACATGACCTTGTTTTACACATTTCCATGAATCATGGATGCGTTGACATACATGAGTAAATATTAGAGGACTTAGATGAATACGCCACCGTTTGTTGAAATAGTGCTTATCACGGTCTACCCTGGCTGTAGATAGGTGGGCCAACACATTTGTCTCAGTGCAAGTAATTAGGTTGTTTTTTTTGTCTTTAGTTGGCTCACTTTTATTCACAACATGCTAACTGGCAACATAGGATTCCATTCACTACGCTAAGCTAACTAGCGGCGGCGCTGCCGGTGTTGCACCAGACTAAAACGCTGCATGCACAAAAAATGCGTTGGCCCACCTATCTACAGCTAGGGGAGACCGTGATAAGCCCTATTTCAACAAACGGGGGTGTATCCCTTTAAGGAGATGTGATGTTGAACTGCATGTGCCGATTCCACTTAACCCGAACGCTCCGGCAGCAGCACAGGAGAGACAGAAGCGCTGCATCGTCTATAGTGAGGTAATCTCGGTCTAATGTTAGACTACATTGCAAAAATATCACCATGCATTCATTACCTCGTGATTCAGTGAGAGTGAGCCCAAAACATTGGAAAGTATGTTTATATGACATTTCTTTATTTACATTTTGTCAAAAAGAAACTTCAATAGCAAACAGTCGGTCTCCTCGGCTGTGAACCGTTCCTGGCTTGCGCCCATGGATGTATTAAGAGGGTGCGCCTAGCAAATCTGCCATTATAATAGCAATCCACCATGGAACAAGCACGCATGATTTCAAAAGGGAATGTGAGAGAACGCTCTGATTGGTTTATTGCACTTTACGCCCAAACCAAGGGCGTTTCCCAATCTGTGTTCTTCTATTGACTTGTGTTCTTGTGTCCCTGTGAAACGTCATCTCATGTTGCCAAAGTACTGTCCCAATACACAAGTTCCCATTTTGCCAAGAGCAGTTAAAATTCCCGGATGTATTCTTGACATGCCCATTTACCAAGGATACATCGGTTGGTAACTTGTATGAACTTCATAGCATCTGTATCCCAACATTCATTTCGGCATTCAATGGTTGGATTTCCAGTACATAGACAGCCCAAAAACTGGACAATTTTAACAATTTTTGCCATCTTATTCATCACTAAATTCACTTCTGAGAACATTTTAGGCGAGAAATGAAAGATTTAGATTTCGAATATAGGCAGTCTTGCGAAATTGCCGAATTGACAATTTGCTCCAAAGTTTTCGGATTTTCTGGTCTGTGGTGGAATCCTCAGATCTCTGTAGGGTAAATCCAGACAGCTAGCTAGACTATCTGTCCAATCTGAGTTTTCTGTTGCTCAACTAAAACAACCAAAACAAGTTCCTTCCCGAGGTTATTAGCACCGCTCAAGACGATTGTGATTGGTTTAAAGAAATGCCAATAAACTAGAGCATGTTTTCTCCTATCCCAGAATGCTGTGTGGACTAGCCAGAGCCTCCTCCGCAGCGCTGTGGAGGAAGGTCAGGCAATGAGACTAACGTGGTGCATACAGCAATAAATGTGTGGAATACATACAAATGACCGTGCTTTTCGTAGCTATGTGAACAAATTGTTCCTGAGAACAGCCAGGCCACTGTGGGCACAAACAGAACTGTCTGCATCTGTATCATTGATGAGATCTGAACCAGAGGAAACTTGGCCTTCAGCTGTCTGCATCATAACCACACACAACAGAGACCTCAATGTTCCAAGAGAACAAAAATACTGGATATAGTGAAGACACGTTTTTAGAGACAATCAGTAAGCCTCCAGTTCTAAAAACGGTGTCACTGCTCCCCTCATCACACTTTGTCACACTTCACAGACTCAATACTCAAACTCACATCTCTGCTTTATGGTGAAAAAGATGCATGCTGCAAGGTGACACTTCCTCACAAACCAAAGTATTTACTCTGCTAAAGGCTGCACATGATTCAGATATGACAAAATACAGCAAAGCTGCAGCAGGTGGAGGTTGCATCCGTCTCCTCTAAGACAGGCATTTCAACTTTTAATTCAATAACTAACATTGGCAAGGTAAGATTTAAACTGATGTTACTGATACAATTGTTGAATCCGCTTCTATTGTGTGTACATTATAGTCAAGCAAAGATCATGACTTGCACTCTTCCGAGTTACTGGAGCAGGTTGGCCACTGTTCATCAGTAACATCAGCATCTCTGCACTTTTTGTACCGGTAAATACAAAACTTCCTTTAACATGACAACAGAAATAACTTGTTTCTGAATAGTGAGTCTCTTATAATTGTATAAAAGGACACAAAAAGCATGGTTATGCTATGTCACCAGTTATGCAACTCTAACACATGAAACTTGGCTAAAATGGGTTAAATGGAAGGAAAAAAACAATATAACCAGAGCTTCTGGTTTAGCCTGTGGTTAACTGGACATGGTATATGAAATATCGTAAATACTTAATTCAAAATACTACTGTTGGTTTATAAAGCACTGAAAGGTTTAGGGCCAACATTACATGTCTGATCTGCTGCTACATAATGAACCACCCTATGAAGAGCTCTCAGGTGGTCCGGGTCAGCTCTGCTTTCTGTCCCCAGAGTCACAACTAAACATGGGGGAGTTCAGTTTGTATGCACCACATATCTGGAGCAAACTCCCAGAAATCTGCAGGTACGCTGCAACTCACTCACATATGTAAGGAGATAACATAGACGCAACGAGAAGCGACCGTTAGTCTAAACAACATGGCAGCTTCCACGGATGAAATGAGCCTAGCTTTTGCACAAGTTTTATCCAAATTAGAAAGTATTCCTTCATTGAAAGAAGAGCAAAAAAACAGCACTGAAGGCTCTTCTCCCAACTGGTTTCGCCAAGAGTTTGATCTGATTGGTTGATTTGGCCCGTCTATCACCAACATAGGTGGTGATAGATTGTTTATCCAATCTGCTAACCAGTATTTTCGCCCCTTCCCAAATGTTCTCCAACAGAAAGTTCCCATATGGATATGCCGAGCAAATGCGAAGCAATCCATCTGGCGGAGTCAGGTTAAAAACAACGAGGCCAGGCTAACAAACTTTAAAAAGAAACCGTGCAAAGTGACCTACTTTATATTTCGAATAAATCATATCAGCTTCTGTATTTGGACAGACTGGAAGTAAATGAATAAATAGCGATAGAATGAATCAGCGCCCTGCGGTGACAAACATCTGTAGCAGTTCCATCACCGAAGTCTTCAGCCATGACCACAAACACCAAATGACTCGCGGTTTTCAATAACCAAGAGAAATGCTGCTTTAAAAAATAAAAATATGACACAAGAAGCACATTTAAATGCTGGAACATTGTTATGTCCCAATAAAATAAAATCAATAAAAAGGAGAGTGAGTGATGGATGTGTGAGAGTAAAGTGCAAACAAAGCGTAACGATAAACTGAAACAACATAACCAAACTTAACCAACAGAAATGAAGGGAGAACTGGAGCAACAACAACTAGCAGAGAGAGTTAAATAAGCTGGAAACACTCAGCAGCAGAAATCTTTGAACTTTTAGACATGTTTTCCCTGCGTGTTGAATTCAATGTGAAAATGAGACTCCACTTGCCTGGATGAGTGCATGTCTTTCCTCCTTCTAGAAGGGTTTGTGCTGTGTTAAACTGACTCACCCAGACACTCCATGCGTTGGCGTCTGAAGAGGTCTGCTTGCTTCGGTGGCCACGCCGTCTCTCCGGGGTACACTGCCCTGCGTGCTCCGTCAACGTCCTCGCCAGGCCAGCCCCTGGCTCTTCCTCGTTGTTGTACTTAAGGTTTCAAAAGGTGTATTTACAAAAGTTTGTATGGTAGGAGAACAAGAACAGTCCGTCAGCGTCTTTGTCTTCAAGTCATTGTCTGAGGCCTAGTCCACACGGACACGGGTATTTTTATAACCAGAGTTTTTTCTCCTCCGTTTTAAAAAAAAACCAGTCCACACAAAATAAATCTCCGTCCACATGAAAACGCAAAAACACGCTGTCAAGCACTGTCAAGAGCATGCCACACCAGCAAGCGGCGATATAACCCAAATCGTAAAGTCATCTTGGCCAATCAGAAGCCTAGAAAAAAGTTACATCCTACTCATCCGCCATTGCAAAGAATCGTCAACAAACATCAACAAAGCAGTTAGCGGCGCACAATATGACGTCAAACACAGCGGATAACGGCGCACACTCTGACGTCGCAAGGCAAAAAACCCGGTTATACTGTCCACACGACAACACTGTAACCGGCGGTTCTGAAAATGCTCACCCTGGCCGGAGTTTTCAAAAATGTTCGGTTACAGTGCCCTGAAACTGCGTTTTCGTGTGGACGGAAGGCCGAACCGCGTAAAAAAAGTCACGGTTATAAAAATACCCGTGTTCGTGTGGACATGGCCTGAGACATGAATCATCCGAGACCTCTCCTGAATGAATCTCACCCCCGCACAGCTGCAATACCAGGGTTAATCAGCTCCACACAAACACACAACAACGTGTCACTTGTCAGCACTTGCCCTATCAGCTAACTTCTCAAAAGACCTCTCATAACAATAAACTGAAACAACATAACCAAAATAAATGAACAGAAATGAAGGGAGAACTGGAGCAACAACAACTAGCAGACAGAGAGAGAGACACTGCAGCCAGGCTTAAATAAACTGGGAACATTCAGCTGTTCCAGGTTAGTCTAACGAGCTCCTGCAGAGTCAGAGACACACAGGTGAATCACATTAACACAGCAGTGGTCGTCACCAAGGTAACAATAGTTTTAAATTAGTCTTTATTTGATTTTAGTTTTGGCTTTATGATTTCATTTTAGTTTAAGTTAGTTTCATGAGTGTGTTCGCTAATTTTACCTTCAATTTTTCTTTAGGGTTTAGTTTAACAGTAGTTTCAATATTTGTTCTGGCCAGGAATAATGTTTTAATATTATGTAGCTACATAGATATAAAGAAAACATGGTTGGAGAATAGCCGTGATGTTTAATGTTTGCGCTAATTTAGTGTCCAATGTGAAGCAGTTACGACACCATATAGCGCCATCCAGGGTGAGATTTGTGAATAAAGCAGATGGGGGGGGGGGTTTGCACAGTAAAACAAAACATGCAAGAATTAAATCTCCCTTCCAATACCATAGATATAGAGCCACTCGGCCAGTAATACCAAAACACTTTTTTTTATGCACTTCAATATCCAATATAAAATAATCTCAGAATGAAATAGCACAACGTGGTGTCAACATAAAACACAGCGCTTTCAAACCGGAGAGTGGAGTTCACTTCACGCCAGATGTGTGTGCAGCAGTGGTGGTGAGGAGTGAGTGTGACTAGTTTGACAGGAAGAGACAGCACCGTGTGGTCTGAACACAGCTGAGGAGGAAATCATGAGGCTTCAAATCTCTGTGAGAATAAAGTCTGACATGAAGCAGTGAATACTGGCTAATTTGTTTCTGTCCTGTTGTTCCCATCATGACACTGTGGGTTCATATCATATCGTACGTAAACGTATGCACATATGATATCCTACGAAATTAGGCGACCCCCGGCTAATCACATGACGACTAAATTTAGCGGTATTTACAGTTAAATTTAAAAAGTGAGCATCATGCACCAAAATGGCACCAAAATGACTAGTTAAGAGCCCAAACTAAAATGGTTTGGATTGAAACACACGTTTCCTGGGTGACATTCTTGTGTTTACCATAGGATGCAAACCCTGCTTCCCAGATTAAAAGTCCTGTGTTTTCGGTCCAGAGCGCTCTTATACAGCAGCATCAACGTGATGCTAGTCTTTATCGGTTTAGTCAATAATAGTTTCATTTAGGAGATTGTTCAGGTGACGCTGGAAATTCCGCCGGATATCCCTCTTTTTCAGCCGGCTTTCTGTTACCTTCCTCTTTCTTTGTGTTGGCGTTCTTACCTGCTCCTCAGATCTCTGCAGGGTAAATCCAGACAGTTAGCTAGACTATCTGTCCAATCTGAGTTTTCTGTTGCACGACTAAAACAACTTTTAAACGTACACGTTCCACCAAAACAAGTTCCTTCCCGAGGCTATTTTGCAGAGGCAAAGTTGCTCCGTCCGGTGCTTAGCACCGCCCTTGACGATAGTGATTGGTTTAAAGAAATGCCAATAAATCAGAGCACGTTGCTCTCCCATCCCAGAATGCTGTGTGGACTAGCCAGACCTTCCTCTGCAGCGCTGTGGAGGAAGGTCAATGCGAGACTAACGGCCTTCAGCTCTCTGAGTCATAACCACACACAACAGACATCAATGTTCCAAGAGAACAAAAATACTATACACTCACCTAAAGGATTATTAGGAACACCATATTAATACCATATTTGACCCTATCCTATCAATATGGCCCAACATTTCTAAAGAATGCTTCCAGCACCTTGTTGAATCAATGACACAAAGAATTAAAGCAATTCTGAAGGAGAAAGGGATCCCCCACACCATTACACCACCACCAGCCTGCACAGTGCTTTCTGTCCCCAGAGTCACAACTAAACATGGGGGAGTTCAGTTTGTATGCACCACATATCTGGAGCAAACGCCCAGAAATCTGCAGGTACGCTGCAACTCTCACTTCTTTTAAATCAAGGCTGAAGACTTTTCTTTTTGATGCTGCCTTTTTTAAAGTCATTGTTCAGTTCTTACAGTGTGACTTTTAACCCTTCTTCAAAAATGACCAAAGTCCAAAGTGTAAAACATAACTTTGTCCTGCTTTCCTTGCAGCTGTCAACTTGCAATGGTTTTTTGTGACAGCATTTCTATTGTGACTGTGAGCAGCCGGATAGACAAACTAAGAGCAGCCCGCCCCTCTTTACGGTGAGACCTCTCTTACTGGAGCACAGTTCACTTCCAGGCGTTGAAGTGGTGCAGACATACTGTTCACACAAAGATGAAGCTCGCCTCGATAACAGCTTTGCTCTGCACCTTCAGTAAGTACACTTTGGTTCTCAACACAACAATTGCTAGTTTTCCTTCAGTACAGCAATCTGCCAGAGCTGAAACTTACACACCGATTCATCAATGATTGAATGTGCGTGCATTGTGTTGAATTCCAAGTTGAAGTGAAGGAATGAGCATGTTGTTTGTTTCAGGTTTGATCTCTGTCTGTGTTTCTGAGTTCCACACTGTGGAGGTCCAGCCTGCTGAACAAGTCACACTGATGTGCTCCAACTTCAGCAGCTTTACCAGGCACATATCCTGGTTCAGACTGGACAGCAGACCCAACATCAGCCGGATCTCCTCTATGCTGACCTCTGATTCAAATGCTTCATTCTACGATGGATTTCAAAATGGAAAATTTAACATGACATCCAACACCACTACCCTCTTCCTCAACATCACCCATGTGGATTTAGCTGACTCTGGACTGTATTTCTGTGGATGTTACTCAGATGGAAAGCCAGTAATTGTTAGTGCAACATATCTAAAAGTTCAAGGTAAGATTATTAACTACAAAGAAACCGATAGCTTATAAGCACTTTTTACTGTCACATATGGACCACAAGTTTCATTTACTGATCTTTCTTGTAGAAGTGTTTGATGGAATAACGAGCCTGACCACTGTGATCCTCCTTGGTCTGATTCTTTTCCTCGTTCCAGTCGTCATTGGTCTGATTGTCAAAATCAGCAAACTTCACACAGGTACTTGTGTTTTTATGTTAGTTGTGAATGCAAAACTGTGTTCGAACAATTTAGAGATGTTTTTCTGTCATTTAGCTCAGAAAGAGGGACAGACTCCACAACGCAGCGAGGTAATCACATTTTAACCATATAAAGATTATTTAAGATTCTCTGGTACAAGTCAGTTATCATTTAATGATTTTATGTTTTCTCCCAAACTGACTGTAAACATTATTTTTTTCAGAACCTGGACTCTGATGCCCTAAACTATGCAGCGCTCAGTTTCCATCCAGAAGCAAGAAGCAGCAGAAGGCCTGAATCAGAGAACCAGCTGGAGACAGATGTTGTGTATGCTGCCACCAGATAGACTCAGGATACATCTGGAACTGCAGCTCAGAGTGAAACTGATTCTTTATCAAGTTAATCTGCTGTCGAGGTTTTGTTCGGGTGACAGACAGGAGGAAGTACCATCACTGTAAAAACCATAAGATACAATCCTGTAATAAAGATTCAATTCTTATTCTACTTTGTTTGGGTTCCATCCTAATCTGAGAACAAAAGAGTATGATTGGTGTGTAATGGAGGAGACTGTCCAGAGTCTCTTATACTGAGAGTTAGATGGAGGGAGAGAGCTATGCATCACTTGTCTGACAGGAAGGGACAGCGCAGTGTGGTCTGAGGTTTGTTAACTCAAAGTTTTGTGGAAACCAAATTTGAAAATGCAACAGTGAATGCTGCTGTGCCGTCTGTTGGCAAGTAGACAGAATTAGAAACAGGTGTGTGAAATACATAAAATGCATCCATGTTAAAACTGAATCCTTTGAACAAATAAATATGTCAAAGACCCCACAGCTGTATGTGTCTGATATTGATTGCAAAATAAAACTGTTTCCCCTTTAGATATGGTTTTCCTTTTCCTTCTAACCTTATTAAAAACCAAAGTAAAACTCCAATAACGTTAATGCAAATGCACTTATTATGTATTCATTTAATTCAATTAAAGTTTTACTGGTAGGGACTCCAAAAACCCAAACAGAAAACCGTCACAAAGTATGAAGATGATGAAAACAATATTACAACAACTGTTTATTATTATTACGATTTTTTTTATTAATGAAAAGTCAAATTGAAAAGATTGATGTTGGAGGTAACTGGATCACCCGGAGTAAACCCATGCAATCACTGCATGGATTAATGAAGGTTTTAGGAATGGAGGCCACGTTAAAGTTTTTTGGTGTGGGAGGGACTTGGAGTAAACTCATGCAATCACTGCATGGATTAATGAAGGTTTTAGGAATATTTGGGGTGGGGGGGGACTCCATCCTACTACAATATGACCCCACAGTATCACATCTGGGAGCTGATGAGCGGTTCTTTCAGGGAGTCCTGTTGTCTGCGTTTGTTTTCTGTGTTCCACCTCATTGCCGTACACTTCCCCTCCAGAGCTTTTTCTTTAATCGCCTTTTTATTAACCTTCTCTAGTTCTTTATGAAGGTTTTTATTCAGCCGGTTCAAGGTGTCCTTTTCCACTTTCAGGGAGTTGTATGTGTTGGCCCAAACGCTCTCACCTCGGAGTGTGTCACCGAGCTCCTGAACTTTAAGCTGCAGAGCGCTGTTCTCTTGGCTCACAGCTTCGTTCTCTGACTTCAACTCGTTGGTTCTTTCCTCCAGAGTTTCTTCTTTGGAGAACTTTTTCTCCAGCTTCTGAAGTTCTTTCTGCAGAGTGTTGTTCTGGTTTGTGAGAACTTTTTTCTCTGCCTTCAGTGATTTATAATTTGCCTTAAAGGCATTCAAAACTCTGAGGTTTTCATTGAAATTTTGGATTTCCTCTGTGGCTTTGTTGTTCTGGAGCGTCAAGGTGTCTGTCTGTTGTTTCAGAATGTCATATTTGCGCTTCCAGTCTTGTTCATTGAGAAGCTTCTTAAAAACTTCAGAATGGGTTTTACCCAGGGCTCGGTTTTGTGCCTGCAGAACCTTCTCTTCAGCTTCCAGTTCTACGTAATTGTCCTTACATTTATTTTTAATCCTGAGATGTTTGTTCACGACTTGGATTTGGTTAATGTAATCATCATTGTCTTTCTTCAAAATGCCCATGCGGTCCAAGGTTTCCTTGTACATGTCACGCCAGATGTTTAAATTGTCCGATTTATTTTTGAGAGCCTGGAGTTCCTGCAGCAAGGCAGCGTTTTCACAGCTCATGTGTTCATTTAATGCCTTCACGGCCTCGATCTCTTCCTCTTTCTCGGCTTTTGCATCGTTGTAGGATTGCTGATGCCTCTCCTTGAGCTCCAGGAGTTGTCTTTGCAGGGCAGCATTTTGCTGGCTCATTGCCTCTGTCTGCCGTTTTAATGCAGCACACATTATGTCCACACTAGTCTCATTTTGGAGTTCATCCTGCAGGTAGCGAATCTCACTCTGCAGCTCATCATTCTCTTGCCTCACGGCCTCATATTCTTCTTTCAATTCATCGAAGTTGTTGAGCCGGTTTTTGAGCTCACTGACTGTTTGTTGCAGAGTTTGACGCTGCAGGTCCATCGCCACATTTGAAGCTTTGGTTTCTTTACACAAAGCCTCAATAATGCTGTAATTTTGGACCTTGTCGCTGAGCTCCCTCACTTCTTTTAGAAGGTAGTCACATTTCTTCTTTGCAGCTGTTTCCTCTGCCTTCCCTGCGTTGAACATTTCCTCCAAATTTTCCCAGCCGTTGAACGGTCTCTGGCCCTTGTGAATTTGGTGGTGCAGGGTCTTCAGCTGTTGGGTGATGGCCTGTAGGCTCACCCTCATTTCATCCTGGTTGCTACCCATAACTGTCGGTTCCTGGCGGAGGGCCATGGTCTCGTTCTCCAAGGACTCCAGAGGAAGGACCATGTTTTGGTTGCAACTTGTGTTCTGCTCTCTTAAAGGTTGTCGCTGAAAAATACTTCTCTGTTTAGCACAGAAATATAGAAGCAAGCTGTATTGTTGGTGTTGAAGAAATGAAAATCGACGCAGTAGCACAGTAAAACCGTGATGAGATTCTCAGTACTCAGTGAGAGATCGCCCGTCAACCAACCTTCTGACAGATCACTCTGATCCTGGTAAAGGTAGAATGTGTCACTTAGAATGTTGACATGAAAGGCACATGCACAGGATGTGACATCACTGCATTCTATTTCTATGATGCAAACTATAGGCAGCTGTTGTTTTGGTGACAAGGAACTGAGGTGCATTATGGGTAACAGGCAAGAAAATAAATGCTTACCATAAAAAATGTATTATCTCTGGTTGTACTGCATCAATTTATTTTTATTTTTTTTCTTAAAGTGGTGATAAAATGGTTATATACGGTATTTCACGCTGTTCCTTAAGGTCTCGTAATAGGGTATGTAACATTGGTTGGACTGAAAATGTCTCTTTTGCTGTATTTTTTTGGCCATAATGCTACCCTGTTAAGTGAGACTGGACTGAAACTAGAGCTTTTCTGCCTTATATGGTCTGCTCATGAATATTTAGAGGAACTGCACGCTGATTGGTTGAGCTTAGCACGCACACACACACACACACACACACACACACACACACACACACACACACACACACACACACGTTCCCCCTCTATGCCCTCCCCGCCGCCGCTGCCACACACACACACACACACACACACACACACACACACACACACACACACACACATGCACGCACACACACACACACACGCACAAACACACACACACACACACACCTATGCTTTTGCTACTGTTCCCTGAGGATCCATGTTGGAAAAAAAAGTTAATGTACTGTGAACCGCTGCCAGCGGGTAGCTCCTGCACACCGCCCATTGCGAGTCCACTGCGCCCACTGATTAAAATCCACGTCCCGCTCAATTGTCCGATATCTACTCCTTTTCTCTAGTATTCCGTATCTCCTGAGAGAGCTCCAGCCAGCGTGCAGCGGGGTCTGACAGTCCAGGCAGAAAGTCAGCGATTTGGGCAGGCACTGCACCGCTGTCACGGAAAACTGTGGAGCTCCTGAACTCCGAAACAGTCAGGCCGGTTACACACTGCAGGCGTGGCGTGAGCGTGGCGTTTCTGTTGCGTGTCAGCTGCGTGGATTTTGTCTGTCTTTACACACCAGAAACGTGTCTGACGCCGCACTGCTGCTGCTTGCCTCATCTGATTACAGCAAAGACAACGTCGGCAGTATTGAAGGCAAAATAGGCTACAGAATATTTTGTTCTGTATTGACAGGTGCAATATTAGAAAATCTATTAAAAAAAAATCTGCATTTATATCAAAACCTAGAGGCTTTCAAACATCAACATATCATTTGTTAATATGTATTTGTGTCTAAATGACATATAAACATTTTCCTATTCTATTTTGCCTGGAAACGTTTCCAACACGCTTGCGTCTCGTGTGAAAAATAGCCGTCGGTTCTATTTCTAGCAGGCACGCGTCTCACGCAGGCAGTGTGTAAGCTCTAACCTGTTAACATGGGAGCCGAAATATAAACGGACACACCACACGGCTGACACGCTCGCGTGACGCGTCCAGTGTGTAACTGGCCTCATACAAAATTTGCAATTAGCAGAGGTGTCAAAAGTATTCACATTCATTACTCAAGTAGAAGTATCGATACTAGGGTTTGAAAAGACTTTTGTAGAAGTTGAAGTATCAACTCAAGCTTTTTACTTAAGTAAAAGTGTAAAAGTACTGGTTTCAAAACTACTTAAAGTATAAAAGTAAAAGTAATGTAAGGCAGAGATCTTCAACAAGGGGTCCTCAAAGTCATTGCAGGGGCCCTCCAAATTATTGTAAATTTTTGAGTCTTTTTATTATCTTTGAGTCTTTTAAAATTAAAATGCCTTAACATAATTCCAACATATTATTAGCAAACATAAATTCCCACTGATGATAAGCTTACTGGCCTATAGGTGAGGTAGTCCCTAAGATATCAGCCCAAAGATAGTTAATCCTAGATTTACTGTGCCACATACAGTATGTCACATACAGTATGTAACATTAAAATATGATTTATAAAATCATGCCAACAATTAATATTTTAATAGCTTATGAAAAAAGGGTATGTAAGAAGGCTTTAGGTTGTCCTAACAGTTATTGAAGGCCCAGTTTAATATGCAACTTAATTTCATACAATATGTAGTAGGGGGTCCCTGCTACATCTCACTTTAAGTTAAGGGGTCCTTGGTTTAAAAAAACGTTGAAGACCCCTGATGTAAGGGGGAAAATGCCATTAAGGACAACAGCTTAACCCCAAAACGTTAGGACAAAATCATATGACTATAATAATGTAATATTAAAATCATACCTGCAAACTCAGAAAGGCTGAAAAAGGTGACACATCTCTGTGTCTGTGTTTTTCAGACAACGGCAGCTACAGTCTGGTGTTACAATCCTCTCCAGTGAAATACAGACACACTTTACACCGTTTAGCTGTCCGTTTTAACCGTGTTTACTCCCGCTGCTAGCTAACCGTAGGCTAACGTTAGCTGCTGCCAACTGTAGTGTTAACTAGCGTCCCGTGTGGCGATGTTTCAGTTCCCTCTAACGTCCGTTTTCGGAGCATCAGAGAGAAGCGCAGGCATTTAAGTGGCACCTAAATAAGGCACCGATATCCACGTTGCTATTCGGTCCGGTAGATAACGGTCGTTAAGGCACCGGTGGCGTATTAGCCCTGGGTCTGTGCAGGTTTGATGGATCGCGTACAAACCAATAGGGTGTCGGAATGACTATGTTTATACTTCTCATCCAACCACAATCAAATTCACTCTATCTGGATGGAGCGATTTGGATAGGGTTTTTTGTGTGTGTTTTTTTTTGAACGATGACGAGCCGGAATGAAAACTGAAATATGAGTAACGAGGCTATTTTTAAAATGTAAGGAGTAGAAAGAACAGATAATTCCGTGAAAATGTAAGGAGTAGAAGTAAAAAGTATGCTGTAAAATAATTACTCCAGTAAAGTATAGATACCCAAAATTTCTACTTAAGTAAGGTAACGAAGTATTTGTACTTCGTTACTTGACACCTCTGGCAATTAGCCATCAATTTTTGTAAAACGGCCCATATTTGAGCTTTATATATTTGATATCTCGCATAAAAAAGTCTCAGAAGTGAATTTAGTAATGCAACAGCAGATGAACAATGTATAAAATTTCTGAGATTTGCGCGAACAAGATTTAGAAGACTAACTGACCTCAGATCAGTTAGTGGCCTATGTAAATTTTGGGGCGTTACAAAGGTAGAAGGTAGAGCCAAATGAGAAGGAGTTGAGAAGTTGACGTCAACTTTTAGCTTTGTTCAGATTCGCCCATTTTCAGAGGCAGTTTCAAATTGTGAGATTTGCAGAGGAAAGAGGTGTCAATGGGATTTTGAGGTTCTATGTATGTCCTATTTACCCACCAAACTGTCGTTATTCAACTATGACAAGATAAAATCGGTTTTGCATTCTATCACCCCTTTAACAATGTTATAGGACTTAAGCCCAGTTCAGACCAAAGACTGGCGACAAGTCGAAACTGTTTAAGAACGTCGCAGGGAAAAGTTGCAGCTGTCTGAAACGGCCCGTTTCAGCTGGACTCAAACCAGCTGATGGCGTCGCTTAGACTCAGCTGGTCGAGTTTCCAGAGGCTGGTTTAAGAACGTAAGGGACATCACCTGTTTCAACAGCCAATAGAGAAGTCAGCTGGTAAAGTTAGCTACAAACTATAGAAATAATAAATGATCCATATTACATTTTATTTTTATGTTATAAACAGTCAGCTGGTAGAAATTGCAGAGTTTTAGGCGGAAGCAATGGACCGCCCACGAGCACGGTATATGGTCAAGCTAGTTAGAGAGTGACTGAAGAGAGGGAGCGCCCAGCGAACAAAGCATGAATTACAGAAATAAACCGTTGTTTTATTAGACACCTAACCATCTAGTTAGGTTAGAAAAAAGATTGTTTGGATTAAAACACTGGTCCCCTTATGTAGTACTCCTGGGACACAAACACACGTTTCCTGGATGGTTTTTCCCCAGGAACGCAATCTCCGCTCCCCCGCTGTTTTATGACCCAACCTTCCACTCCGCCCCCAATCCCTACGCAGACCAGAGCACTCTTATTCAGCAGCAGTCACTGTGGAGCCTAGAGCAATAAATACATGGTACGCATACGAATTACAGCGCATTACTTTTTGTAGCTATATGTAGGAGGGGTTCCTGAGAAAAGCCTGCACAGTGAAGATGGTGTAGCTCTGCTGTGATCCATCATGTCTTCAACATGGACAGCGTGTAGCAATGTGAACGCTTCATAGGAGGCTGAGCAGCATCTTTTCACAAGTTTCTAATAGTGAGATATTTCTCATACACATAACTGCATGCATTTGGGTTCACACCACACTGCGCTGTCTCTTCCTGTCAAAAAAAGTTGAGGTGTTGCTGCTTTCTGAGGGATTCACATTCTTCTGCTCTCAGATGAAAACGCAAGGCAGTCAAAAGTATGATGCACGAAAAAAAATAAAGAAGGCCATCAAAAATCAGCATGAACAAGATTATTGTACATTTTGTACACACAATGACGATGGTACACCAATCAAACAGACTAAAACACAGTACAGTGTAACAGTATGCTTAAAAAATAACAGCAGGTGCTTCCTGAGTCTATCTGGTGGCTGAATAAATAACAGTTGACGCCACTTCTGTCTCTGGTGCCAGCCGGTGGTTTATTTCTGTTTTTGGGCGAAAGGTCACTGCTGCATAGTTCAGATCATCTGAGCCCAGACTCTGTGAATAGAAATATGTTCAGTCACTATTCTCAACATGACATAACTGACAACTTGAAAGTGTTTGTAGCACCTGCTGAAATACATTTTCAGATAAAATGGAATACACTTCACCTCTGTCTGTTGTAGATTCCGTTCCTCAATGTGAGCTTAGTGACAGAAACAATATGGCCGGTCAATTCACTATCACTGGCATTGGACACTGTATTGCACAATATTGCTGTTGATACATTTTGTTAAATAGGAAGTTGTTTAAAGAACTTGTGAAAATACAATATAACTAAGTATAACTCTCAAATCTGACCCGTTTAATGTTTTCTATATCAGAAATAAGGGTTTCTTCCAACCAAATTGCCCCCCAAAAAATGGATGGTTCCATACAAAACTCTTTGCAAGTAAAAAATTAATGATCAGTTTAATTTTGTGTGTTTTTATTCAATTTCATAGCATTTGAGAACATTTAAAAAAAAAGTTCAAAACAGTATTCTGACTAAACTTTGTCTGTACAGAATACTGACAAAATAATTCATAATTTCATTTTTTTCAAACTAAAAAATGTGGCCTAATTTCATATAAATGAGGTTTATTGACCATGAATTCAAAAACTCAGTGTAAAATTTGTGGTAATAAGTTGGTGTTAGTGGTAGTACAGAAAAGCTCCAAAGAAGTCAAAAAAATAGTGACATAAACGAAAAAAAAGCATTAAAAACTAGGGGTGGGGGAGAATATCGATACAGCATAGTATCGCAATATTTTCCATGGCAATACTGTATCGATACAGACGTCAAGTATTGATCTATTATTATGTATGTGTTGGTCAGTTTGTCTACTTGACAATCCCATTTTGCAGCAATGAAATGGAAGTGAGATGAAGAAACAGAGAAATGTATCTTTTTAGATAAAACAGATGTTGACAAAGTTTCCTTTTGGGGACATTATTTGAAATTGGGAAAAATTTGAAGTTGGAAAAAAGGTAATAAATTGCAATATATCACAGGATATTGCAATATGTTCAAAATCACAATATCATATCGTGATTCGTGACACAAGTATCATGATGATATTGTATCGTGAGGCCTCTGGTGAGTCCCTTCCCTAATAATAACGGCAAATCAGGGAGGACAAGAACAAGTTTCACGGTCAGCAGTAATACAACACAAGGGATAATTACCTTTCTGAAGCTTTTTGATTTTAACAGCCTGACAAATGATGATCATAGCGAGGAAAGCAGTCAGAGCGCCCAGGATCCCACTCATCAGCTTTGTTATTCCATCAAACACATCTACAAGAAAAAATAATATAATAATTTAATAATCATTAAATTAGACTCTGTACATTTAACCTAAATAAATAAATCTATAGGTCCACATCACCTAAATTAAATGCTGATAGTATTCCATCAATAGGCCACTTCAATCAAAACAGACCAAACTTTACAACACTCTTACCTTGAACCTCTAAATATGTCGCATCGACAATAACCAGGTTTTTTGTTATGATATATCCACAGAAATACAGCCCAGAGTCGGATGAATTCACTTGTTTGATTTTGAGGAAAACAGCAGACATGTTGGATGTCATTTCAAATTTTCCATTTTGAAATCCATCACAGAATCTAGCAGGCTCAGGAGCCTCGAACATGAAGGAGACACAGCGGGGCCGGGATCTCTGGACCGCTCTGAACCAATATATCTGAGAGGGAGTACTGGAAAAGTTGGAGCACAGCAGAGTGACGTCTTCCCCAGGCTGAACCTCCACAGTCTGAGACTCAGAAACTGAGACAGAGATCCAGCCAAAAACAAACAGAATTATTCAGAATTTTGCTGACAGAGCAACAGGAATTCAATCAGTGCCTTTATATGATTTAATGCAGTCAATGCTGTGGAGTAATCCAATGGCAGTACTTACTGAGGCAGCAGAGAAGTAAAACTGTCATCAAGGTGAAGTTCCTCATTGTGCGAATGATCGTGGCACTGCAATGGTACTTTACACTGAGCTCCACCCCCCACCACACACACTCCCCCACCCATCCATACACATCCACACACAAAGCCTTAAGAACTTGTGTGACTTACAACAAACCATGCTGTTTGTGAATGTCACATCTTGGGATAGGAATGAGTAGTGTGTCGAGTTTAAAGGCTTACCCATCATGTTGTTAGTCCACTCAGTAATACTCTTTAACATATTGTTATTTCAGGTGCTTTTAAAAAGCTTGTCAGTGCCCATTTAGATTTCCATTTGGTCATATTGTTCTGTTAGGGGAAAGCAACCCGAACAAAAAGGGCCAGAGATCATGATTGTGGACATCAAAATTAGGAGAATTGCTGCACGGGGGACAATTTGAAATCAACACTGGAGAACTTTTCCAGCTTCAGTCCCCCTACAGGTTGGAAGCAGAATTGTCCATTACATTACATTGTCCAGTTCATTTGAACTAGAGGGGAGCGCGGGGCACAAAGTAACACTTTTTGGTTTTGGCTAAATATTTTTAAACCCATTCGAGTTTTACTGCTCATATTTTTATACAAGCAACATACATATCTCTGCTACAAATGTGCACTGGAAGTTTGTTTGTACGACCTACCGTTCTTGAACAATTCCACAGAGAGTGGCGATAGGTGAAATATTACAACCTGCCCCATATGCAGGGTTAGTTGTAACACTTGTTAAAAAGATGGATTTAACACAAATAATTCAATAGCATTGTGCTATACACCTAATAAAACTCTATAAAACACTTCCTTAATAAACTTGGCATAATATAATAGTTAAATGTATGGATCTATTAAAAAAATAAAAATAAAAAACATTTAAAAAAAGAAATGTGGACAAAAGAAATGCAATACATAGTTGTTCACGCTGTACTTCAATAAATATTGGTTTTGAAACATTAATGCACATAAAAGACTGAGTTAAAAATGCCTCTTTTTGTAGTATAATTATAGGTGCGGCTTAGTTGTAACACTGCGTTACAACTAGCCCCACTGTGACACGTTTACCTCAGGACTGGCTAGCACTCGCTAAGCGATGGTCACATCTTTTAAAATGGTATGATGTTTTAGGCAAGAGGATGGTGGTGGTGATCAAGACAATATAAGATTAGATACACTGACTTTCACACGCTCTTTAGAAATCGAAAAATACTTACATGATGCCAAAACACAATTTTTTCTCTCTCTCGGAGACAGTGGAAGTAAACAGAATTCCAAGTTGGCGGGAATACGTCTAATGGCAATGTCATTACATGCCCTGAAGCACATCCGGTTCTACCCTGTGCAACCATCTAAATATAACGTGGTACATTTAACCCTGCGTTACTTTGTGCCCCGCGCTCCACCAGATCCGCTACCCAATCTGGCAAACTTGCATTATGTAATGTAATGGACAATTCCGCTTCCAACCTGTAGGGGGACCGAAGCGGGAAAAGTTCTCTAGTGTTGCTTTAAAGTGCCCATATTATGAAAAAAACACTTTTTCTGGGATTTGGGGTGTTCTTTTGTGTCTCTGGTGCTTCCACACACATACAAACTTTGAAAAAACGGTTTCTGAATGTGTCCTGCCTTCAGTCTCCTAGTGAGCTGTTCAAAATCGGCTCGGACTGTGACGTCACAGTCCGAAATGAGCTGGCTAACCGCAACCGTTAGCTCGTAGCGTTAGCATGCTAATGCTAATGCTAACGCTAGCATGCTACGTTGTTCTCAATAGCAAAGCACTGCTACAACACACACAAGTTCACCATAATCTACAAAAGAACTACTTACATGTGCACCCTCATTTAGAAGTCTCCCAGCTAATCCTGCCTTGTAACTGACCAAAGTTGGAGAAACAGGCTCTCTTTTACTGTCTCTAGAGTAAGCTAGCTGACATGTTCTACATCTGAGCTACTGAGCATGTGCGAGTGCAATCAAAGATAGTACAGAAGAAGAAGAAGAAAAGAGGTCTCACTCTGTAGCTAAAACAGAAACCAGGTGAAAAGAGGATCTGCAGCAGTGAGAGAGAGCTGTGCAGTACAACAAAAATATGGTGTTTTTTGAAAATGAAACCATGTAAACCTATTCTGGTACAAACTTAAAATACAGTTATGAACCTGAAAATGAGCATAATATGGGCGCTTTAAAACAATGCTGATTTTTCACTTTTTGACGGAAACTGAGCACTGCATAGTTCAGAGCATCAGAGCCCAGGTTCTGTAACAGTCGGTTTGTAAGAAAACATAGAATCATTAAAGGATGAATCAAACCAAACATGTCTGTCCCTCTTTCTGAGCTAAATGACAAAAACATCATCTCTAAATTGTTCTAACACAAAGTTTTGCATTTACAACTAACACAAAAACACAAGTACCTGTATGAAATTTCCTGATTTTAACAATCAGACTAATGACGACTGGAACGAGGAAAAGAATCAGACCAAGGAGGATCACAGTGGTCAGGCTCGTTATTCCATCAAACTCTTCTACAAGAAAGATCGTTAAATGAAACGTGTGGGTTGTGATCAGTCCATATTTGACAGTAGAAAAGTGCACACATAGGCTATCTGTTTCCTCACAATAAAAAAATAATCTTACCTTGAACTTTTAGATATGTTGCACTAACAAGTACTGGCTTTCCATCTGAGTAAAATCCACAGAAATAAAGTCCAGACTCCGCTAAATCCACATGGGTGATGTTGAGGAAGAGGGTAGTGGTGTTGGATGTCATGTTAAATTTTCCATTTTGAAATCCATCGTAGAGTGAAGTATTTGAATCAGAGCTCCACATGGAGGAGATACAGCTGATGTGGGGTCTGCTGTCCAGTCTGAACCAGAACATGTGCCCGGTAAAGCTGCTGAAGTTGTTCAGCAGGCTGGAGCTCCACAGTGTGGAACTCAGAAACACAGACAGAGATGAAACCTGAAACAAACAACATGCTCATTCCTTCACTTCAACTTGGAATTCAACACAGTGCACCCACATTGTTATTAAAGGATTGGTTCACGCTTCAGTGCTGCTTTTAAAAAGACGTTAACAATTGTTGTATTCAAAGAATTAGTGGAGATACTTACAGAGTAAAGCTGTTACCAAGGCGATGTGTACAGGAGACTGCAGCAGACTGAACTGTGCTCCATTAAAAGTGCTCTCAGCAGGGGGGAGGTGGGGACAGGCAGGGTTTCTTTTGCCTATCCAGCTGCTCAGACTAACAACATAGATGCTTTCAGAAAAATGGCAGTCACAGCCACAGCTGTTCTTATAGAAAAGCTGATTTTTATTCATCACCGTGTCACGTTATATATCTTTTCACCTGAGTTATGTTCACACCACACTGCGCTGTCTCTTCCTGTCAGACAAGTGATGTGTAGCTCTCTCCCTCCATCTAACTCTGACAGGAGACTCTGGACAGTCTCCTCCTCCATCAAACACCAATCATCTTTTGTTCTCAGATTAAGATCTAACAAACACAAGAAGTCAGACGGAGACTTTGGCTGGAAAGTAGAACGAGAATTGTAGCAGATGTTGTATACTTTGCATAAATATAAAATCTTTATTCCAAAATTAGATTTTCTTTTTTCCAACAGTGACAGTTCTTTAGTAGCAGGTGAAGCATCAGTTTCACTCTGAGCTGCAGTTCCAGATGTTTCCTGAGTCTATCTGGTGGCAGCATACACCACATCTGGCTCCAGCTGGTTCTCTGATTCAGGTCTTCTGCTGCTTGGTTTAAACATTTACATTTCTGCAGTGGTGGAAGATGTATTGAGACCCTAAAAGAACTAAAACCACACTAAAAATACTCTGTTACAAGTTAAAGTCTTAAATAACATTTTCAATGTAAGTAAAAAAAAAAAAAAAAAAGTACTTAAAGTATTAAAAGTAAAAGTATTCAATGCAGAAAAAGCCTCACATTTTAGAAACTGGAAAACATCAAAACTGTTCTGTCAATCAACTAAGTGTTTAATGGTCTAATCATATTAGGTGTTCTTGTAGGCCTGTATATTGTTGGGTAGTTTAATTTATCATAAAACATTGCATTTGTAACAAACATTACTCTAATGTTAGCTTTTAGATACATCAAAGGTGCATGGGGGGAACTTAGGCCAGACTGTGCACCTGCTGAGTTCTTCTGTAGGCTAGAACTTAAATGCTCCGGGATAAAGTGATACCATAACTAATTCCTCTCTCTTTTAGATGAGATGCAGGTCCAAATAAGACCATTTAATTACACTAAGTGCTGTTACTGCACAGTAGAGTGGTTGAATCAGTGTCAACATCCAAAATGTCATGTCCAGCACAAATCAGTAAAACAGACAAACAGAGGTCAGTGTACAATGACGACTAACAGTACTATAGAAAGAATAAAATAATAAATAGCCATTGTTGCATACTTTATCATGAAAGCTGTTCATAAGGATCCTATTTAAAGTAGCTACTATCTGAATTCAATAACCTGATGGCGGAGGAATAAAAGTTTCAATGATTACTATATGTATGTATGTATACGTATGCTCATGCCTTGCCTACAACATCTACATACTTGTTTAATTTGACAACCACTCAATGATTTAATGTAATGTCAACACGTAAAGCTATAAAGTTTCTTAAAGTTGGATCAGTAGACCTGTCATGACATATTTTTGACATGTTAGGTTATCTTACTTGATGTCAAGTTGTCATAACAAAGACATTGAAAGGTTATATTGTTTTAATTAATATCACGTTGTCATAACAGACATTGACAGGTTATATTGTCAAGTTGTCATGACAGAGAATTTTATCTTCGTTAATGTCAATTGTCATAACAAAACCATCTTACAATGCTAATGTAGCATTAAAAGAGTCATAATTTACCAAATCACATTAAATGACAACGGTCATGAACATTCAAAAAAAGACTCCTTAATGTTCATGAGTGGTGTCATGTCAGTTATGACGGTGTTATGTCAGTCTTATGCACACCCCTTAAAATTAAGTGTTAGCCAAAAACAGTGAAAAAAAAACCACTGAATGAGATGGCAGGGCTCTTCTCTAGCTCTGATTAGTTGTTTTATTGATTGATTGCCCTTTGTTCCAATCAGGTGCAGCTCTAATAATTCTTAATTAAGAGTGTTAGGACAGGTAGACTCTATTTAGTTACTACAGTCATGGGATTATTTTATAACGAGTAATTGACATTTTTTAACTAACATGCAGGCAGCTGCATTGAGAGGACTGAGTAGTAGTCTGTCATGTCTTAAACACGTGAATGCTTTCATATGAGGATGTGAGAGTGTCCCACTGCTTCAGGCCTCTTTTCACAAGTTTGATAGATGCTCATGTGAAGATAAAGCAGCAGCCTTCAAGTCTGTCCCAAGTGTAAAGAAACAGAGACAGATAACTCCCTGATACTGTTTGTGACGGGCGTGTGGGTGTCAAGACATATTTATTTAAAAAAAAAACTATACCAATCTTTTTAAAATACAGAGAGAGAGAGAGAGAGATGAGAGACATGAGTGAAAAGCACTTTGACAAAGATCATGTTTGCTAAATCTTGTTAATTAAGAGTGTTAGGACAGGTACAGTAGGCCTATGCAGTTTGCAGGCAGAGAAAAACTTACATTGGATAGTTTGTATTTGAGTCTTTAGCCTGATTTTGTTGGTGTGTCTTCCATTGTGTGTGGACAAGAAAAGCATGTAATGAATGGTCTTTCTGTTCTTTGTTAGATATAGCATGTAAGAGAGAAAAATAGTTCAAAAGTAAACTGTCAAACTGGATTGTCACTGTATCTCTGTTTTGTTATTCCTCAAAACTAGTATAGACACACAGCTATTAAGTCAGCAATACAATGTCTAATGATTAATATGATAAAGCATCAGTTTTACTCTAAACAGCTTTTCTCGTTGCTTCCTGAGTCTATCTAGTAGAAGCATACACAACATTGGGCTCCACTTCTCTTGTTTTTCTTGTTTTTGGACGGAAAGCCACAGCTGCGTAGTTCAGCTCTTCAGAGGCCCGGTTCTGTCAAAGAGAATATTCACACTCACTTATCTTGAACTAAATAATGACTTGGCATCATGGGAGATTTTAGACCCTTGTTAAGGGGGCTCAAGCCCCCCTAAATTTCATCTCAGCCCCCCTAAAAATTATAATATTTTATTTTTTATCAATTTGGGTTCTTCAAATGAGAGTTTGCGAAATTGTCTGTTAGTGACAAAGTACAAACAATTACAGGTTCAAAGGGCTTGAAACAGGTTTAATATCCTGTGTGTCTGTCTCCGATGCTATGCACCTGTAACCCAGTCAAGGAAAGGGTTAACAGAAACCTGGTTTTGGCCAATCAGAGGAGGTTGTACCAGACTCCCACCTTTGGCTGAGTCTCTATCTGATCTGTCAGAGGGAGAGCAGGAGACAGTTGTGAAGTTTAACGTTGGTAGTCCCCAGAGAAGAAGTTGGTCATTTCATGGTGCAGATTAGAACCCAAATTGAAACGTAAGCAACTAAAATCACTGAATGTTAGAACATTGTGTCAAATTGGTCATTATTACTGTGACTTATAAAGTGTCAGGTTTAGTTCCATCACAGTGTTAATAGTGTCAAAAAATGTTAGCTGACATTGTTGTTCAGTAGCTAGCTCAGAGATTATCAGATAATGAAATTACTGATTTATCAGTAATGACACTTGCAAGGCACTGTATTAGAGTCCGGATCGGGCCGAATTTTTCTGTCCGAGCCCGGCCCGACAGGCATTAAGAAATTTGTGTCCGAGCCCGACCCGAGCCCGACACAGTTAAATTCTCATTTTTTCTCATACTAATGACATATGTAGGCTATGTTTTTGTGTGGAAAACCCGCTTTTATTAAGCAACTTTAGGAAGATGAGCGCATCAGCGCACACGGAGCATCAAGCGCACGTTAAGCTGTTAAAATGTTAACCTTTCCTGGTCGCTTTGTTTCCGACCGTGATCAGACAACCAGGGGAGACTGGTTACCTCCAGGGCCGACGTTATAAAATGAATAACGTCAGAGTTAAAATCCCGTTTCTGGTGAGACAATGAATGAACTTGGCTTTCACTCTGGGCTTTATATTGGACACCGCACACACTGTGTACAAAACTTAAACTTATTCAACCAACTCTGCTCTGGTTGCATACAACATGTCTGCTTCCTCTTTCTCTATTTCTCTTCTGCCCACTTTCCACACACACACACACACACACACATACACACATACACCCACAGAGCTCTCTTAAAGGAGCCGCTGCACCATTTTACAACAAATGTCTTATCGCGCTGATGTGACCGAGCCCGACCCGAACTGACCAGTTTCTAAATATCTGTCCGAACCCAGCCCGGCCCATCGGCTCCCGTCAGGTCCCATCGGGTCCCGTCAGGTCCAGTCGGACTCGGGTCGGGTATCCATGCCTTACACTGTATCCATGTCTAATTAGGGGCTGAGCCCCCTTAAAGGTATGATCCTAGAATCACTCCCGTTTGACATCATTTTTAAATGATAAAAGTTGATTCACCTCAGGCTGTTGTGGATTCTGTTCTTCATTGGCAGCTGAACGAAAGAGACAAACCATCCAATCAGGTCACTGACAATGATCATTCATCATTACTTAACTCTTAGAGAAGTAATGAAATTAAAAATAGAACACAGGATAGAAAGAGTAGCTTTCAGGAAGTACCTTTCTGAAGTTTCCTGATTGTAACAACCAGACCAATGATGACCATTAAGAGGAGAACAGTCAGAGCTCCCAGGATCAAACTCATCAGCTTTGCTGTTCCATCAGACTCTGCTGAAAGAAAGAGAATAGAATTACTCTGTTTTCATTTACTGGCTCAGGAACTGTGAGAACATTCAATCTTTTATGTTGAATCTTACTTTCAGATTTCCTGTCGTCGTCATCATGAGATTCATCGCTGCCTTTTAACAAAATAAATATTTACTTTTCATTTTAAATTTGAAAAATTGTATCACTCTCTTATTTGGAATCTTTACAAATAGTCACATGTGTTCTTTTGGGGTAAGTCATAAATTAGCAAATATAGAAAGACGTTTATGACGTTATGTTTTTCATTTACGGGCTTGAGAACTGTGAGAACATTAACCAAAGTTAGGATAGACACATTGTTTTTATCTTAAAAGGACTAGCAGTCACTCTGCACAACTAAAGAAATGTGAAAGAGAATCTTACTTTCAGACTTCCTGTCAGCGCCATCATGAGAATCATCACTGCCTTTTAACAAAATCAAGATAAGTTCATGTCTGATTTTACCTTGAAAAATGGTATCACTCTCGTTTTAAAATGATGAAATGTGCTGTTTTTGCCAATTATGATATTAGCATATATAAACATTAGAAAACAGAACACAGGATTTTTATAATCTTACCTTTAACAATGAAGTGTACTGTGTTGAAATTAAAACGTCCTTCGCTGTAAAATCCACATAAATACAGTCCAGAGTCAGATACATCCACATCTTTGATTTGAAGAAAGAGAGTGGAGATGTTGGTACTCATGTTGAATCTAACATTTTGAATTCCATCACTGTATAAAGGGGTTCCTGTAGAGCTGGTCATTGTGGAGATCCAGCTGGCCTTGGTTCTGTTGACCACTCTCAACCAGAGTGTTACACCATCATTGATGGACGGGTTAGAGCATGTGAGTGTGACTTCTCCACCCGGCCGACCCTCCACAGTCTCAGTGTGAGACTCAGAACCTGAGACAGAGATCCAGCCTGAAACAAACAGCAGAGACTTGTTATAGGAAGGTAAACAATACCTCTTAATAAATATAATAATAAGCAAATAAGTTTGAATGGTGGAAGTTATCAAGTTGAGAGAAAAGTATTGTCAGTACTTACTGATGCTGCAGAGAATTAAAGCTGTTATCAGGCTCCGTTTCATCGTGGTGCGTATGATCACAGCTCTGTGATGTCTAACTGTGCTCCAGGAAGGCTGCTCTCAACTTCAGAGGTGGAGTCTTTTGTTCTTGCTTATCTAGTTGTTCAAGTTAAAGTTGTCGATGCGCGTGGCCTAGCAGGGTGGAGACAGAATGGACAGCGCAGGCGAAAGAGAGAAAGAGAAAAAGTCGAGGCGGAGAGAAAGAGAAAAGCTGGAGCTGAGAGAGAGAGAGAAAGAGAGAGAGAGAGAGAACATTAAAAGAGAGTAAAGCCCTGGAGGTTAAGTGCAGCTAAAGAACTAAAAAAGAAATGGTAGCAGGGCCGACCACAGCATGTCATACTACCCTTCCTGAGCTAACAGAGCTTTATGATGATCAACACAAGTCCAGTCAGGAAATACCACTCCAAAAGTATACACAATCATATATATGAATATTTGTATCTGTAGCCTTAATTATGGAAGTGCAACTGACTCTTTAAACTGAAGAGACTTGGCTGGTTTTTACTATTGTGGCTGCTGTTTGAAGTCCTTTTTGTGTGTAGTAATGAAACTAAAATAAGTTCTCTTTTTTCCCCAACAAAACAGTATATGTGGTATTTTGTCACTATGAATGTGGAGATAGGCCTGGGCTGACGTTAGATTCCCAGCCTGAATGTAGCTGATCAACAAAATCTATTTGGAGGTTTTGTATGGAGAGGGAGGGAGAGATGCTGTGCTGCTGCCAGAAGAACCACTGACTGAGTTTACTCTGAGCAAGAAGTCACTAAAAAGGATCTGAAAAGTCTCTAACTGAGCATGCCCACTGTACGACAGAAATCACACTCATTTATTGTCTGTACACAAAGCATGCTGGGATATCTCGACACGATCAAAGCTGGCGGTGCGATGGGAAAAACACGCCCCAGAAATGGTAGAACATGCGGCCCATGTACTAAGGCTCAGTCCTTACTGCAGCGGCCCAGCTTCAAGCCTGACCATCGTCCCTTTGCTGCATGTCATGCTCCTCTCTCTACCCCCTTTACTGGCTTCATCTGTCCTGTCAATTAAAGACCAAATAGCCCCAAAAAAAAAAAAGCTGCCTCAGGGAAGGTGGCAGCTATTGGTGGGGAATCCGGTGGGTAAACGAGCAGCTGAGGTGAGCTAACCAGACCTACACTGTACTTGAAACATGTGAGTAGTCGAGTTTGTCACTACCACCTACGACCCACAATGTGTGTGTGTGTGTGTGTGTGTGTGTGTGTGTGTGTCTGTGTGTGTCCGTGCATGCGTGCGTGTGTGCGATCGTGCGCAGAGGTCCAGGCTAAGCTTCTGATATCTATTTTATTTAGCTAGTCCGACTCCGGAGATGGAGGCCCTTCCAGAGCAGGCACAGGCGATTCAGTGGGCGGGCCCCGACCCACAATGCCAGCCCATGCTGCCCGGTGTGCTGGACTAGAGCTGCATCTCATGTCCCTTAAATCACATTCCCCAACTTCTTAGTCTATATCCACGACGTTCCAATTCCGGGATTGCTCCGTTGCTGTCGAAAATTCCGCCGGATTTCACTCTTTTCTGAGTTTTCTGTTGCAAGACTAAAACAACCTTTGAACGTACACATGTTCCACCAAAACAAGTTCCTTCCCGAGGCTATTTTGGAGAGGCACCGTGGCTTTCCTGGTGCTTAGCACCGCCCAAGACGTGATAGGTTTAAAGAAATGCCAATAAACCAGAGCATGTTTTTCTCTCATCCCGGAATGCTGTGTGTACTAGCCAGGAAGGTCTATCAATGCGAGACTACCGACTCCTCCACTTGCCTCCTTTCCTCACGTCTTAGTCCCTCTCACCAAGGAGGCAAAGGAGAGATTCAAGTATATCATGTGAAGAGAGAGCCAACGAGGAGATGTGCTTTAGAGAGACGAGACGTCCTTTCCTCTGAAGAGTCACATGAATTCGTCAGCTGGGCTGAGTCAGCAACTCCTTCAGCTGCACGGCTTCCAGGAAGGCTGCTCTGGTGTTTCCTCAGTTATAGCTCCTCGATGATCCCTCCTCAATGATCCCTCCTCGATGATCCCTCCTCGATGATCCCTCCTCCGTCCTCGGGGCAGAAATAAGAGCCATGAGACGGCCTTCACTGAGGAGGGACCGAACAACTTCTGGTTCAGCCGAGGACCGAGGAGCTATCAAATAAGGGAGATGGGATGTACCTATAGTGTTGTCATCTGCTACAATGTGGGCTCTGGCTGCTTGTTGAACATAAGTGTCCCATTACTAAATTATTAAATATGATGCATGTTTTATCACAGCCACTTTATCTGTCTGCATCTGAAGCTTAACATTTCCTCGTTCTGCAAGTGAGGAACTACCTTTTTTCTATACGTTATCCATTTGCAGACTGAAAGGGTTAATCACACAGACGCTGCTCATGTTTGTTGTGCACAAGCTGTTGGTATCCATGACAGCTGAATTAAGAAATGTTTTTTCATAAAATAAAAGTATATAAAATAGCCGTTTCCCCCCATAAGATGCTTTATAGTGTGTGAGTGTGAAGATGTGCGTTTCCATTCACACCCACTTCATGCAGTGACTGGTCAGCGGTGTGGAGGTGAGAAAGTTAGCGGGGTTTGAACTTCTCTCTCTAACCCCAGCAACTATTTCTGCCACTTGTTGTGTGAACAACCAAGTGCAACACTAATCTGCCTTCCAGGAGAGGCCGTCTGAAAATGTACGCCTTCATCTCCATATTTAAATGATGCTGTGTCTCTCCCCCACAGTTAATGTCAGAACAATGTAACTACATTCTCTCTTTGGTCGAGTTACTGCAGTAATGGGATTCTTTTTCTAAATGACAACGAGCAGGTGAAGGGAAGAAGTATGCAGATCCTTTACTTCAGTAAAAGTAGTAATACCACACTATGAAAATACTCTGTTACAAGTAAAAGTCCTGCATTGAAAATGTTACTTAAGTTATAGTATGTAAATATCATCAGGAAAATGTACTTAAAGTATTAAAAGTAAAAGTACTCCTTGCAGAAAAATCCTCACATTTTAGAAACTGGAGTTGATCCAAACAGTTGTGTGTTGAATGGTCTAATAATTTTAGATGTACTTGAAGGCCGTTATATTGTTGGATAGTTTCATTCATAATAAAAGATTGTATTTGGTTTAATTCATAAAGTAACTAGTAACTAAAGCTGTCAGATAAATGTAGTCGAGTAAAAAGTACAAGATTTCTTTCTGAAATGTAGCGGAGTAGAACGTGGCATCAAAATATAAGACTCAAGTAAACTACAAGTACCTCAAGTTTGTACTTAAGTACAGTACTTGAGTAATTGACATAGTTCAAGTTAACATGCAGGCAGCTGCATTGAGAGGACTGAGTAGAGATCACAGAGGAGATGATGGCGGCTGCCCCCGCTGGAGCTTTGCTGTGATCTGTCATGTCTTAAACACGTGAATGCTTTCATATGAGGATGTGAGAGTGTCCCACTGCTTCAGGCCTCTTTTCACAAGTTTGATAGAGGCTCATGTGAAGATAAAGCAGCAGCCTTCAAGTCTGTCCCAAGTGTAAAGATACAGAGACAGATATCTCCCTGATACTGTTTGTGACCACAGTTCAAACTGCAACAATGGGCATGTGGGTGTCAGACATAAAACTATACCAATCTTTATAAAATACAGAGAGAGAGATGAGATTAAAAGCTTAGTGGTTTTATTTGACTCTTTTTTAAAAGAAAAGAGGAACTCCTCCCCATTCACCCACAAAAGAAGACAGCAGGAGATGAATATGATAAAGCATCAGTTCCACTCTGAGTCTATCTGCAGACAGCATAAACAGCATGAGTCTCCACTTCTCTCTCTGATGCAGGCCTCCTCTTCCTTATTGTTGCTGCATACAAACTCAGTGCTGCATCTTTCAGGTCAGAGTCCAGATTCTGGAAAGAGTCAGAACAGCTGAGTTAGTAAGAACAACTAAATCATGCCTCTGCTACCTTTAAAACATAGAATAGGAAATGATCAAAGTTGATTCACCTCAGGCTGTTGTGGATTCTGTTCTTCATTGGCAGCTGAATGAAAGAGACAAAACGTCCAATCAGGTCACTGACAATCATTATTCATCGATACTTTGCTCTTATTCTGTTTTGGCAAACATGACATTTTTTATTTGCTCAACATATTCACACAATTTTAGAGATGTCAAAAAAAAAAAAAAAATGCATATGAGTCAGGATAGAAAGAGTAGCTTTCAGGAAGTACCTTTCTGAAGTTTCCTGATTGTAACAACCAGACCAATGATGACCATTAAGAGGAGAACAGTCAGAGCTCCCAGGATCAAACTCATCAGCTTTGCTGTTCCATCAGACTCTGCTGAAAGAAAGAGAATAGAATTACTCTGTTTTCATTTACTGGCTCAGGAACTGTGAGAACATTCAATCTTTTATGTTAAATCTTACTTTCAGACTTCCTGTCGTCGTCATCATGAGATTCATCGCTGCCTTTTAACAAAATAAATATTTACTTTTCATTTTAATTTGAAAAATTGTATCACTCTCTTATTTGGAATCTTTACAAATAGTCACATGTGTTCTTTTGGGGTAAGTCATAAATTAGCAAATATAGAAAGACGTTTATGACGTTATGTTTTTCATTTACGGGCTTGAGAACTGTGAGAACATTAACCAAAGTTAGGATAGACACATTGTTTTTATCTTAAAAGGACTAGCAGTCACTCTGCACAACTAAAGAAATGTGAAAGAGATTCTTACTTTCAGACTTCCTGTCAGCGTCATCATGAGAATCATCACTGCCTTTTAACAAAATCAAGATAAGTTCATGTCTGATTTTACCTTGAAAAATGGTATCCCTGTCTTGTTTTAAAATGATGAAATGTGCTGTTTTTGCCAATTATGATATTAGCATATATAAACATTAGAAAACAGAACACAGAATTTTTATAATCTTACCTTTAACAATGAAGTGTACTGTGTTGAAATTAAAACGTCCTTCAATGAAAAATCCAAATAAATACAGTCCAGAGTCAGATACATCCACATGTTTGATTTGGAGAAAGAGAGTGGAGATGTTGGTACTCATGTTGAATCTAACATTTTGAATTCCATCACTGTATAAAGGGGTTCCTGTAGAGCTGGTCATCGTGGAGATCCAGCTGGCCTTGGTTCTGTTGACCACTCTCAACCAGAGTGTTACACCATCATTGATGGACGTGTTAGAGCACGTGAGTGTGACTTCTCCACCCGGCCGACCCTCCACAGTCTCAGTGTGAGACTCAGAACCTGAGACAGAGATCCAGCCTGAAACAAACAGCAGAGACTTGTTATAGGAAGGTAAACAATACCTCTTAATAAATGTAATAATAAGCAAATAAGTTTGAATGGTGGAAGTTATCAAGTTGAGAGAAAAGTATTGTCAGTACTTACTGATGCTGCAGAGAATTAAAGCTGTTATCAGGCTCCGTTTCATCGTGGTGCGTATGATCACAGCTCTGTGATGTCTAACTGTGCTCCAGGAAGGCTGCTCTCAACTTCAGAGGTGGAGTCTTTTGTTCTTGCTTATCTAGTTGTTCAAGTTAAAGTTGTCGATGCGCGTGGCCTAGCAGGGTGGAGACAGAATGGACAGCGCAGGCGAAAGAGAGAAAGAGAAAAAGTCGAGGCGGAGAAAAAGAGAAAAGCTGGAGCTGAGAGAGAGAGAGAGAGAGAGAGAGAGAGAGAGAGAGAGAGCATTAAAAGAGAGTAAAGCCCTGGAGGTTAAGTGCAGCTAAAGAACTAAAAAAGAAATGGTAGCAGGGCCGACCACAGCATGTCATACTACCCTTCCTGAGCTAACAGAGCTTTATGATGATCAACACAAGTCCAGTCAGGAAATACCACTCCAAAAGTATACACAATCATATATATGAATATTTGTATCTGTAGCCTTAATTATGGAAGTGCAACTGACTCTTTAAACTGAAGAGACTTGGCTGGTTTTTACTATTGTGGCTTCTGTTTGAAGTCCTTTTTGTGTGTAGTAATGAAACTAAAATATATGTTACTGGCATAAGCTAAACTGATTTTCTCTTTTTTTCAACAAAACAGTATATGTGGTAATTTGTCACTATGAGTGTGGAGATAGGCCTGGGCTGACGTTAGATTCCCAGCCTAAATGTAGCTGATCAACAAGCTCTATTTGGATGTTTTGTATGGAGAGGGAGGGAGAGATGCTGTGCTGCTGCCAGAAGAACCACTGACTGAGTGTACTCTGAGCAAGAAGTCACTAAAAAGGGTCTGACAAGTCTCTAACGGAGCATGTCCACTGTATGTGACCCGACATGGTGACAGAAATCATACTCATTCATTGTCTTTGCACAAAGCATGCTGGGATACCTCAATACAAACAAAGCTGGCGGTGCGATGGGAAAAACACGCCCCAGAAATGGTAGAACATGCGGCCCATGTACTAAGGCTCAGTCCTTACTGCAGCGGCCCAGCTTCAAGTCTGACCAGCGTCCCTTTCACTACATTACATGTCATTTAGCTGACGCTTTTATCCAAAGCGACTTACACTTAAGTGCTTTCAACTGTGAAGGTTTAAACTCCAGACAACAAGTAGTAAGTGCAAGTACATTAGCTTTAAATAAGCAAAGCTACAAAGAGACATATGAAAGTGCAGTTTCGAGAATTTTCTTTTTTTTTTATCTTTATCCGAGGTGTAATCGGAAGAGATGTGTTTTTAGCCTTAGGCGGAAGATGTGTAGGCTTTCGGCCATCATGATGTCGATGGGGAGCTTGTTCCACCATTTGGGAGCCAGGACAGTGAACAG
Source organism: Perca flavescens (assembly GCF_004354835.1). Classification (NCBI taxonomy): domain Eukaryota; kingdom Metazoa; phylum Chordata; class Actinopteri; order Perciformes; family Percidae; genus Perca; species Perca flavescens. The sequence continues at coordinate 26,254,791 of NC_041349.1, forward strand.
TCGGGATTTTGTTGAGTGATAAGTTCTCCCTCGTTGTGAGGGGGCAGCAAGCAGTTTGGCTGATGCAGAGTGAAGTGGGCGGGTTGTGGTATATGGTTTGACCATGTCCTGGATGTATGCTGGGGCTGATTGGTTCATGGCCCTGTATGTAAGTACTAGTGTCTTGAAGCGGATGCGGGCAGCAATTGGTACCCAGTGAAGAGAGCGGAGGAGCGGTGTAGTGTGAGAGAACTTGGGGAGGTTGAAGACAAGTCGAGCTGCTGCGTTCTGAATGAGCTGCAGATGTCGGATGGCACATGCAGGCAGGCCAATCAGGAGGGAGTTGCAGTAGTCTAGACGTGATATGACTAGAGCCTGAACCAGAACCTGAGCCGCCTTCTGCGTTAGAAGGGGACGTATCCTTCTGATGTTATGCAGCATGTATCTACATGATCGGGTGGTTGCAGCAATGTTAGCAGTGAAGGAGAGTTGGTCGTCAAGTGTCACACCCAGGTTTCTAGCAGTCTGGGTGGGGACTACCACAGAGTTGTCAATTGTTATAGTCAGGTCCCGGGTAGGACAGCATTTCCCTGGAAGGAAAAGGAGCTCAGTCTTGTCAAGGTTGAGTTTCAGATGGTGTGCGGACATCCAAGAAGAGATGACAGTCAGACAGGCCGAGATACGTGCTGCTACTTGAGTTTCAGACTCAGGAAAGGAGAGAATTAGTTGGGTGTCATCTGCGTAGCTGTGATAAGAAAAGCCGTGCGACTGAGAGAGAGTTGGTGTACAGAGAAAAGAGGAGGGGACCCAGGACTGATCACTGGGGAACCCCAGTTTTTAGTGTGCAAGGATCTGAGCTAGATCCTCTCCAAGTTACCCGGTAGGTTCGGTCTGCCAGGTAAGATGTGAGCAATGAGAGCGCAGAGCCTGAGACACCCAGATTCTGGAGTGTCGAAATTTTGATCTGGTCGTTCACTGTGTCAAAGGCAGCAGAAATGTCCAGAAAGATGATGATGGAAGAGAGAGAGGTTGTTCTAGCGATGTGAAGCTGCTCAGTGAAGGCAAAGGAGGGCAGTTTCTGTTGAGTGGTCAGCCTTGAAGCCAGACTGGTGGGGATCAAGAAGGTTGTTCTGGTGGAGAGAGTTGATTATGAATGGCACACTCAAGAGTCTTAGATAGAAATGGAAGAAGGGAGACGGGTCTATAGTTATTTACATCAGAGGAGACGAGTGTTGGTTTTTTGAGTAGTGGGGTCACTCTTGCCTCTTTGAGGGCATCGGGGAAACAGCCATTTGACAAGGAGATGTTAATGAGATGGGTGAGGAAAGGAAGAAGGTCAGGAGCAATGGACTGGAGGAGGTGAGAAGGGATAGGATCCAGGGGCCAGGTGGTTGGGCAGGCAGAGGTAATCAGATTAAGAATTTGATTTGGAGATAGAGGGGTGAAACAGGAAAGAGTACTGGATGTGATGGATGGTAAGGTGATTTCAGGAGGTGTGGTGGAGAATGAAGAGCGTATGTTATCTATCTTTTTTACAAAGTACTTGACAAAGTGGGTTGGTAGGAGGGAGGAGGTGGACTGGGGGAATCTAGCAGGTTAGAGAAGATGGAAAAAAGTTTTTATGGGGTTTGAGAAAGAGGATTCAATTTTGGTTTGATAAAAAGAGATTTTTGCTGCAGAAATAGAGGCAGCGAAGGAGGAAAGAAGAGACTGATAGGTAAGCAGATCATCTGCTGCATGTCATCCTCCTCTCTCTACCTCCTTTACTGTCTTCATCTGTCCTATCAATTAAAGACCAAATAGCCCCCCCTAAAAAAGAAATGCTGCCTCAGTGAAAGTGGCAGCTATTGTTGGTGAATCCGGTGGGTAAACGAGCAGCAGAGGTGAGTTAACCAGACCTACACTGTACTTGAAACATGTGAGTAGTCAAGTTTGTCACTACCACCTACGACCCACAATGTGTATGTGTGTGTGTGTGTATCAATTTTATTTAGCTAGTCCGACTTCGGGGACGGAGGCCCTTCCAGAGCAGGCACAGGCGATTCAGTGGGCGGGTCCCGACCCACAATGCCCCCCCATGCTGGCCGGTGTGCTGGACTAGAGCTGCATCTCATGTCCCTTAAATCACATTCCCAAACTCCTTAGTCTATATCCACGACGTTCCACTTCCAGGATTGCTCCATTGCTATCGGAAATTCCGCTGGATTTCACTCTTTTCAGCCCGATGTCTGGTACCTTCCATTTTGTTTTTGTTGGCATTCTAAACTCTGGTGGATTTCTGAGGATTATGGTTAACTGCTCCTCAGATCTCTGCAGGGTAAATCCAGACAGCTAGCTAGACTGTCCAATCTGAGTTTTCTGTTGCACGACTAAAACAACCTTTGAACGTACACACGTTCCACCAAAACAAGTTCCTTCCGGTGGCTATTTTACAGAGGTGCCGTGGCTTTCCTGGTGCTTAGCGCCGCCCAAGACGTGATAGGTTTAAAGAAATGCCAATAAACCAGAGCACGTTCATCTCTCATTCCGGAATGCTGTGTGGACTAGCCAGGAAGGTCTATCAATGCGAGACTACCGACTCCTCCACTTGCCTCCCTTCCTTGCGTCTTAGTTCCTCCCACCGAGGAGGCACAGGAGAGATTCAAGTATATATACCATGTGAGGAGAGAGGAAACGAGGAGATGTGCTTTAGAGAGACAAGACGTCCTTTCCTCTGAAGAGTCACATGAATTCATCAGCTGGGCGGAGTCAGCAACTCCTTCAGCTGCACGGATCAGTTATAGCTCCTCGATGATCCCTCCTCGATGATCCCTCCTCGATGGTCCCTCCTCGATGGTCCCTCCTTGATGGTCTCTCCTCGATGATCCCTCCTCGATGATCCCTCCTCGATGATCCCTCCTCCGTCCTCGGGGCAGAAATAAGAGCCATGAGACGGCCTTCACCGAGGAGGGACAGAACAACTTCTGGTTCAGCCGAGGACCGAGGAGCTATCAAATAAGGGAGATGGGATGTACCTATAGTGTTGTCATCTGCTACAATGTGGGCTCTGGCTGCTTGTTGAACATAAGTGTCCCATTACTATATTATTAAATATGATGCATGTTTTATCACAGCCACTTTAATAATATGTCTGCATCTGAAGCTTAACATTTCCTCGTTCTGCAAGTGAGGAACTACCTTTTTTCTATAAGTTATCCATTTGCAGACTTAAAGGGTTAATCACACAGACGCTGCTCATGTTTTTTGTGCAAAAGCTGTTGGTATCCATGACAGCTGAATTAAGAAATGTTTTTTCATAAAATAAAAGTATATGAAATAGCCGTTTTCCCCGATAAGATGCTTTATAGTGTGTGAGTGTGAAGATGTGTGTTTCCATTCACACCCACTTCATGCAGTGACTGGTCAGCGGTGTGGAGGTGAGAAAGTTAGCGGGGTTTGAACTTCTCTCTCTACCCCCAGCAACTATTTCTGCCACTTATCAAATGTCTGTAGCCGAGCGCTTCCCGGACTCAAAAAATTAGCTTGAGGTGCTCTTTGGAAGGGATAATCATAATGTAGAAACCAAAAAGGAAACTCCAAGGCACTCTCTTTTAGAAAAATACAAAGCCTTTATTTATGGCTTAGTCATCATAAATCTTAAAGTACTCCGACGTGTTTCGGCATACAAGGCTTCGTCAGGGAGTCAGCCATATTTCTGCCACTTGTTGTGTGAACAACCAAGTGCAACACTAATCTGCCTTCCAGGAGAGGCCGTCTGAAAATGTACGCCTTCATCTCCATATTTAAATGATGCTGTGTCTCTCCCCCACAGTTAATGTCAGAACAATGTAACTACATTCTCTCTTTGGTCGAGTTACTGCAGTAATGGGATAATTTTTCTAAGTGACAACGAGCAGGTGAAGGGAAGAAGTATGCAGATCCTTTACTTCAGTTAAAGTACTAATACCACACTATGAAAATACTCTACTGTTACAAGTAAAAGCCCTGCATTGAAAATGTTACTTAAGTTATAGTATGTAAATATCATCAGGAAAATGTACTGTTATTAAAAGTAAAAGTACTCCATGCAGAAAAATCCTCACATTTTAGAAACTGGAAACGATCCAAAATGTTGTGTGTTGAATGGTCTAATCATTTTAGATGTACTTGTAGGCCGTTATATTGTTGGGTAGCTTAATTTATAATAAAACATTGTATTTTGTTTAATTCATAAAGTAACTAGTAACTAAAGCTGTCCGATGAATGTAGTGGAGTAAAAAGTACAAGATTTTTTCTGAAATGTTACGGAGTAGAAATAGAAAGTGGCATGAAAAGATAAGTAACACTCTGGAGGCAATAGTGTACCGTTTCTTGTCATATCTTTATTTTTAGAAACCTTTAAGCTACCAGGCCTCATGTTTTCAGCCCCAGACCACACTGCACTGCCTCTTCCTGTCACACAAGCCTCTCTCACACCTCCACCGCTGCAAACCTCCACCTAAACCTCACTATCACACACTCTGGACTGTCCTGTCCTCCATCAACACACACATATTTGACTAAATCCAGTCAAATCTGAGAGAAAGTAAACGCTGAGATGGGAAATGAATGAACATTAGCTCTTTATTGGTCAAATTGAAATGTTTAGGCCACACAGAAGCTCCAAAAGCAGATGTATTCAACACAGGGCATCAGTTCTAGTTGCCTCCCGAGTCTTATCTGGTGGCAGCGCAACATTCGGCTCCAGCTCTTTTCTCTTTCATTTTTCTGTTTGAAATGTCACTGCTGTGTAGTTCAGGTCATCAGAGTCCTCTTTCTGTGAAAAGAGTATTTGCAGTCTTAATGTGTTGACTTGGCATGATTTGAATTCTCACAAGAGGCCCACAGCTACTGGATTTTTTTAAAAGGCAAATACCAATATTGAAATCTAAATACATACACTTAGGAATTAGGAATGAATGAGTTCCCTGTAGGATTGTGACAGGTTTTTACTGAGCAGGACATTTTACAGTGGAAAAATAAAACTTGTTGGTGCTCTCTAATGAACAAACAATAAAAACGATACACTGTTTCTAAAGTTCCTCACACACACACACCTTACTGTACTACAATTTCTTGTTATGTATTGGCACAATACAAATATATACAGTACAGAAATGTACATAAATACACCCGGATTTCAGGAAGTAGCCAATATTAGCTGATACAATATAGTTCTGGCTACTTGTCAGTGGGGCTTTATCAAACAATATATAATAGTCAAAATGTTAAAATTGGACTTACCTCACTTTGCTCTGGATTTGGATCTACTTCATCAGCTATGTGAGAGAGAAAAATACATCTGGTCAGTTCATTGACCGTTGTCCTCTGCATTTTTCCAGCATAATGATGCAATGTTAAGCAACAAAACCAAATATAATATATATATATATATATATATATATATATATATATATATATAAAAAAGTACCTGTCTGAAGTTTCCTGATTTTAACAACCATTAAAAGGATGACCATTAAAAGGAAAACAGTCACAGCGCCCAGGATCACAATCGTCAGGTTTACTATTTCACCAGGCTCTTCTACAAGAAAGATGATTCAATTAGATTCTCTTGCACAATGATCACGTATCATAATTTTTGAGGGAATAACTTTACTTATACTTTACTGAGTTGATAGCTTACTAACGTTAACAAGGAGAAATGTCCATATTCCATTCCCTTCCATATTCCATCAGTTGACAAATTTGAAATCTGCACAAAATATCTTAATAAGAGGCAGGGAGGATGTTTTACCCTGCCTTCTACTGTATGTTGTCTTGAGGTTTACCACTGCCTTTATAGATGATGATGAAGTTCTTCACATTACTCTTAATCTTATTTTGACAGTACGCCATCGCAGTCCCACTTTCACCATGTTAAAATATGATAAAGTGCTAAAGGATCCTTTAAAACACTCTTACCTTGAACCTCTAAATATGTTGCATCGACAATAACCAGGTTTTTTGTTATGATATATCCACAGAAATACAGCCCAGAGTCGGATGAATTCACTTGTTTGATTTTGAGGAAAACAGCAGACATGTTGGATGTCATTTCAAATTTTCCATTTTGAAATCCATCACAGAGTCTAGCAGGCTCAGGAGCCTCGAACATGAAGGAGACACAGCGGGGCCGGGATCTCTGGACCGCTCTGAACCAATATATCTGAGAGGGGGTACTGGAAAAGTTGGAGCACAGCAGAGTGACGTCTTCCCCAGGCTGAACCTCCACAGTCTGAGACTCAGAAACTGAGACAGAGATCCAGCCTGAAACAAACAGCAGAAATAGAAAAAAACTTACTTGTTATAAGAAGGTAAACAATACCTCTTAATAAATATAATAATAATAATAATAATAATAATAATAATAATAATAATAATAAGCAAATAAGTTTTAATGCTGGAAGTTATCAAGTTGAGAGAAAAGTCTTGTCAGTACTTACTGATGCTGCAGAGAATTAAAGCTGTTATCAGGCTCCGTTTCATCGTGGTGCGTATGATCACAGCTCTGTGATGTCTAACTGTGCTCCAGGAAGGCTGCTCTCAACTTCAGAGGTGGAGTCTTTTGTTCTTGCTTATCTAGTTGTTAAAGTTAACAACAGTAACATCACCATCTAAACTTAGCAAGATTTATGAAGACTATGGTTAACTGCTCCTCAGATCTCGGCAGGGTAAATCCAGTCGGAGTTTTCTGTTGCTCGACTAAAACAACTTTTGAACGTACACGTTCCTCCAAAACAAGTTCCTTCCCGAGGCTATTAGCACCGCCCAATACGATTGTGATTGGTTTAAAGAAATGCCAATAAACCAGAGTAAGTTTTCTCCCATCCCAGAATGCTATGTGGACTAGCCAGACCTTCCATCGCAGCGCTGTGGAGGAAGGTCTGGCAATGTGAGACTAACGTGGTGCATACAGCAATAAATTAATGAAATACAAACAAATTACAGTGCTTTACTTTACATAGTTATGAGCGAATTGTTCATGTGAACAGCCTGGCCACTGTGGTCACAAACAGCACTGTCTGCATCTGTATCATTAATGAGATCTGAACCAGAGGAAGCTCGGCCTTGAGCTCTCTGCATCATAACCCCACACACCAGAGACCTCAATGTTCCAAGAGACACTTATCGTCACACTTTACAGACTCAATACATGCACAAACACACATCTCTGCTTTATGGTGAAAAGATGCATGCTGCAAGGGGACACTTGCTCACTTGTCTCATATCAAAGTGTTTACTATGCTAAAGGCTGCACATGATTCAGATATGACAGGTTGCAGCAAAGCTACAGCAGGTGAAGACCTGCATTTTAAACCTACTAAGCCATTCATGCAATAACTAATATTGACCAGGTATGATTTAAACTGCCGTTACTGATACAATCATTGAATCAGCTTCTATTGTGTTTACATTCTATGTGCAGTTTTTTGAGTTACTGTATCAGGTTTGCCACAGTTTATTAATAACATCAGCATCACTGTATATCAGCATTTTGTAGCAGTTTATTTCTAAAATCTAATGTAAAATTGTAAAGTAGACACAAAATAACGGGCACACACACAAAAGCAAGGCTCCTGCTGGTTAAGTCTTGATAGAGGTATTAAACATTAAAAACTGTAGCTTATAATAGTCTGTGTCATACTACGTCACCAGTTATGGAACTCTCACACATGAAACTTGGCTAAAAATGGTTTAGGCTAAATAGAGGGGGAAAAAATGTAAATGTAAAATGATAGTTACGTTATTGTAACTCCAGATTCTATGAGTATAGGCGTAGCCATGGGTTTATCCCTTCGCGCAAGCGCAGTCGTGAAGATTTTCTGATGATGAAGTTCTTCACATTACTCTTAATCTTATTTTGACAGTACGCCATCGCAGTCCCACTTTCACCATGTTAAAATATGATAAAGTGCTAAAGGATCCTTTAAAACACTCTTACCTTGAACCTCTAAATATGTTGCATCGACAATAACCAGGTTTTTTGTTATGATATATCCACAGAAATACAGCCCAGAGTCGGATGAATTCACTTGTTTGATTTTGAGGAAAACAGCAGACATGTTGGATGTCATTTCAAATTTTCCATTTTGAAATCCATCACAGAATCTAGCAGGCTCAGGAGCCTCGAACATGAAGGAGACACAGCGGGGCCGGGATCTCTGGACCACTCTGAACCAATATATCTGAGAGGGAGTACTGGAAAAGTTGGAGCACAGCAGAGTGACGTCTTCCCCAGGCTGAACCTCCACAGTCTGAGACTCAGAAACTGAGACGGAGATCCAGCCAAAAACAAACAGAATTATTCATCATTTTGCTGACAGAGCAACAGGAATTCAATCAGTGCATTTATATGATTTAATGCAGTCAATGCTGTGGAGTAATCCAATGGCAGTACTTACTGAGGCAGCAGAGAAGTAAAACTGTCATCAAGGTCAAGTTCCTCATTGTGCGAATGATCGTGGCACTGCAATGGTACTTTACACTGAGCTCCACCCCCCACCACACACACACACACACACACACACACACACACACACACACACACACACACACACACACACACACACACACACACACCCATCCATACACATCCACACACAAAGCCTTAAGAACTTCTGGACTTACAACAAACCATGCTGTTTGTGAATGTCACATCTTGGGATAGGAATGAGTAGTGTGTTGAGTTTAAAGGCTTACCCATCATGTTGTTAGTCCACTCAGTAATACTCTTTAACATATTGTTATTTCAGGTGCTTTTAAAAACCTTGTCAGTGCCCATTTAGATTTCCATTTGGTCATATTGTTCTGTTAGGGGAAAGCAACCCGAAAAAAAAGGGCCAGAGATCATGATTGTGGACATCAAAATTAACATTGATATTTTTTTTTGCTTTTTTTGTTGTTTATGTTTTAAGTACTACTGGCAGTTAAGTTTAGCCCCTCGGTCAAGTTTAGCGGTTGTTACAGTAAAGTGTAGCCAACAAAGAGGAACTGTGAGCCGGTGTAGCGCTCACCGTGAGGTGGCGGTCGTGACAGTTATGTTTAGCTATGACAATTACGGTCTTTCCATTCTTTTTAATTTGGGGTAGTGTGTTTAGGCTGTGGAGGGGGGTTGCCGCACGGGGGACATTTTTAAATCAACACTGGAGAACTTTTCCAGCTTCAGTCCCCCTACAGGTTGGAAGCAGAACTGTCCATTACATTACATTGTCCAGTTCATTCAAACTAGAGGGGAGCGCGGGGCACGAAGTAACACTTTTTGGTTTGGGCTAAATATTTCTAAAACCATTCAAGTTTTACTGCTCATAATTTATACAAGCAACATACATATCACTGCTACAAATGTGCACTGGAAGTTTGTTTGTCAGACTTACCGTTCTTGAACAATTCCACAGAGAGTGGCGATAGGTGAAATATTACAACCTGCCCCATATGCAGGGTTAGTTGTAACACTTGTTAAAAAGATGGATTTAACACAAATAATTCAATAGCATTGTGCTATACACCTAATAAAACTCTATAAAAACTTCCTTACTAACTCTGCATAATATAATAGTTAAATGTATGGATCTATTAAAAAATAATAAAAATAAATAAATAAAAAACAAATTTAAAAAAAGAAATGTGGACAAAAGAAATGCAATACATGGTTGTTCACGCTGTACTTCTATACTTTCAAAATATGGGTTTTGAAACATTAATGCATATAAAAGACTTTGTGAGTTAAAAATGGCTCCTTTTGTAGTATAATTATAGGTGCGGCTTAGTTGTAACACTGCGTTACAATTAGCCCCGCTGTGACGCGTTTACCTCAGGACTGGCTAGCACTCGCTAAGCGATGGTCACATCTTTTAAAATGGTACGATGTTTTAGCCAAGAGGATGGTAATTAGGACAATATAAGATTAGATACACTGACTTTCACACGCTCTTTAGAAATCGAAAAATACTTCTGACCAAAAAAAATACTTACATGATGCCAAAACACAATTTCTTCTCTCTCTCGGAGACAGCGGAAGTAAACAGAATTCCAAGTTGGCGGGAACACGTCTAATAGCAATGTCATTACATGCCCTGAAGTACATCCGGTTCTACCCTGTGCAACCATCTACAAAAAACGTGCCCCGCACTCCACCAGATCCGCCACCCAATCTGGTAAACTTGCATTATGTAACGTAATGGACAATTCCGCTTCCAACCTGTAGGGGGACCGAAGTGGGAAAAGTTCTCTAGTGTTGCTTTAAAACAATGCTGATTTTTCACTCTTTGACGGAAACCAGGTTCTGTAAGAAACATATTAACAGTCAGTTTGTAAGAAAACAGAATCATTAAAGGATGAATCAAACCAAACATGTCTGTCCCTCTTTCTGAGCTAAATGACAAAAACATCATCTCTAAATTGTTCTAACACAAAGTTTTGCATTTACAACTAACACAAAAACACAAGTACCTGTATGAAATTTCCTGATTTTAACAACCAGACCAATGACGACTGGAACGAGGAAAAGAATCAGACCAAGGAAGATCACAGTGGTCAGGCTCGTTATTCCATCAAACTCTTCTACAAGAAAGATCGTTAAATGAAACGTGTGGGTTGAGATCAGTCCATATTTGACAGTAGAAAAGTGCACACATAGGCTATCGGTTTCCTCACAATAAAAAAATAATCTTACCTTGAACTTTTAGATATGTTGCAGTGACAATTACTGGCTTTCCATCTGAGTAAAATCCACAGAAATAAAGTCCAGACTCAGCTAAATCCACATGGGTGATGTTGAGGAAGAGGGTAGTGGTGTTGGATGTCATGTTAAATTTTCCATTTTGAAATCCATCGTAGAGTGAAGTATTTGAATCAGAGCTCCACATGGAGGAGATACAGCTGATGTGGGGTCTGCTGTCCAGTCTGAACCCGGTAAAGCTGCTGAAGTTGGAGCACATCAGTGTGACTTGTTCAGCAGGCTGGAGCTCCACAGTGTGGAACTCAGAAACACAGACAGAGATCAAACCTGAAACAAACATGCTCATTCCTTCACTTCAACTTGGAATTCAACACAGTGCACCCACATTGTTATTAAAGGATTGGTTCACGCTTCAGTGCTGCTTTTAAAAAGACGTTAACAATTGTTGTATTCAAAGAATTGGTGGAGATACTTACAGAGTAAAGCTGTTACCAAGGCGATGTGTACAGGAGACTGCAGCAGACTGAACTGTGCTCCAGTAAGAGTGCTCTCAGCAGGGGGGGAGAGAGGCGGGGTGTCTTTTGCCTATCCAGCTGCTCAGACTAACAAAATAGATGCTTTCAGAAAGATGGCAGTCACAGCTGTTGTTATTAAAAGCTGATTTATTCATCTGACTGCTGTTGACACATTACTATACAATGGTTGGGTCATTCACATTGTGATGTGACCACTGTGTCACGTTATATATCTTTTCACCTGAGTTATGTTCACACCACACTGCGCTGTCTCTTCCTGTCAGACAAGTGATGTGTAGCTCTCTCCCTCCATCTAACTCTGACAGGAGACTCTGGACAGTCTCGTCCTCCATCAAACACCAATCATCTTTTGTTCTCAGATTAAGATCTAACAAACACAAGAAGTCAGACGGAGACTTTGGCTGGAAAGTAGAACTAGAATTGTAGCAGATATTGTACACTTTGCATACATATAAAATATTTATTCCAAAATTAGATTTTTTTTTTCCAACAGTGACAGCTGTTTAGTAGCAGGTAAAGTATCAGTTTCACTCTGAGCTGCAGTTCCAGATGTTTCCTGAGTCTATCTGGTGGCAGCATACACCACATCTGGCTCCAGCTGGTTCTCTGATTCAGGTCTTCCGCTGCTTGATTTACACATTTACATTTCTGCAGTGGTGGAAGAAGTATTGAGACCCTTTACTTAAAGGAATATGCCACCATTTGTTGAAATAGGTCTCCTCTATATTTATATAGGTGGGCAAACGCATTTTTGTCTCAGTGCATTCATTGTCTTAGTCCAGCGGCGCCGCCGCTAGCTTAGCTTAGCGTAATGAATGGAATCCTTTGTTCAAGGTTAGCATGTCGTGAGTAAAAGTCATCCAACAACAACAAAAACAAAACCTAATTACTTCTTGTGGCCTGCGTATTCACAACGAGTAAAAATAGCAATGCAGATTAAGACTAGACAATTTCCTAGGTAGATATTGACTTGGGACTATATTGGGTGGAAGTAGGCTACAGCCGAAGCACTGCTACTCAGTAGCTAGTACCTAACCTGTGTGCAGTAGGCTACTCTCAGACATGCCGTGACCCAACCGTTTCTACAGTCGATATCTAAAGCAGCTGGGTGCTCTCCTGCTGCAGTCTAGTAGTCATTGTGTTTGTTTCATAATGTATTAATAATAATAATTGTATTTTTGGGTTTACATTACAGACAAATAAAAATAAATCATTTTGGTGCGGAGTTTTGAGATTCATGTCACCCAAAAAGAAAAGGTCTTCAGCTTTGATTTAAAAGAACAGAGTTGCAGCGGACCTACATTTAGGTGTGGATCATTAAAAAAAAATGTAAACAAGTCTCCCGAAGAGAAACGGCCATCTCTCTCTCCCCCGCCTCTGCCTGCTGCGCTGTGGCCTGTGTGTGTGTGTGTGTGTGTGTGTGTGTGTGTGTGTGTGTGTGTGAGAGAGTGAGTTTAACTCAGAAAATGCAATGAACCACAGGTTCCCCTTAATCTTATGATGGACATGTGACCTCCAGTTTACAGCGGAGTCTCCGAGCAACGAAGTAGCGACCCCGGCAGGCTTGAGATTGTAATTTAAGTGTGTGTGTGTGTGTGTGTGTGTGTGTGTGTGTGTGTGTGTGTGCGTCCCTCCCTCCCTCTCACCTTTCCTCTCTCCCTCTCCCTCCCTCTTTACCTCCCTCTCCGTCCCTCTTAAGTATTTCTATTTATTTTGAGTTTCATATTTGATGTTTCTGTCATTCAGTTAAAGATTTCAAAGATTTCAGTTTAAGCATTTCTATTTAAGCTTTGCATTTGAAACTTGACTTTTTACATTGAACTTTACATTTTCAAATTATAATTTTACATTTCAACTTTGCTTTTTCAGTTTCCTTTTCTTTTTTAAATTTAATTATGGCATGATTTTTCCTAGTAGAGTAGTAAAATTATATTTTTAATTTGATCTTGCTTCCTTTTCTCTTTGGACTTTCAATTTGAATTATGAATAAATATTTCCTCCATAGTCTTAAACACGTGAAATCTTTCATATGAGGATGTGAGAGTGTCCCACTGCTTCAGGCGTCTTTTCACAAGTTTGATAGATGCTCATGTGAAGATAAAGCAGCAGCGTTCAAGTCTGTCCCAAGTGTAAAGATACAGAGACAGATAACTCCCCGTTTGTGACCACAGTTCTAACTGCAACAACGGGCGTGTGGGTGTCAAGACATATTTATTAAAAAAAATAAAATAAAACTATACCAATCTTTTTAAAATACAGAGAGAGAGAGAGAGAGATGAGAGACATGAGTGAAAAGCACTTTGAAAAAGATCATGTTTACTAAATCTTGTTAATTAAGAGTGTTAGGACAGGTACAGTAGGCCTATGCAGTTTGCAGGCAGAGAAAAACTTACATTGGATAGTTTGTATTTGAGTCTTTAGCCTGATTTTGTTGGTGTGTCTTCCATTGTGTGTGGACAAGAAAAGCATGTAAGAAATGGTCTTTCTGTTCTTTGTTAGATATAGCATGTGAGAGAGAAAAATAGTTCAAAAGTAAACTGTCAAACTGGATTGCCACTGTATCTCTGTTTTGTTATTCCTCAAAACTAGTATAGACACACAGCTATTAAGTCAGCAATACAATGTCTAATGATTAATACGATAAAGCATCAGTTTTACTCTGAACAGCTTTTCTCGTTGCTTCCTGAGTCTATCTAGTAGAAGCATACACAACATTGGGCTCCACTTCTCTTGTTTTTCTTGTTTTTGGACGGAAAGCCACAGCTGCGTAGTTCAGCTCTTCAGAGGCCTGGTTCTGTCAAAGAGAATATTCACACTCACTTAAATAATGACTTGACATCATGGGTGATTTTAGACCCATATTTTCTTCTTCTTTTTTCTTTTTTATCAATTTGGGTGCTTCAAGTGAGATAACTTATCGGTTAGGGACAAACAATTACAGGTTCAAAGGGCTTGAAACAGGTGTAATATCCTGTGTGTCTGTCTCCGATGCTATGCACCTGTAACCCAGTCAAGGAAAGGGTTAACAGAAACCTGGTTTGGCCAATCAGAGGAGGTTGTACCAGACTCCCACCTTTGGCTGAGTCTCTATCTGATCTGTCAGAGGGAGAGCAGGAGACGGTTGTGAAGTTTAACGTTGGTAGTCCCTAGAGAAGAAGTTGGTCATTTCATGGCTCAGATTAGAACCCAAGTTGAAACGTAAGCAACTAAAATCACTGAATGTTAGAACATTGTTTTAAATTGGTCAGTATTACTGTGACTTATAAAGTGTCAGGTTTAGTTCCATCACAGTGTTAATAGTGTCAAAAAACGTTAGCTGACGTTGTTGTTCAGTAGCTAGCTCAGAGATTATCGGCTAATTTAACTAATAAACTATTTTAAATGATGAAACAAATAGAAGTAAATGATAAAAGTTGATTCACCTCAGGCTGTTGTGGATTCTGTTCTTCATTGGCAGCTGAATGAAAGAGACAAAACGTCCAATCAGGTCACTGACAATCATTATTCATCATTACTTTGCTCTTATTCTGATTCGGCAAACATTAAATTTTTTATTCTCTCAACATATTCACACAATTAGAGAAGTAATGAAATACAAATAGAAGACAAGATAGGAAGAGTAGCTTTCAGGAAGTACCTTTCTGAAGTTTCCTGATTGTAACAACCAGACCAATGTTGACCATTAAGAGGAGAACAGTCAGAGCTCCCAGGATCAAACTCATCAGCTTTGCTGTTCCATCAGACTCTGCTGAAAGAAAGAGAATAGAATTACTCTGTTTTCATTTACTGACTCAGGAACTGTGAGAACATTCAATCTTTTATGTTGAATCTTACTTTCAGACTTCCTGTCGTCATCATGAGATTCATCGCTGCCTTTTAACAAAATAAAAGATCCATTTACTTTTGATTTTACTTTGAAAAATTGTATCACTCTCTTATTTGGAATATTTTCAAATAGCCGCAGGTGTTCTTTTTGTGCAATTAATAAATTAGCAAATATAGAAAGACATTTATGACTGTTTTTCATTCATTGGCTTGAGAACTGTGAGAACATTAACCAAAGTTAGGATAGACACATTGTTTTTATCTTAAAAGGACTAGCAGTCACTCTGCACAACTAAAGAAATGTGAAAGAGAATCTTACTTTCAGACTTCCTGTCAGCGTCATCATGAGAATCATCACTGCCTTTTAACAAAATCAAGATAAGTTCATGTCTGATTTTACCTTGAAAAATGGTATCACTGTCTTGTTTTAAAATTATGAAATGTGTTCTTTTTTGCCGATTATGATTTCAGAATATATATAAAAAGAAGAAAACAGAACACAGGATTTTTATGATCTTACCATTAACATTTAAGTGTATTGCGCTGAAATTATAACGTCCTTCAATGAAAAATCCACATAAATACAGTCCAGAGTCAGATACATCCACATGTTTGATTTGGAGAAAGAGAGTGAAGAAGGTGGTAATCATGTTGAATCTTCCATTTTGAATTCCATCACTGTATAAAGGTGTTCCTTTAGACCTGGTTATTGTGGAGTTCCAGCTGGCCTTGGTTCTGTTGACCACTCTCAACCAGAGTGTTGTAGCGTCTTGGTTGGACGGGTTAGAGCACGTGAGTGTGACTTCTCCACCCGGCCGACCCTCCACAGTCTCCGTGTGAGACTCAGAACCTGAGACAGAGATCCAGCCTGAAACAAACAGCAGAGACTTGTTATAGGAAGGTAAACAATACCTCTTAATAAATATAATAATAAGCTTTAATGCTGGAAGTAATCAAGTTGAGAGAAAAGTCTTGTTAGTACTTACTGATGCTGCAGAGAATTAAAGCTGTTATCAGGCTCCGTTTCATCGTGGTGCGTATGATCACAGCTCTGTGATGTCTAACTGTGCTCCAGGAAGGCTGCTCTCAACTTCAGAGGTGGAGTCTTTTGTTCTTGTTTATCTAGTTAGGCCTAGCAGGGTGGAGACAGAATGGACAGGTTAAAGAGAGAAAGAGAAAAAGTTGAGGCGGAGAGAAAGAGAAAAGCTGGAGCTAAGAGAGAGAGAGAGAGAGAGAGAGAGAGAGAGAGAGAGAGAGAGAGAGAGCATTAAAAGAGAGTAAAGCCCTGGAGGTTAAGTGCAGCTAAAGAACTAAAAAAGAAATGGTAGCTAACAGAGCTTTATGATGATCAACACAAGTCCAGTCAGGAAATACCACTCCAAAAGTATACACAATCATATATATGAATATTTGTATCTGTAGCCTTAATTATGGAAGTGCAACTGACTCTTTAAACTGAAGAGACTTGGCTGGTTTTTACTATTAGTAAATTGTGAGAGACGATACACATATCTTGAATGACAATTTTAAATTATTACCTTCGGGAAGGAGGTACAGGGTCTTGATGTGCAGGTCTAATCGACTAAAAAACTCCTTTGTTCCTACTGCAATCAAGGCGCTAAATAGAAATGAAATACTGTGAACTGCCTTGTTGCTTTTTTTTTTTTTTTTTTTTTTTTCTTATTTGTTTTAATGGATGCTGTATTGTGTGAATGATCTATTATTGTGTTTTTATGTATTTGGTCATGTGTTTTATGTACTTTGATCATGTTGCTTTGCATGACTAGACTATGCACGGTGTCCAAGACAAATTTTCCAGTGATGGGACTAATAAAGTATAAAGTATTGTGGCTGCTGTTTGAAGTCCTTTTTGTGTGTAGTAATGAAACTAAAATATGTTCTCTTTTTTCCCCAACAAAACAGTATATGTGGTATTTTGTCACTATGAATGTGGAGATAGGCCTGGGCTGACGTTAGATTCCCAGCCTGAATGTAGCTGATCAACAAGCTCTATTTGGAGGTTTTGTATGGAGAGGGAGGGAGAGATGCTGTGCTGCTGCCAGAAGAACCACTGACTGAGTTTACTCTGAGCAAGAAGTCACTAAAAAGGGTCTGACAAGTCTCTAACTGAGCATGCCCACTGTACAAGACCTGACTGGCGACAGAAATCACACTCATTCATTGTCTGGGCCCAAAGCATGCTGGGATATCTCGACACAGACAAAGCTGGCGGTGCGATGGGAAGAACACGCCCCAGAAATGGTAGAACATGCGGCCCATGTACTAAGGCTCAGTCCTTACTGCAGCGGCCCAGCTTCAAGTCTGACCATCGTCCCTTTGCTGCATGTCATCCTCCTCTATCTACCCCCTTTACTGGCTTCATCTGTCCTGTCAATTAAAGACCAAATAGCCCCCCCGCCCCAAAAAAAAAAGCTGCCTCAGGGAAGGTGTCAGCTATTGTTGGTGAATCCGGTGGGTAAATGAGCAGCAGAGGTGAGCTAACCAGACCTACACTGTACTTGAAACGTGTGTAGTCGAGTTTGTCACTACCACCTACGACCCAGTGTGTGTGTGTGTGTGTGTGTGTGTGTGTGTGTGTGTGTGTGTGTGTCTGTGTGTGTGCATGCGTGCGTTCGTACGCAGAGGTCCAGGCTAAGTTTCTCATATCAGTTTTATTTAGCTAGGACAGAGGCCCTTCCAGAGCAGGCACAGGTGATTCAGTGGGCGGGCCCCGACCCACAATGCCAGCCCATGCTGGCATTCTGGGCCGTCCGTCGGGCCCAGTCCACGGACCACAACCCTGGTACCGGTCCCCCCCGTCGCCTCTACGTTCCCCCCAGTGGCAAACCAGGACCTGGGGGCGGCCTTCAGGTGTGGCGTACCGCAACCCCACATCGTGGAGATCCCACCTCCCTTGGGTCGAGTACACCCACAATTCCCTTGTCAGCGCTGCCACTGGGATGTCTCCATTCAGGTTCCAGCCTCCACTGTTACCGTCTTTGGAGGAGGAGGTGGCAGTTCCGTCGGTCCAGACTCATCTCCAGCGGTGTCGATGAGTGTGGAGGGAGGACAGGGCAGCCCTGCAGCGCACTGCCACCCGGAACAAACGCCTGGCAGATCAGCATCGAACACTTGCTCCCAGCTATCGGCCGGGCCAGAGCGTGTGACTCTTCTCCCGGGATCTCCCGCTTTAGTCCACCTCCAAGAAACTTGCCCCCCCGGTTTATGGGTCCTTATCCCATAGAGACTGTTCTGAATCCCACCACCGTCAAGACTACACTCCCGTTCGGCTGGCTGTGAGTTTCTGTTTTGTTGTCTACTTGTTATTTCTGTTTCAGAAGTTCAATGGGAAAGGTATAAATGTGTGTGTGTGTGTGTCTGTGTACTTGTGTCTGTGTACGTGTGTGTGCAAACCATAAATGATAATATCGTGGTGAGGAAAATGTAAACAACAAAAGACAAGCTAAGATTGTTCATGAATATTAAGATAATTTTTGGAGTTTTTATGTCTGTGAAGCATTTTGTAGACTTATTTTTGAAAAGCTCTATATAAAAGTTTTTTTGTAATATTTTATTGGGGTTTTTAACAAACATGGCATCATATAAAACCAAGAAGTATATATATAGCAGACAGCAGATCTGCTCTGGATTAATAAACATTACAGAGGTCAGGAAGGTTAATATCATAGACTAGCTGGTAGAAACACGGAGGTGGAATCAACACACCTTTAAATGAATTAGGCAGTGTATTAGTCATAACTTTAGAGGAGGTTAATGTTCAGTTTTAGTTTGCTTTATCACTGAGCCTTCTATCAGAGGACCAGAGCCATCTGTATTCAGCAAATTTAACAAAAAAAACTCTTACAAATGATTACCATGCTGTGTTCTTAGTGGATTTTAATAAATATGTATGCCTACATGTTATTTGCTCTCTTGTTTCATTGACAAAGGTTAAGCATAAGCGAACTGCAGTCTATGGTAAACTGGTGTTTCCGAAACAGACAAAAACCACGACTTTAAAGTGAGTAAAGGTGTGAGGTGTGAGTACATGATGTTTAACAAGTGATGTTGTCTGTGGTAAATCATTTTTTTCAAGAGTTAAACTCGGCAGTATACGTCACAGAGAGCACGTGATCGTGTTTCCTTCATAATGAATTTGTCGGCCCGTCAAATGCATCCTTGTCTCTGGAGAGGAGACAAAATGCAGATTCTTTTCATTCAGCACGACAATTTGAACACAATGACGTCTCCAAAATTTCTCTGACGGGTTTGTTCTTCGGAAGAGTTGGTGAGTTGTATTTTTTGCAACTTCAAGTTTGAATTTGTTAAGCCACTACTCATGACATTAGTTCTGATATTCCGTTATGTTTTTCACGTGTTAATAAGGTGCATTTGCTTTGTCTCTCCTATCCCAAAACTCTCCTCATCTCTTCATCAAGAGAGTGGTTTAGTATCAGCTAAAACTGGGGATAACTTAACTTTGAGATGTTTCTATGAAGGCGATGTTGCTTCAAGACTTTACTGGTATAAGCAAACTCTGGGACAGAAACCACGGCTCATCTCTACTTATTACAAGTATGAAAAAAATTGAACATTTCATGATGAATTCAGAAACAATCCACGCTTCACATTGGATACTGAAACAGGTAAATATAACTTGAAGATCACAGATATGCGCGTTTCAGACTCAGCTACCTTCTACTGTGCAAGTAATAAATTAATTATTGAATTTTCGGAGGAAACCTTAGTCGATGTAGAAGGTTCAGGTTTGAAGATCCCAGCTACGGTCCATCAGTCAGCATCTGAGAGCATCCAGCCAGGAGGCTCTGTGACTCTGGACTGTACAGTACACACTGGGACCTGTGATGGAGAACACAGTGTTTACTGGTTCAAGAACTCTGAAGAATCTCAGCCAGGACTCATTTACACCCATGGAGGCAGGAATGATCAGTGTAAGAGGAAACCCAACACACACACCTGTGTCTACAACCTGCCGATAAAGAGTCTGAATCTTTCTCATGCTGGGACCTACTACTGTGCTGTTGCCTCATGTGGACACATTCTGTTTGGAAATGGGACCGAGCTGGAGTTAGAAGGTAAGGAATTTTCTAGCAGACATCAATTGATAATTATTAAAGAGTAGAAATTAGCTTCCAGATTTAAGGGTTTGTCTTTGGGGAGTTTTTGTTGCAGCGGAGGTTGTCTCATCTAAACACAGAGTGATATAAAAGCTGCTCTGTAGTGTCTCCTGATGTCCGTCTCTCTACAGATGAGGTGGACTCTCCTGTCTTGGTGTATTTCTTGAGTGGAACTTCGACATTCACCACCATCCTGAGTGTTTTACTGGCTTTCTTAATGTGTATGATGAACAACAGAAACCACTGCCTGTGTGCAGGTTTGTAGTACTATTTGTATCTACAGCATGTACTCACTGATCATGGCGTGGTAGTGAGTTTTTCTGTTTTTCAGATTCCTCTGAAACAAAGATGAACGCATCAAAGACACAGAGAGACGTCACCTGGACTGAATGTGTGTACTTTAGTGTGAAGCAGTAGAGCTGGCCATGTTTTATCTGTGTCTCTGGGTAATACATGATGACCACATTTATCTCACTTTAATAGTGTAATGTAGCGGTTTTGTAAATATGATTTATAAATTTTAACTCTGTATTGCTAAAGCCTCACCTTGCAGTAATCTCATTAAACAAGCTTTTCTTAAGACATAACATGTATCTCACTATATCTCTACATCATTGTGTGTGCAAATGAATACGGTTTGTTCAAATTTGATAATGGCTAATGTGACACTTTGTATCAGGGCTCTGCAATTAATCAAATTTTGATCACAATTTCAACTCCAACGATCACAAAATTATACTGTTTTTTTAAGGGGAATTCAAAAGTTCAATGGGAAATGTATTAATATAGTGTGTGTGTGTGTGTGTTTTGTTTATTTTAAGGGGAATTAAAAAAGTTAAATGGGAAAAGTATTAAGGGAAATTTCACAGTTCTTGGTGTTTTCACTGTTCATTTGTATAAGTGTTACACTGTTTTTTAAGTTCAATAAATGCAACATCCTTCCAAAAGTCAATGTGTAATCATGTTAAATATAATGGTGATTTCAATATTGACCAAACTAATTGTGTGTGTGTGTGTGTGTGTGTGTGTGTGTGTGTGTGTGTGTGTGTGTGTGTGTGTGTGCCAACAAACCACAAAAGGTTATCTTCAAGTGGGGTGCCGAAAATATAAACTATAGCTATACAAAACCAAACTGACTCAAGCTTTATGTGCATTCTATACCAAAAAAATTGTACACAATACAATTCTACTTTAAACTGCTCTGTGGTTTCCAGGTAAGATCACCTCAGATGGTTCTCAGAAGCCACATTGGAAGGAAGCCACATTTTCACAGAGAGGCATTTAGAGAAGTAAAGAGTACAGCTTCTGTACAGAGCAGAGATGTTGTGGTTGACCTTTTTAGAAGTAAACAACACAGATGAAAGAAACCTCCTGACAGCACCTTTAAAACTCTTATTAAAGTGCCCATACTATGAAAAAACACTTTTCCTGGAATTTGGGGTGTTCTTTTGTGTCTCTGGTGCTTCCATACACATATAAACTTTGAAAAAACTCCATCCATGCTGTTTTGAGTGAGATACGGTTTCTGAATGTGTCCTGCCTTCAGTCTCCGGGTGAGCTGTTCAAAATCGGCTCGGATTGTGACGTCACAGTCCGAAACGACGTGCTAACCACCACTGTTAGCTCGTAGCGTTAGCATGCTAACGCTAATGCTGACGCTAGCATCGGAGCTGCCAACTCTCACGCATTGGCCGTGAGACACACGCATTTGATTGGTTTAACACTCTCACACGCCACACCCCCGATTTCTCACGCTTAAGTGTCAACCATAGATGTTGGTTGAGAACGGTGTCAACCCGTGTCAACGGTATCAACCCGGTTGCAAATTTACGAATGCTACTATGGCCAGGCCAAGACCCGCCCTACGAAGCACCTTGATTGGTTGAGGTTAGGCATTTGACCTCGAGAGATAGCCGATTGGTCAGGGGACAGGACCTGTACCAATGGGGTTACGTTACCTTGCGTATGCATGGACGCTTAGCCAATAAATGCTATTGAAGGGCGGGTCTTTTTCCTCACATTTGCGATGCTACTTAAGAAGCCATCCCAGACCCAGCCAGGCGCGCGCATTTCCCCGCCTTCAGGTATGTATCTGAGTATTTGAGTTTATTGAGTATATGCTTTTAAACTTTAAATAACATTTGCTTATACGTTTTTGTGTGAGTTGTTATATATACTAAACACTAGTAGATGATTTCCTCTTGGACCATCAGTTTAAATGGTAGAAAACATGTAACGGTAATGCACGATCCATTGTCGGGTATTATGGCCGTCGGACGGTTGACTCCGCCGAAGTTCATTAATATGACAACTCGTCGGGCATTAACCCGCTTATACCATAATCACTTAACATTTTTAAAACATTAGTTTATATTTTAATTTGTTTTACAATCGAAATCTAAAGTTTATCCAAACAATAACTCCGTTTCTCTGGTTCCGCCTGAGGGTTGAACTAATACCTGGGACAATCAGTCCCATCCAATAAGGTTCGTATGCAAGGCAAACGTTGTTCACTCATACAGGAAATAGGAAAGACCTTAGATACGACTTGCTTCCCTTAGCAACGAGAGATATTTCTAGTCCGCTCAGCTCGTAGAACCGAGCCAGAAAGCTAACGCTATGCTAGCAAGATCCAAAGTCAATAATATCATTGTGTACAGTTGGCAATCACTAAAAATAATTTGACAGTATGTTTAACATTAAGACAAGCTAGCTATCCAGCCATGTCATTGTCCACAAAACAATATAATGACTTTTACGAACTGAACAATTTTATCCGCGATGTTTAATGTTAGGCCGGCCACATACTGGCTGCGTCGCGTGAGTGTGTCAGCTGCGTGGCATGTCAGTTTTTATTTTGGCTCCCAGGTTAGAGTTTACACACTGCCTGCAAAGACAACGTCGGCAGTATTGACTAAAGTATTGATGGCAAAATAGGCTACAGAATATTTCGTTCTGTATTGACAGGTTCAGTATTTGAAAATCAATAATGTTTTTTTTATTTTTTATTAATACATTTAATTATATTGAAACATGTGCTTCAGAAAAATACATGCTGTAACAGAAATTACAAACAGAAAAACATTAGTGTAAATGTATTAAACTAACATGATCATTTAAATTCCTGAAGGTTTCAAGTATGCCCCGCAATAAGGCAAGGCCAGGAGAAAAGAGGAGTAAAGACATTTTGTTTTATTTACTGAAAGATCAGCCACAACAAAAAAGAGCTGCACAACAGACAGAAGAGCAACAGACAGGACAAACCGAACGACAGACAGTACAGCAACAGACAGGACAGACAGAACTGCACCAGATAGATTTGCTTGTTGCTGTTTCTGATTCAGAACAAGGACAGACAGAACGACAGGCAGAAAACCACCAACAGCAGCAGTTTGAGCAGAGGTCGAAGATTAGAGCCTTGTGTGGAGCTGCAACATACAGATGCACCTTCAAGAATGAGTGGACCACAAAATGGCCATTCATCACCAAAGGTAGCCTCAGCACACATTACTGGTGTGCTGTATGTCGTGTGGAAAACACATGTTGCCACCAGGGTGTTTCAGATATTGCGCGACATGTTAAGAGCAAGGGACACCAGGAAAAAGAACGGGCCATTGAATCCACCACTACAATTGACAGATTTTCAATGTCTGCTCCCTCTGTTGGGGGGATGTCAGACCAAGAGGCCAAGGTATGCTATGTTTCATGGTCCTGTCAAGGTTCAAGAGTTTTGTGTAATATACTGTACTGTCATGGTTGATAGTTTTGACTAATTTACTGTCTTTTGGTTTTGTATTTCTGTGTTCTGTTTCACGGTCAGGTTTTCTTAGTTTTACTAAGTCTTAATTTGCCATTGTGGTCAAGTGTAAACATGGCTCTGGTGTCTATTTAAACTCACTTTTTTTCTTACAGACAAGAAGGGCTGAGGTTAAAATGACAGCAACATTAGTTTAGCACAATGTGCCACTTGCGTTAACTGACCACCTGGGGCCTCTTCTGAAGGAGTGTTTCAAGGATTCCAAAACAGCCCAGGAGTACAAGTGTGCCAGAACCAAGAGTTCATGTATAGTTAATGAAGCACTGGCACCACATTTCATGAATGAGTTGGTGGTACAAATGAAGGAAGGGCCATACACCCTCATCACAGATGGATCCAATGACACAGGTATTTCCCAAACTATTGAACATGATGATTTTCTCCTCCACAATAATCTGGCATGATAGCGTTTTTTAAACATGTATATAAGAAGATGGGAGGCTTTATTTGCTTACATGCTGTCATTGCAGGTGTAGAGAAAATGAACCCCCTGACTGTCCGGATGTTTATGAATGATAAAGTTGTCCACCTCTTCCTGGGGATGTGTACTACTAGCGGAACAAGGTGTGGGACAGCAGACATCATCTTCAGCAAGATAAATGCCACCTTAGCAGAAAAGGCTATCCCATGGCAAAACTGTGTGGGTCTCTCTGTGGACAATGCTGCTGTGAACATAGGTTCAAAGAATTCCATCGCATCCAGAATCCTGAAAGAACACTCCAGTATTTACGTTCATGGTTGCCCATGTCATATAGTCCACAACACCGCTAAAAGAGCTGGGATGGGATTTTTGGACGTGAGTATAGGCCTAATTGTACTTTACATACAACTTTATTTTTGTCTACTGATACATGCATTAACTGAATGTTTACGGTCTGATTCATATATTGCAGGTGTCCAAATTTGATCTGGAGGACTTGTTGGTTGATGTTGGCTACTGGTTCAAGGGTAGCACAAACCGAAAGGGGTACTTGACAGGTATGCACTTTTGACAATACCAATTATATATTGAAATGTTTTTGAATACATATGATTTATTATGAAATGTATGTGACAGAATTTTGTGAGCTCCATGAAGCAGAGTATATGGAGATCCTTCTGCATGTCTCCATTCGTTGGTTGAGCCTTGAACGCTGTCTAACCCGGATTCTGAGGCTATATGAACCTCTGGCTAGCTACTTCAAATCTGCTGGTATAATCCGTCATGCTATTTTCATTATGCAGCTACTACAAATACTACAGAATTGTTAACTGTACACTTATGATATTGAAAACCTTGTTTTTAAAATTTTTTTATTCAAGATGATAATCAGGCGAGGTTCAGGAGACTTCAGAAGGCATTCTCTGACCCCATGACGGAGGTGTACCTACTGTTCTTTCAGGCTACCATACCAGTATTCACCTCATTCAACCTCCTGCTCCAGAGAGAACAGTCCTCAATATTTTTGTTACATGATGAGGTACAATGGGAGGTTGGTATATGCTTCTGCTGCTGTTGTTTTTTTTGTGCTGCTTCTGGGAGCTTATGCGAGTTTCACCCATTGTTTTACACATGTAAATGTTTGTGTTGTAGATGATGAACTTCATTCGCAAGCTGTGCGCCAAGTTCATGGTGCCTGCAGCGCTGCAGGAAGACAAACCCCTCTTGCTTTTTAAAGAAAAGGCAAACCATTTGCCAGGTCAGTGTTTGATCATTATCTATCATTACTTTTAATACTTCTAATTTTACAATTGATGAGGTCAGATTACAGGGGAACGCTGAATATTGGATTCACCACCAGGGTGAAGCTCAACAAGCTACTGGATGATGGAGACATCACGCCAGAGCAGATGGAGCAATTCCATGAAGCTGCCTTGGCGTTTCTGACCTATGCTGTGGACTATGCTCTAAAAAAGCTGCCCCTACAAGAGCCACTGCTCAAGCACGCCAAGTTTGTTGATTTTCGGCAGAGGTTGGAATGTGGCGTAGAAGATGCCCTTTACTTTGTTGAGAGGTTAGGTTATTTTTTTCAGCAATTTCTGCTTGTTATCTGAGAGTAAAACACCAAATTCAATACAAAGGCATTAACACCAGAATTGTGACTCTATGCACATGAGCCTTCCCTAAGTGGCTTCTTTTTTTAAAAACTTATTTGCTCCTTTGGGTTGATGACCATATATCAAAAAAACTGCTTTCTTAAATTAGGTTTCCCAACCTGCTCCCCTACCATGGGCCTCAGGAGTATAACCTACTCAGTGACTAGTTCCTGGAATACCAGACTATGCCAATACCACCCCTGCAGGTCCCAGAGGAAATTGAGATGGAGAGCTTCTGGGCTGAAATGGCTACCCGAAAACACAAGGTAAGAATTATTCTTCACCAAGAACACAATGGAATTACACTATGCATTATTGATTTTTTCTATTTTTGTGTCACAGTGTGTGTGTGTGTGTTGCTGTATATACAAAGTATCATATAGATGCATGCATTGTTTTCTTAATAGACAGAATTAATTATGTATCAACCTATACTTATCTATCAAGGACAAAAAACAACAACAATACTACTTGAGAGCTTATTTCCACTGTGTTCTTGGCTCATTCTTCACAGGTGACTGGTTTAAGCCTGTTCCCAAGGCTTGCCACCATTGCCAAGATTGTCCTGGTGCTCCCCCATTCAAATGCTGATGCGGAGAGAGTGTTTTCTGTGATGGGACTAAACAAGACCAAGACCAGAAACAGCCTTGCCCTGGATGGCACCCTGTCATCAATAATGACAATAAAAATGGCTGGCCTGGAGCCCTGCTTCAAGTGGGAGCCCACCCCCAGCAATCATCAAGGCCTCTAAGAAGGCCACAGTTCAGTATAACAAGGCACACAGATCTTAAAGGTCCCGTGTGTAAAGTGTTAACTTGTTCAAAATCTGTGTAGCCCATTCACAAACTTCATGAATATTTACCTCCACCATCAATTCCAAGTATTCTTATTGGCTTGACATTTTGCATTTGCATGAACTGGGATAGACGCTCCATATTCATGCGCCATCTTAAAATATGTTAGCTGTTAAGGGACATAGAGGACATACTGCTCCGCCTTTCGCGTTTTCTCTGTTACATGATAAACTCACAGCTGCTGCTAATGCTGCTAATGGGTATCATAGCTTCCCGGCCCCGGCAAGTTTGAAGAAGGAAACATGGAGGACCACACGTATTCAAAATTCAAATTTCAGGAACAGGAGTCTTCTTCTTTGCCCACAAAAAGAAAAAAGATATTGAAAAGAGCAAGAGACCGGCTTTTTGAAGCATGTAGGCTATCGTAGCTGTAATACGTACTTTGAACTGCGTGTTGCAAGAGAGTTGATTGTGATATATGATCTCAACACTAGATGGGAGAAATTCCTTTTAAAGGTCCTATGACATGCTGTTTTTTTAGATGCTTTTATATAGACCTTAGTGGTCCCCTAATACTGTATCTGAAGTCTCTTTTATATAGGCCTTAGTGGTCCCCTAATACTGTATCTGAGTCTCTTTTATATAGGCCTTAGTGGTTCCCTAATACTGTATCTGAAGTCTCTTTTATATAGGCCTTAGTGGTCCCCTAATACTGTATCTGAGTCTCTTTTATATAGACCTTAGTGGTCCCCCAATACTGTATCTGAAGTCTCTTTTATATAGACCTTAGTGGTCCCCCAATACTGTATCTGAAGTCTCTTTTATATAGACCTTAGTGGTCCCCCAATACTGTATCTGAAGTCTCTTTTATACAGGCCTTAGTGGTCCCCTAATACTGTATCTAAAGTCTCTTTTATATATACCTTAGTGGTCCCCTAATACTGTATCTGAAGTCTCTTTTATATAGACCTTAGTGGTCCCCTAATACTGTATCTAAAGTCTCTTTTATATATACCTTAGTGGTCCCCTAATACTGTATCTGAAGTCTCTTTTATATAGACCTTAGTGGTCCCCTAATACTGTATCTGAAGTCTCTTTTATATAAACCTTAGTGGTCCCCTAATACTGTATCTGAAGTCTCTTTTATATAGGCCTTAGTGGTCCCCTAATACTGTATCTAAAGTCTCTTTTATATAGACCTTAGTGGTCCCCTAATACTGTATCTGAAGTCTCTTTTATATAGACCTTAGTGGTCCCCTAATACTGTATCTGAAGTCTCTTTTATATAGACCTTAGTGGTCCCCTAATACTGTATCTGAAGTCTCTTTTATATAGGCCTTAGTGTTCCCCTAATACTGTATCTGAAGTCTCTTTTATATAGACCTTAGTGGTCCCCTAATACTGTATTTGAAGTCTCTTTTATATAGACCTTAGTGGTCCCCTAATACTGTATCTGAAGTCTCTTTTATATAGGCCTTAGTGGTCCCCTAATACTGTATCTGAAGTCTCTTTTATATAGACCTTAGTGGTCCTTAGTGGCCTTGACCTGTGTGCGGCCACGGTTGTAGCTCTATTTCCTCATGGGCGTGCCAAATTATCTGGGCAGCTGTGGGCGGCAGGCAAAAGCAGAGAAAGGGGAGGTAACCTTGCTCCTTATGAGCTCATAAGATTCAAGAACGTTGCTCTAAAAATGTATAAATGTATGTTTAAATGTAGGCCCGCATAGTGCAGCTCTCAGTCTCCTGGCTGTCATCCTGCTGCACTAACTGCATCATTCCCAACTGTAAGTGTGTTCTCTATTATCACTTCTAATACACCTCTCAGCACAGCCACTCTGGCAAAGTATCAGCTGCCAAGTTAAGATATGCATGCAAGGGCAAAACAACAAGAATATCCTGCTGCTGCAGTTACTGCTCAGTTATTAATTGATTTTACTTTTATTTTAATAATTAGTTATAAAAGTCATACCCATTTTTTTGCCACTTTGTACGCACTGACTTTAGTTATTTTTGTCCCTGGCAATACAAAAACGAAAGTAAAAAAATGTTCTAGGTGTTTTAAAGCCTGGTGTTTGTGTTTCTTGTGCTGTCATGTTTTTCAGTTAATACAATGAAGCAGCAACAAGATTGTTAGGATATTAAAATTAATATCCTCTAACTGCGATTCTAAAAAAAAAAAACACCATGACACACAAAAGTTAAGAGAATTCCTGTGCATATTACAATTTATTTTAATAAAATATAAGTTATGAAATCAGACAGTTTTGTTGCCAGAACCAAAAATGATACTAATAATTTGTCTCGGAACAGATGCATATAATGTAATATATATTACTCATATTAATGTTTAATAAAACTCAAAGTGAGTTTCATGCCATGGGAACTTTAAAGACAATGTACACTTCTTGTATTTAAGTTATTGGCTGCATGTAGTTTGAATGTTAAAATAACATGAACTTTATTTCAAAGTAAACATGCACAAAATGAGCCATGCTGTGTGTTTTGTCTTGCTGTTGGTATTTTTCAGTCTATTTTCTGCTGGACCTTGATTGAAGAATGAATTTCCCTCCCTGCCTAATCTAATGATGTTTGTCCCCCTGGTGTCCAAAACTTTTTATTTTTATTTATTTAATTTTGAAGGATTAGAATTTATGTAAATCAGTGGTTCTCATTCTTTATATATAAAAGGTAATAATGCTGAAAGTTGCTTTGTACGCAGCTAATTTTGGTTGGCCCCACCAAATCTCACTCCAAGGGTTTTTGAAAAGTTGGCAGCCCTGTAGCATGCTACCTCGTTCTCAATAGCAAAGCACTGCTACAACACACACAAGTTCACCATAATCTCCAAAAGAACTACTTCCATGTGCGCCCTCATTTACAAGTCTCCAAGCTAATCCTGCCTTATAACTGACTGAAGTTGGAGAAACAGGCTCTCTTTTACTGTCTCTAGAGTTAGCTAGCTGACATGATCTACATCTGAGCTACTGCGCATGTGCGAGTGCAATCAAAGATAGTACAGAAGAAGAAGATGAAAAGAGGTCCCACTCTGTAGCTAAAACAGAAACCAGGTGAAAAGAGGATCTGCAGCAGTGAGAGAGAGCTGTGCAGTACAACAAAAATATGGTGTTTTTTGAAAATTAAACCATGTAAACATATTCTGGTACAACCTTAAAATACAGTTACGAACCTGAAAATGAGCATAATATGGGCGCTTTAACTTGTTTTCAGGGCAGGCAATCATTTCATTTGTTAAGGATTTGATCAGATATGTCTGTAAATGTTGGTTTTCAATAAATATGTAAATAATGTATGGAACTTTACAATAGCCTATAACTTTGAGGGGACCGGTGTTAAGATCCAAAC
Source organism: Perca flavescens (assembly GCF_004354835.1). Taxonomy (NCBI): domain Eukaryota; kingdom Metazoa; phylum Chordata; class Actinopteri; order Perciformes; family Percidae; genus Perca; species Perca flavescens. The sequence continues at coordinate 26,285,014 of NC_041349.1, forward strand.
CACATCTTTTTTTCTAATCTTAACTCGACAGTTTGGTGTCTAAACTAAACCGCAACGAGCGACCGGCACCTCACTGTAATTTTGTAGTTTACCACACAAATTGTTGTGCATACGTTTTCGTATGATATCATAAGATCCATTCCATAAGAATGCGTTGAACTGTGATATGTACTCAATGCAACGGTGTTTGCAGCTGCTTGGAGGATCCCATCACACACAGATCACACACAAAGATCAAATGTAATGCCTTATCTTAGTATGGCTGCATATTTGCCAGACTGACCAACAACATAGCTGTTGTCGGTCAGTCTGAACAGCGCAGTGATGCTATTTGTTTGACAGAATTGGACAGAACTGCTAAAAGAAAGCCTAGGCCTTGCTGTATCTTGGTGTCCCCGCCTTCATGAACCAACAGCAGACCTTTCTCATGATCAACATGTTTGGTTTGTGTAGCTTGGTTCCTGTGCATGTGCCTTTCATGTCAACATTCTAAGTGACACATTCTACCTTTACCAGGATGCGATATTACGAATCCCACTATGGCCACGCCAAGACCCGCCCTTCAATAGCATTCACACATTACTATTGGCCAGGCGTCCATGCTTACATGTACAGGTCCTATCCCCTGACCAATCCCCTAACCCTAACCTTAACCACTCGAGGTGAAATGCCTAACCCCAACCAATCAAGCTGCTTTGTAGGGCAGGTCTTGGCGTGGCCATAGTGGGATTCGTAATTTTGCTACCAGGATCAGAGTGATCTGTCAGAAGGTTGGTTGACAGGCGATCTCTCACTGAGTACTGAGAATCTCATCACGGTTTTACTGTGCTACTGCGTCGATTATCATTTCTTCAACGCCAAAAATACAGCTTGCTTCTGTATTTCTGTGCTAAACAGAGAAGTATGGCCCTCCGCCAGGAACCGACAGTTATGGGTAGCAACCAGGATGAAATGAGGGTGAGCCTACAGGCCATCACCCAACAGCTGAAGACCCTGCACCACCAAATTCACAAGGGCCAGAGACCGTTCAACGGCTGGGAAAATTTGGAGGAAATATTCACCGCAGGGAAGACAGAGGAAACCGCTGCAAAGAAGAAATGTGACTACCTTCGAAAAGACGTGAGGGAGTTCAGCGACAAGGTCAAAAATTACAGTACTATTGAAGCTTTGTATAAAGAAACCAAAGCGTCAAATGTGGCGATGGACCTGCAGCGTTAGCGTTAGTGGTCTCAAAAACTGGCTCAACAACTTTGATGAAGTCAAAGAAGAATATGAGGCCGTGAGGCAAGAGAACGATGAGCTGCAGAGTGAGATTCGCTACCTGCAGGATGAACTCCAAAATGAGACTAGTGTGGACATAATGTGTGCTGCATTAAAACGGCAGACAGAGGCGATGAGCCAGCAAAATACCGCCCTGCAAAGACAACTCCTGGAGCTCAAGGAGAGGCATCAGCAATCCTATAACGATGCAAAAGCAGAGAAAGAGGCGATTAGCCAGCAGAATGAGGCTTTGCGACATCAGATTCAGGAGATGCATGAAGAGATCGAGAATGATAACAATTTGGAGGAAGAGATCGAGGCCGTGAAGGCATTAAATCAACACATGAGCTGTGAAAACGCTGCCTTGCTGCAGGAACTCCAGGCTCTCAAAAATAAATTGGACAATTTAAACATCTGGTGTGACATGTGCAAGGAAACATTGGACCGCATGGGCGTTTTGAAGAAAGACAATGACAATTTGAATCAGCAAATCCAAGTCGTAAACGACCAGCTCAGGATTAAAAGACATTTAAAGGACAATTATGTAGAACTGGAAGCTGAAGAGAAAGTTCTGCAGGCACAAAACCGAGCCCTGGGTAAAACCCATTCTGATGGTTTTAAGAAGCTTCTGAATGAACAAGACTGGAAGCACAAATACGACGTCCTGAAACAACAGACAGACGCCTTGACGCTCCAGAACTACAAAGCCACGGAGGAAATCCAAAATTTCAATGAAAACCTCAGCGTTTTGAATGCCTTTAAGGTGAATTATAAATCACTGAAGGCAGAACCAGAACAACACTCTGCAGAAAGAACTTCAGAAGCTGGAGAAAAAGTTCTCCAAAGAAGAAACTCTGGAGGAAAGAACCAACGAGTTGAAGTCAGAGAACGAAGCTGTGAGCCAAGAGAACAGCGCTCTGCAGCTTAAAGTTCAGGAGCTCGGTGACACACTCCGAGGTGAGAGCGTTTGGGCCAACACATACAACTCCCTGAAAGTGGAAAAGAATACCTTGAACCGGCTGAATAAAAACCTTCATAAAGAATGAGAGAAAGTTAATAAAAAGGCGGAAAAAGAAAAAGCTCTGGAGGGGAAGTGTACGGCGATGAGGTTGAAGACAGAAAACAACCGCAGACAACAGGACTCCCTGACAGAACAAATCAGCACCCAGATGTGATACTGTGGTGTCATATTTTAGTAGCATGGAGTCCCCCGTACCAAACACACTTTCTTAATTAATTCTTAATATTCCTAAAACCTTCATCAATCCATGCAGTGATGCAGTGAGTCCTGTGGTTCCCTCCCACACCAAAAAAACATTCCTAAAGTGGCCTCCATTCCTAAAAAGTTAAATTCCTGCAGTGACTGCATGAGTTTACACCCGGGTTCCTCCCTCATCAATCTTCTTAATTTGGCTATTCATTAATAAAAAAGAAGAAACAAAATCTATATACAGTTGTGTCATGTGTAAATATAAATTAAGTTTCTAAAGTTTTGATCTGTCTCTCCTTATGTACTGTCAGAGGTTGATTTTAACAGATGTTTGTTGTTTTAAGGCCCCTACGTCATCTATCAACGTCATCAACGTCGGCACTAGGATAAGGCAGTGGTTAGGGTTGGGGTTAGGGTTAGATGACTTGAAGTCAACGGTCACAGCGCTGCCTTGAAGTCGACGTTGGGGGCTTAAAACACCATTGAGCACTTTAATAATAATAATAATAATAATAATAATAATAATAATAATAATACATTTAATTTGTAATGCACTTTATATTTACGCAAAATCCCAAAGTGCTACATGATAGTAGTAAAAAAAGAAACAGCTCAGAAACACGCTTAACATTGTTTTATCATCTTCATACTTTGTCTTCTGTTTGGGGTTTTCGAGTCCCCAGCTGTAAAACTTTAAATAAAGTTAAATTAAATTAAAAGTCTAATTGCATTAATGGTATTTGGGTTTACGATGGTCTGTTTTTAAGAAGGTCAGAAAAAAATAGACCTAACCACAACCAACGGCTGTTTTCTCAAAAGGTTTTGTTTCTCATACTCTGAGCGAGAAGTCTACTTTAGTAGAACTACCATTTCAATCAGGAGAGACTTGTTTGCAGATATGCAAAGGTTTACTGTACATAAGCATATGAAAATGTACAGTCTTTGGAGCTTAGACTCCATTGTTATCAAATAACTTTTAAAGGGGTAAGGAAGCCAAGACAATCCCCCGATGGAGTCTAGACACTGGAGGTGGTGGCGAAGGAGTCATGGAGTGATAAAAAGAGATATCCAAAATGACCTAAAAACCTTTGACTAATGTGTCAACAACATGAAACAAGAATTGGAAACCTGGCTTCATCCAAAGTTCACATTGCTGGTCTAGAAATGGATGCAAATTAGCGCATATTTAATTAGATCATGCTTGTGCAATGTGCATATTAAAGACTACAATTTCAAAACACTTAATGAATAAATAAAAAATTGTTCTGAGATAGTTTAATGGTGATAAGCATTATTTTTACCCTATTCTTGTGTAGTGCCTTGCCTTATTGAGGCTCTAAAAAACATAATAATGTAACATTCATATAGACAAGAGAGTGGTATTAATCTTCTCAATTAATTCTCAACAAAAAGCAAATACACATTTTTTTCAAATTTTCCTTCAACCTGTTATCAGAAATTGCATTTATTAGAGTGAGTCCACACAAATTACAAAAAGCACAATTCATTGTTTACATCAAATGGTATCTACCATGTAGATGAATCGATGGGTCCCAGTTTTGTAATATTACTCTCTTGAGATTTCTGCCTTCCCTGCAATGCACAACCCGGTCTCACGTCAGTTTGTGTAAATGTCAACTTTATTCTTAATCTATTGATACGTGTTCACGGAGAAATTTTTCTCGTTTTTTACATGTAAATGTCACGTTATTTTCTCGGGGAAAGGACGCTCCATAAGCCGGGAGGCGCCCGCGTGGCGGCCCGCTGGGCACACGCTTGATGAGGCGGCCGAAAAGGACGCTTCATAAGCCGGGAGGCGCCACAAAAACGGGATGGCGGAGGTTGGGTTTAGGAAAAACCTTACGGGGAAAGGGTGCCTTAAATGCCGGGAGACGCGCCACAGTAACACGCGGGACAAAACGCCAAAGCACCACACGCGGGACGCGATCCCCGCTCGCCTGGGTGAAAGTCCTGTGTTGTTTCACCCATCCACCACCCCGATCAACCTCCCTATGCAGATTTTCGGCTTTTTATATTACTCCCTACCATTTTCGTGCTGTGGCCACAAAATATGCTTCCCATTGAAATACATTACTTCACATTTTCGGGTTGTCCGCCACGTAAAAAACGACAAAAACGTCTCCGTGAACACGTATCAATAGATTACAATAACGTCACATTTACACGAACTGCCATGAGACCTGGCTGGAATGCAATAAGGGGGGAAAAGAATAATTTATTAAAAAGAATCAGCAGATGCATGTATTTAAAAAAAAATAAAAAAGTGTTCCTGTTATAGGTTTAAGTCTTCAAGTGGGGTGACGAAAATATAAACTGCTATACAAAACCAAACAGACTCAAGCGTTATGTGTATTCTATGCCAAAAATGAGTTGGATGAAAACCAGTAAAATCATATTAAGATAAATACAGTTCTACTTTAAACTGCTCTGTGGTTTCCAGGTAAGATCGCCTCAGATGGTTCTCAGAAGCCACATTGGAAGGAAGCCACATTTTCACAGAGATGCATTTAGAGAAGTAAAGAGTACAGCTTCTTTACAGAGCAGAGATGTTGTAGTTGACCTTTTTAGAAGTAAACAACACAGACAAAAGAAACTTCACACCCATTCTACTCATCACTGGCCTGAACAGCACAGTGACGCTCTTTGTTTGACAGAATTGGACAGAACTGCCAAAACAACATGGAAAGCCTAGGCCTTGCTGTATCTTGGTGTCCCCGCCTTCATGAACCAACAGCAGACACTTCTCATGATCAACATGTTTGATTTGCATAGCTTGGTTTCCATTAGTGAAAAGTAAAATGGTCCAACAACGGTAAATGTCTAGCATCGTGATCATGACCTGCCAAACATGACGTGACACGATACGTATGGGTGTGACATTATTATCAAACTCCCACAGTATACTGCCCTGCAAAGGCAAAAGACCTTAAAGCCCATGTTGCAGGGTTTATTTTCTAACGATTTTTTGCAATTTGCTTGTTGGTAATAAACATTTAAACTGTTACCCAACAACATCAAATACAATGGATATCACAAAACGGAATAAAATACGAAAAAGTAGTACTTTTTTACAGTGGTTTCTCCTTTCCCCCACAATGCATTGCATGACGTCACGTTGGGGAGACGACAGGCGAAAGCCCCGTCTCGGTTCACTGTCCCGGTCACGGTTTCTGCCACTAATCTGGCAAAATATGGCTTTTGGTCTCGACCGAGTCAATGTGTCTTTATTACGTGTATAATAATATTGGGGGGGGAAGTGAAAGGCAGCTTGGACGGGGATGTTGTTCGGCTTTTCACAAGTTTAAACAGCTAGCTAACGCTACGCCGACGTTTGCTAACGTTAGCGCAAAAGTGTTAGCTTAGACTGCTAGTTAAATACTGGTATTACAACTGCCTTCGGAGCTACGTCCACGCTGTCAACACAAGACATGTGGCGTTAGTGCTCCTTTTGTGCCATACTTTTATTGAATGAAATATTAAGCTTCGCTCCTACGAAATAGGTGTTTTTTTGTAACATTACACACAAAGCTAACTGGCTATAGTTAGCCTGTACGTATGCTAGCGGGATTAGCTAACGTTGCGTAGCCAGCCAGCAACTTCGGCAATCGGCAGTAGTTTTGGCGAGCTAACCGCGACAGTATGTTGCCCACATCAACCTCTGCTGTTAAAAGCAGTCAATCTGCAGTGATGTTTTGAAATGGAGACACATGGATGTGTTAGCTATCGAGGTTAGCTCGCCGAAGCTGCTTGCTGGCTATGCAACGTTAGCTAATGTCCGCTAGCATACGTACAGGCTAACTATAGCCAGTTAGCTTTGTGTATAACTAACAAAAAACATCTCGTAGGAGCGAAGTTTAACGTTTCATTCAATAAAGTTATGGTACAAAAGGAGCACTAACGACAAGTCTTATGTTGACAACGTGGACGCAGATATAGGAAACTCCGAAGGCAGTTGTAATATTTACCTAGCCGGCTAGACTAACGCTGTTGCGCTAATGTTAGCGAAACGTCGGCGTAGCATTAGCTAGCTCTCTGAACTTGTGAAAAGCTGAACAGCATCCCCATCCAAGTAATAAATACACACCAGGCAAATATGTTGTTACTGGAGCTAGTAGGCTACCATCAAAACGTGAGATATCTAATCATGCTATCAATCATATTTATGTGTTTACAACCATCGGGGATTTCACAGTTGGGACTGGCAAGTTAGCACATAGCTAGCACGATGCCTTGTATTTTCTAGATCTAGATAAGTTTACCGGTGCTTATCTGAACTTACGACATGATCACTGTCACTAGATATAAATAAAACATTGACTTTCACTTGGTGCTGTTCACTGACAGTAAAAACACATCTTCCTCATCCCAGTCAGTCACCATAGTTCTAGTACTAGGCTGATACACGTCTCCCCAACGTGACGTCATCACCGAATTCCGGAAAAAAAAAAACACTAATACCAAAAACGACAAAAACCTGACAAAAACTGGCCTTTAACACTATTTGGAGACATTTTTAACAATGATATACATATATTGAGTGCTATATGTACCTATTAATCAACAGTGGTGGTTAACCTGCAACATGGGCTTTAACTCGCTAGAGTGTGAAACTGAGAAAAATGACTGTTTTTTCCAGAGAAAAGTATTAAAGGTAGGACTCCCAAAATTCGACAACTCGTTGTTATAATGAAGAAATGTTTCTTGTTTTGAGCTCAAAATTGACCTTTGACCCTTGTTTGGCAGTTACTGTACTCTGCCTTTGTATCATGTGCCAAAAATAAGGAGTCGTGCAAAGGCAAAAGGCAGTAACTGACATATAATCAATATTTGCTTACATCCATTATAAGAACCCCTAACCAAGGTCTAGTCATCATGGTATTTGTTTTTAAATTATATAGAACAGTGGTTCCCAACCTTTTTTCCTTGGCGCCCCCCCTACTCATGTCTAAGAAAAGCTGAGCCCGCCACCCGAAGTTGAGGTAACTCTCGAGATAGAGCCTTACTTTCTTTTTTGATACAGAGGAGTTATCAGCACTGTTACGTTTCTCCGCCATGTTTCATTCATAAAATAGTGACGCCGTGGCGGCAGGAAAAACGAGGACACAACAAAATATATAGTTTTCATACAGACTTTTGTATACATTATATATTCTAGTGTATTATCATAATTTGTTTAACATGTGCAAATTTTTTTTTTTACCTCAACCTCAAACCAGGTAAAGACTTGCGCCCCCGTGATCTTTGCCGCCCCCCTGAGGGATTATTGTAAGGACCTTTTCCTGAACCCAACCGTCCCGTTCTTCCCACATGTCACGGAACCGTAAGCCCACCCATGACCTTTTCCTTAACTTAAGGGGCCGTGTTTATTTAAAAGAATTCTTCCGTGGACCATCACGGAATTTTCGGCGATCCATGTTCATTTCACAGAATTCTTCTGTGTGCCCATCACGGAATCACGATTCTGTGAAACTGCCAAAGATTTTGAGTTAAGGGGCCGTGTTCATTACACGGAATTCTGTGAGATCAAGTTGTTGCTATGGATACTATCTTCCATGGATTATATCGGTTTGCATGGAAAGGTAGGATGCCTGTGTATTTAATAATTGGTTTTTAGCGGAACATTCGAAAACGCTTAATGTGAAAAAGTTTAACATTGTTTAATGTACCTAAACAATGATCAATCATCACCATATTTCTCATGGCCATATCTTGTCATTAACACTTAAGCCTGTCAATAAAACTAAACCAAAATCCAACGATTATTGAAGTTATCTCACATTAATGTTTTCCTCTTCATTGGTGCCTATGGCAAGGAAAAATCTTAACGTGGTGTTGGGACCATCTGAATGTTGGGAAGAGCGATGCTGTTACTGTAGAAAGATGGCAAGTCAAACGTGTACGTATTCGATCATATAATGAAATGGTTATTTCTTGTTGTGCGGTGGGTTTCTGTAGGCTTTGTATTATGTCTGGTTTGAGTCATTGTGTTAACAAGGGGAACACACTTCTAAGGTTCCTTCGATATTTAAAGCGTAACTCTCATCAAAATGCATCCTAGGGTATTTTTGTGAATGTACGTGAGTTTAGTTTAAAAGCATATTTAGGACTGAATCGCCACTTTTAAGATTCCCCATATTCTCGTTTTTGGGTTATATGGCCTTTTGAATGGGAGAGCTAGGGGCACTCTCATGCTAGTCTCAAAATAGCTATTTTCGAAATACTAAGAAGGCTGGACACAACATGAAACTTTGCTTCAAGTATCACCAGGAGCTCTACACCCGAACGCAAGCATTGACAACATTCTTTGTGTACCCAGAGTTTACTAAACAGAAAGTTTTTGAGCAACTCACCGCAGCTGTTGTTGTTTCCGGCCACTACCACACCTCGGCAGTCAAAACGAGTCGATATCCGAATGCGAAGGAACACACTCCATATAAGGCTCCTTTTTCAACTACGAGGTCAATATTGTTTTTCAATAACGACAAAACAAGGACTTATCCGTGCATTTATATGGAACTAAGCTTTAGGAGCTTTCCGTCTTCACTCTCCTCCCTGTTACGTTGCATTCGGAAATCGATTGTTTTTGACTGATAAAATGGCTGTGGCCGGAAACAACAAGAGCTACGGTGAGTTGTTCAAAACCTCTCTTTTTAGTAAACTCTGGGTACACAAACAATGTTGTCGATGCTTTCGTTAAGGTGTAGAGCCCCTGGTGATACTTGAAGCATAGTTTCATGTTGTGTCGAGCCTTCTTAGCATTTTAAAAATAGCTATTTTGAGGCTAGCATAAAAGTGCCCCTATCGCTCCCGTTCAAAATGCCATTTGACCGAAAAACGAAAATACAGTAAATCTTAAAAGTGGCGCTTCCGTCCTAAATATGCTTTTAAACAAAAGTTTGACTCAGGTACATTCACAAAAAGACCCTAGGTTGCATTTTTGCGAGAGTTACGCTTTATGTATCACAAACTGGCCCATATTAAATCACTCAACGTAGAGCTAGCTAACTATTAGCCACGTAATGCTAGCATGTTAGCCTGCTAAACCGCTTCTATTTAGTTCGGTTAGTTAAGTTTAATTATCTTAAAGTGATAACAACAACAGACCACACCGACTCTCTTTGTCTTCGTATTTGAATGGTGCACAACTTCCCTTCAGTTTCACTTTATGTGGCTCTTTTGGGAGTTTGTCTTTGCTGCTGGCTGCAGACTTTGCATGGAGCTCATTAGGTGATTCCTAGCTAACGTTAGCTTCCAGGATAACTTGTGACTCTTGAAATACACTAGCCTGTTCAGAGGTTGCCTTTAATACGAAGGGAAATTCAAATGTTAGTACAAGGTATTTACATTTACAGTTTGATCGTGATCTGTCGGGTGAGTCAAAGCTGTGTTATACAGTAGTTGGCTCGGCTCAGAGGGCAGCTAAGTGGCTCGGTGTTATGAAACGCCATAATCTTCGATGTGTTTAAAGCTTTGAGATCAGCACCAGTGTTTTGGAATACCCCGTTTACCACTTAGTGGTACAGATCTTATGGACTGAAGTTGGGCAGATTCGGCGATTTAATGAGGTCCCTGAAAATGGAGGGAGGAAGAAGGTAAGGGTCGGTATCCAATCCTGCGATCTCCAACTTCTTGAAATACCGCTCTTTGTGAGCACCTACCAGATGCCCTACCTCGACCGATGACGTCACAGCAACTTGTTGTTCAATGGAAGCACTCATAAAGAAGAAAATAGTATTATTATTACAGTTTATTAAGTGTTATTTATTTTAAACTGATTGAAACTAATGAAACTTTCCGCTCGTCTACTACACGGTTAAGCTTGTGCTTCCGGTGATTCTGCCGTCTGTCATGGCGTCGTCACATGGTTTTGGTCACGTGTTTGGAAAGGGTCTATTAGCCTATACGTATGCTAGCGGAATTAGCTAACGTTGCGTAGCCAGCCAGCAACTTCGGCAATCGGCAGTAGTTTCAGCAAGCTAACCACGACAGTATTTTCGTCCACAATCAACCTCTGCTGCTAAAAGCAGTCAATCTGCAGTGATGTTTGAAATGGAGACACGTGGATGGGTTAGCTGTCGTGGTTATCTCACCAAAACTACTCCCGAATTGCTGGCTGGCTACGCAACGTTAGCTAATTCCACTAGCATTGGTACAGTCTAACTATAGCCAGTTAGCTTTGTGTGTAACGTAACAAAAACCCATCCATCTCGTAGGAGTGAAGCTTAACATTTCATTCAATAAAATTATGGTACAAAAGGAGCAATAACGAAACAGTTCTTATATATCTTGATATAGGAAACTCCGAAAGCAGTCGTAATATTTACCTAGCAGTCTAGGCTAACGCTGTTGCGCTAACATTAGCAAAACGTCGGCATAGCGTTATCTAGCTGTCTAAATTTGTGAAACGCTGAACAGCATCCCATCCAAGTAATAAATAAACACTACGCAAATATGTTGTTACTGGAGCTAGTAGGCTGCCATCAAAACGTGAGATATCTAATCGAAAATGTGTTTACAACCGTTGGGGGATTTCACAGGTGGGACTGGCAAGTTAGCCCATAGCTAGCATGATGCCTTCTATTTTCTAGATCTAGATAAGTTTACCGGTATTTATCTGAACTAACAACATGATCACTGTCACAAGATATAAAGAAAACACTGACTTTCACTCAGTGCTATTCACTGACACACCCCTTTCTCATCCCAGTCAGTCACCATATTTCTAGTACTAGGCTGATGTCTCCCCAACGTGACGTCATCACCGAATTGCGTTAAAAAGCCCACTAATACCTGGCCTTTAACACTATTTGGAGTCATTGTTAACAATGATAGGCCTACATATGTTGAGTGCTTTATGTACCCATTGATCAACAGTGGTGGTTAACCTGCAACATAGGCTTTAAGCGTTTCTGCTTAATTTAAGGTTATTGTAAGGAAAATGCTTAACGTGAAAAAGCTTAATGTGGTTTAATGTACCTAAACAACGATCAATCATCACCATATTTCTCTCATAACCACTGAAACACACATTTATCTCATGTGTGTCAGTGTCGTGTGTCTCTATTTCGTCATCTTAAAATGTTTCTATAATAGTAGAGAAACGAGTCTGAAACATGGATGTATTAAGAGAACTGGATACAGTGTTGGATGGGAAGCCCTGTTCATTCCAATGAGTTCTCAAAAGCACATAAAGCAATCATGGAGTTCGGATCTTCCACGTTGACTGCTACTGTCTATGGTTGACTGGCCCATGACGTCACGATGGACATGCGCACTAGCAACAGTTTGTTTGTGTTGTCTATCAACCAGTAGCAACATGCACGTTCATAAGCTTCTCTCTCGTATACGTGGCAAACTCATGAACTCGCCGTTTCATTGTATAAAATATCCACTAACGTTAAACATTGTGTTTACGTTGTTCCTGATCGTTTACACCCTTATCTAAATAAATGATGGATGTATTTAGACAACCAAGGAGATGTAATCATTATGTCGTACTACTAGCTAGCTACTAGCTAGCGCTAGCTACTAAGGTTAGCCTGCAGTTTTGTGAACAGAGCTTCTCTCCATGGCTTTATCTCCCATCCACGTTACAGGCTTTACAGCATACAGCCCTAGGATGTATCATAAGATAATACCATGGATGTATTAATAGAACATGGTGAATTACAACCATTAGCTATATCCATTATTACAGCTACAGGACCTCGGGAGAACAGAGCATGCGCAGTGCAGGCGAGCGCAGTCCCGCAGGTCTGCAAGCATCCATTATGCACGATCATCATGCCTAGTTTGATAACTCTGGATTCGGCAACTAGTAAATGTTAAAAATGTTAAACGATGTTTTAAGTGTTCAGGCTGGTAAGTTGATGTACCCCCAAAAAAAAATTGGCCGCTGAAATATAGAAGTTTCTTTCGCCATGCAAAGTCTACGGGAAAAGTCTTTCTGGGCCAGAGCAACCTGGTCTCACAGAATTCCGTGAAATGAACACGGCCCCTTAACTCAAAATCTGTGGCAGTTTCACGGAATCGCTGAAAATTCCGTGACAGGCCCACGGATGCGGTCTACGCACAGATTCCCTGATCACAGCACATTTCTTTCTGCAAGTCGGGCTGCTGCAGAGAAGCTGTATAGCTTTTCTATTATTGGTATTTTTAGCCCAATAACCACTGTTTTATAACACTACATCTATCAACATTTATTTAGAGGTTATCATAGTATACATTTCTTTATTTTAATAATATTATTTTGGTCTTATTACCAGTGAAATATTACAGTATATACATCTTTATTCTCCATGCCAAGTAGCTCTTATCCTCTGCTGGCACCCCAATACAAACTAAATATGTCTAAACTATAGATCCAATTTGGACCTACATTTAAATAATGTTGCTTAAGGCTGGTTGTGGAATAGCTTCATGATATAATGCATATAGGGTTGTGTGTTGGTCTTGTTACTGTTTGTGAAAGATGAGCAATAGATTGTGGCTGATAATGTGCTTCAGTCTGGCTGCATATCACTTTGTTTAGTTTTTTTTTTATTGTAAGTATATGTCAGCTGTATGATGAAACAATATGTTAAGTGTTACGTGTGAGGCATTTGAAATCAAGGCAGATATTCCTCTGGGGACAATAAAGTATCATCTGCAAAGTGGTCTCCATGATATGTAAAAATTAAAACGTCGTAGGACTATAGCAAAGACATCATGGGAAACTTCTCAACCTGGAGAGTAACATATGTCAGTCTGAAGAGGATACATTACTCCTGCTTTGAAATATTGACCTCTGAACCTTGTCTGCCGTGAATGGGCTTCATTCCATTTCAGATTGCTGCCGCCGGCCGGCCGGCCGAGCACGCAATACATGAGACAAATACATGAAACTGTATTTTATTATTATTAATATCTTCATTGTTTACATCCTCAAATACAACGTTAGACAAAAATGTCAATATCACGAATATTATGCGGTGCCGCTCTGCGGATAAGAAGATTTTTTTAAACGGTATTACGGTGAATAACCTACTGGAACAAAGCTGAGCAATGTGTTGTTGCTGGTGACTAAACCACTGATTATATATATATATATATGTACATTGAAGCGATACTGGCGTTAAAGACCAGCTGATCATTGTCTGATGCTCTGAAATGAATGCCCGCATTGCATTGTGGGAAATCGGATTTGCCCAGCTCGGATCATATCGTGTTCTGTCTTACAGCATACTGTAATATTTCACTGGCAATAAGACAAAATAATATGATTAAAATAAAGAAATGTATACTATGATAACATCTAAATAAATGTTGATAGATGTAGTGTTATAGTTTTAAAAATATCAATAAAAAAACAAAGAAATCCAGCTTCCCTGGCCGAAATAGACCGAAATAACAACATTAAAAGAAATACAAATTAACCATGATGAGATCTGGTGAATAAATGTTGATTAAAACCGTGGTTATTGAGCGAAAAATACCAATAATAGCAAAGCTATACAGCTTCTCTGCGGCAGCCCGACTGGCAGAAAGAAACGTGCTGTGATCAGGGAATCTGTGCGTAGACCGTAGATGATGTCTGTCATTGACTTACATAGGCATCGCATCCGTGGGCCCGTCACGGAATTTTCGGCGATTCCGTGAAACTGCCACAGATTTAGAGTTAAGGGGCTGTGTTCATTTCATGGAATTCTGAGAGACCAGACATGGCGCTCTTCCTGGGGGCTCCGCCCAGAGTCGTAGAAAGTGCTGGCTCCGCTTATCTAGAATAACGTTGGTGAATATTAGTAACTCATCTAGCCAAAGCATACTGATGGGCCAATGAAAATGTCTATTGTTATTTGAAACTCGAATAACAGACTCTAGAAACATCTTAACAAACGGTCAGCAGCACAGACATTCACTTGTACAATTCATAGCAGCGTGGAGCTTCAGTTTATTCAGTAGCCTTCCTATTGCATTGAGCTTAGTTCTTACTCTAAATCCAATAGCCTTTTTGAAGGCTATTTAATCAATCTTTTATAGCAGCTTATTTTATAGAATAGCCTAGTATAGTATAAGGCCTATATAATTACAGTTAAAGGGGTGATAGAATGCAAAACCGATTTTACCTTGTCATAGTTGAATAATGACAGTTCAGTGGGTAACTAGGACATACATAGAACCTCAAAATCCCATTTACACCTCTTTCCTCTGCAAATCTCACAATTTGAAACTGCCTCTGAAAACGGGCAAATCTCAACGAGCCGCCTAGTTGACGTCAACTCGGCGGCTCCTCCTCATTTGGCTCTAGTCACACTCCAACATTTACAAAGGCTACACAACTGACTTGAGATCAGCTAGTCTTCTGAATCTAGGTTGTGCAGATCTCAGAAATTGTATACATTGTTCATCTGCTATTTTACCATTAAATTCGCTTCTGAGACTTTTTATGAGAGAAATCAACTATGTAAAGGTCAAATATGGGCCGTTTTACGATATTATGTATGCCAAATGTATGTCTAATTGCAAATTTTGTCAGACTGTGTGTCGGAGTTCAGCAGCCGGTGCTGCCTGTGTTGCTGCCTCGCCGCCTGGCCTGCCTTCCTTCACAGACCCCAGTCTGCTGTGAGGTAGATGGAGCTCCGTCACGGCTGGCAGCCCACGGCACTCCATACCCACGCAAAGTCAAAGTTTTTTGGGTTAATGGACTACCAAACGCTGCTGCCCTGACAGAGCTCCAGGGCCTGCAGCTCCCTCTTCCTGCTAAATGGCTGGTGTGTCTGAGTGACAGCGCGGTCAGCGAGCTTGTTACGCCAGCAATCTCTTACCACAGGTTCCAGTTAATCTTATAATGTGTGTAATGTATGTGTGAGTTATTTAAACAAACGATCGGGGAAATAAACGCGAGTCTCATTGATAGAGCTCCATCCAGCTGCAGGCTCTATCAATGAGAGCTAGCTAGCCTCCTCTTAGAATTCCTCTGAAATTCACAAGAATTCATAAAATTGAAATCAGACATCATTGTTAGCTTTATAGACCCTTTGCAAACACGTGACCACGACTACATGACGACACCATGACGGACGGCAGAATCACCGGAAGCACAAGCTAAACCGTGTAGTAGACGAGCGGAAAGTTTCATTAGTTTCAAATAAATAACACTAAATTAAATGTAATAATAATAATAATAATAATAATAATAATAATAATAATAATACTACTACTATCTTCTTCTTTATGGCTTCTTCAGACATTGTTTAAATTCATCTACCCTGGTCCCTGTCTCGATCCTGCCGGTAGCTAGCTTGCCCCGCTAGCCGTTAGCGGTTAGCTGCCGTCCGGTGAGTGTAGTCAGCCAGGCTTCTGTTATAATCATCTCAATAACAATCCATGGAGCGGTGGTGGTGTGGCTTTGTCTTCCAGTTACTGAAGGCTAGCTTTAGCTTACGCTTGGAGCAGCAAGTTCATCTGCCTGTTGCCCCTCTGTCTGTCTCGTTCTTTCCAACTCTTGTGAGGCTAGCTAGTTCTTCGTCTGTATACTCCGATTCGAATAAATAAGGACGATATGAAGGCCAAAATGCTCTTCCGTGTGTTGTATATTTGTTATATTCACCATGGTTACATTACTCCAAGCTTCTTCCCTTGTAAACAAATCTGCCCTTCACTCTTCACACACTACGCTCCGATCAGCACACGGTTTACCTTTTCTTGCTACAACTAGCAGCTACTACCACACTACTGTTTTTTTTTAGGGGGGAATACGCTTCAATACGTGACATGACCTGTCCTCTGGAGGACATAGCCACACCACCGTGGATTGTTATTGGGATGATTATCACAGAAGCCTGTCTGAATACACTTACAGGATGGCAGCTAGCAGCTAACGGCTATCAGCTAGCAGGGCAAGCTAGCTACAGGCACGTACCGTTGTTCACTGGCTGAGCCGATGCAACTTTCTAATGGATGCCTGAACACATCCCACAAAATAATTCATCATTCGTTAATCAATGCAGTAAATCACGGAGTGTCTATGATCAGTATTAACCACACATAATGTAACATCTAGCCATCGTCTTATCTGTGATTATATTCGCTGTTGACCGGTGGATATTTCGACAGCTAGCTGGTCGGCTAACCGGGCTAGGAGCTCCGCAGACCCGCATTCAATTCAGTCGTTTGGCCTTTTTGAAGCTAGTTTCCGTGCCATGTCATCTTTAATTTAACCAATATTTTTTGTATGCGTGTTAAGTTAAATGATCAAGGAACGGCTTACTTTTTGGGATATGTAGGTCAGTGAATAACCGATGATAGTTATGTGGGACTTGTTAGCAGGAACAGCTGGTTAGCACGGCAGCTAGCTGGGTTAGGAAGTTTTATTATTATTATTTATCAGTCATTTAAAACAGAAAGGCAATACATACACATGCTTGTGTTGGTGGGGATTACTCTGCAGATTGTGTATGTGAGAACAGCGAACCATACACAGTATATAAGCAGCGAACACGTTCTCGTTTGACTTGCCGTCCGTCTACAGAATAGCTCTTCCGCCATCCGTCATGGCGTTCATAATTCGCGGGAGTGTGACGTCACGTGCAAAGGGTCTATAAGACTTGGGGTAGATGTTATATAAGTGGTGTGACGAAATTCAAACTGTAAATATACTACAATTACGCTGAAAATGAAGCCAACTAGCTGCAATCTGTACACATAGGATTGAAGGGACAGTCGCAGTTAACGAAACCCCTAGTGTTCACAAAAATTCATATAATTGAAATCGGACACCATTGTTCGCTTTATAAGACCTTGGGGTAGAAGTTATTTAAGTGGCGTGACGAAATTCAAACTGTAAATATAGCTACTCTAGTTATGCCAGCAGCTGGCAGCCAGCCAGCCCCGAGTATCTGTACGTACACACCGCCGCCGACTTGGGCGTCTAAAGATACCGGAAGTCATTAATTTTCAATGGAAGCTGGCTTCTCTCAGCTGCAAGGAGCATCAAAACTGTCGGCGTCGCGTTTTGGGCGTTTTGAGCGTTTTGAGCGTCAATCAGAAAGTTGAAATTTGGTCAACTTTATGGTAATGAGCTATGACGCGGTTCAGCGGCAAGCAGTGGCAAACGGCAGCAACCAATCGGAATATAGACGTCCTTCTCGCTGGCTGATTCTGGAGAAACATACGATGTAAACTTTTGTTCCTACCAAGACATTAGTTCCATGAAAATGGAGGGAAATCTCCTAATCGCCGTTGCTGGGTTCCCCTATCATTTATGATGTAACGTTGTTTGCGTATAGGGACCAGTTAACGTGCCGTCACATGGTCTCTAAACAGTCCGCTCACAGTGAAGTCCTGCACGGGTCAACAGCTGGCGGCTGCTCGCTCTGCCTGCATTCTGCTGCGGTTCAGCGGCTAACTGCTAACAGACACCGCTGTGACCAACAAACAATACAAATGATGTCCTTATATATGTAATTTATAAAAGGTTTCTAGTGTCAGTGTATTGGCCGTGCAGTGGCTGCTTGTGCTTTTTCTTCAATCGTGTGTTGCACATGATCGAAGAATGCTCCCACGTCAGAGCGGCCAAAGCGTCAAACAGCTTCCTCTGACTTTTTGACAAGCGTCCTCGACAGGGCGTCCAGAGCTTCTTTGCAGCTCAAGTCGGCGGCGGTGTGTACGTAAGGTATTCCAGTAGTCCAGTACCACAGACTGTGTGGAGCTTCTAGCTAAAGTCCGACACGTCTTACCAAATTTGCAATTAGCCATACATTTTCGTAAAACGGCCCATATTTGAGTTTTATATAGTTGATTTCTTGCTTAAAAAAGTCTCAGAAGTAATTAATAACAAAATAGCCCGACAAACAACGTATAACTTTGCAGTGTCTGAACTATGAGACCTGCTGTCGAGTCTCCAATGTGTTTCTATGTGGTTCGCTCAAAACATACAGCGAAAGACCGTGCAAAAAATGTCAGACCGTACTGCCAACATGTATACATTTTATCATCAATGTATGCTGTAACGATTTTTCACTCTAAAGTTGCTGCTAATTCAATCTTGTCAGCGGTCTGCAGCGGGCGGGGCTGTTGCTCCGTTTCCCCCGCAACCGACGCGCACACACACACAATCACACACGGTGGCTGCAGGAAAAAACGGAGATGAGACCTACAGGATGACCTAAATTGAGGACAGCTACGCTCGTTATTTTAAGTGCAATGATAAGTTAAAGTCCAGTAAGTACTTTATTAAACCGTATGAATGTGTGTCCCAGCCCAGGATAGGAAATTAACTAACAATGTAAAGATCAACAAGCCACTGACAGATATGTTCATATTTGATTCATTCAATAAATTATTATTTTGTGTCTTAAATCCACCAGCCATTTTCATATTATACCAACATCATCATCCTGAGCCTTTTTGGTAAGGTTTCTAGAAAATCTCAGCCCAGAGTAATTCATTAATAGTAATAATTATTATTCTCACCAAAACAAGTTTCCTTTATTTATTTATTTTATTTTTAAGAACTACACAAAAAAAGTTGCAACTTTTTTGCAACAACTCATGTGTTATGGTCCACATTCACCATTGTTTTTTTGTTGTTGTGGTGCGCGTAGGTTACTCCTGATTTTCTCAGTCATCTCATCTCTTATATGCAGTGGCGTAACGAGCCAACACCAGACCCCTATGCAGTATTATCAAGGCTGGACCCCCTACTACAGCACGTGATGATGGCGCAATGTCCATGAGTAGGCTACCATGAATAGGACAGGATAGGATCATAGAGACACAGCAAGTCTTGTTTTTCACTTTTATGAGGCAAAAAAAAAGTGGCTGTTAAAAAGTCACTTTGGCAGTTGGATTTAAAAATCCACCTACCAAAGTGGCTGGTGGTAAAAAAAGTTAACTTAATTGCCTGCACGCAGCTCATCTAAATATTCATGAGCATACCATATTTGGAAGAAAAGCTCTTGTTCCAAATAGAGCCATATTCACAGGGTAGTTAAGGGCCTAATAAAATAGCATTCGGGCAATTTTCAGCCCAACCAATTTTACATACCCTATTACGAGACCTTAAGGAACGGTGTAAAATACCCTATATAATCAATCATTCTATCATCCCTTTAAGCCTATAGGCTACTGTATCTAATATCTATTGAAAAGACAAACAGAAAACACAACAAACCTTTTACTTTTATACTCAACTTTTATACAATACTATTTAATTATAGGGGTGATAGAATGATTATATATGGTATTTCACACTGTTCCTTAAAGTCTCCTAATAGGGTATGTAACATTGGGGCTGAAAATGGCCAAAGTGCTTTTCTGTGGGCCATTAACTATCCTGTGAATATTGCCCTATTTTGAACAAGAGCTTTTCTTCCAAATATGGTATGCTCATAAATATTTAGATTGGTTGAGCGACCCACATACACATACATTGGAAATGAGACACCAGGCCTCATATTTCAAACACTGCAGTAGTTTATAATACATTGTTTGTCTGCTATTTCGTTATTAAATTCACTTCTGAGAGTTTTGACTGAAACGCTTTTACAGCAGAATGATAATAAACCCAAAGTTATATTATTTATTCCAAAGCATAAAACCCATCTGCTTTATTTTGTCTTGTCAAGTAGTTTTAATCAGGCAGTCCTGCATTATTTCCTGACTCTTAACAATTTTCTGTGTTTGACCTGGAGGAAGTTAGCAGTCTATTGACTCTCTATTAATTGATACAAGACACTTTACAGATAGAGTAGGTCTAGAGCACACTCTATAATTTACAAAGACCCAGCAATTCCAGTTATTCCCCCAAGAGTAAGCATTTAGGGCGACAGTGGTGAGGAAAAACTCCCTTAACCAAGGCATTGTCTCGGTTTCTTCCCCATTGCCATATAATCCTGTTATGTCCTTCCTCCTGTCAACAATATCTTTTTCTTCCTCCACTCCTGACCCCACATATTTAAAACAAAGTCAAATGCATAAATCTCCATCTATAGCATCGATCATATCAGCATCTATACAGTTGTTAGAGGGATTGAAATTATACTATGGATATTAATACATATTTGAAGTTTTGTTGTTGTTTGCAGTTCAATGTATTAAATATTAGCAAATTAAAAAACTAATCCAATACAATATCAACTGATGTTTGTTTTTTGAATGGCATTCTATAGTTCCACCCTGAACTATAGAAAACAGGCTTTTATTTTGAAAAATACAATTCTTGCAAAGAACTTTAGAAAATGGAAAACAAGGGGCTTAGCGTGAGCGGCTACAGGCCACAGCTGGACCATATTGGTTTACAGACCTATTTTACCCATAATGCAACTTAGTTCATTGTTACCAAGGCAACAGCTGTTTACAGAATTATGTTTCCCATTATGCAACTCAGTTCCTTGTCACCATTGCAACAGGTTGCATCATAGAAACAGAATGCCGTGATGTCACATCCTGTGCATGTGCCTTTCATATCAACATTCTAAGTGACACATTCTACCTTTATCAGGATCAAAGTGATCTGTCAGAAGGTTGGTTGACAGGCGATCTCTCACTGAGTATTAACAATCTCATCACGGTTTTACTGTGCTACTGCGTCGATTATCATTTCTTCAACACCGACAATACAGTTTGCTTCTATATTTCTGTGCTAAACAGAGAAGTATTTTTCATCAACAACCTTTAAGAGAGCAGAACACAAGTTGCAACCAAAACATGGTCCTTCCTCTGGAGTCCTTGGAGAACGAGACCATGGCCCTCCGCCAGGAACCGACAGTTATGGGTAGCAACCAGGATGAAATGAGGGTGAGCCTACAGGCCATCACCCAACAGCTGAAGACCCTGCGCCACCAAATTCACAAGCGCCAGAGACAGTTCAACGGCTGGGAAAATTTGGAGGAAATGTTCACTGCAGGGAAGACAGAGGAAACCGCTGCAAAGAAGAAATGTGACTACCTTCTAAAAGAAGTGAGGGAGCTCAGCGACAAGGTCCAAAATTACAGCATTATTGAGGCTTTGTGTAAAGAAACCAAAGCTTCAAATGTGGCGATGGACCTGCAGCGTCAAACTCTGCAACAAACAGTCAGTGAGCTCAAAACAAGGCTCAACAACTTTGAGGAAGTCAAAGAAGAATATGAGGCCGTGAGGCAAGAGCACGATGAGCTGCAGAGTGAGATTCGCTACCTGCAGGATGAACTCCAAAATGAGACTAGTGTGGACATAATGTGTGCTGCATTAAAACGGCAGACAGAGGCGATGAGCCAGCAAAATGCCGCCCTGCAAAGACAACTCCTGGAGCTCAAGGAGAGGCATCAGCAATCCTACAACGATGCAAAAGCAGAGAAAGAGGCGATTAGCCAGCAGAATGATGCTTTGCGACATCAGATTCAGGAGATGCATGAAGAGATCGAGAATGATAACGATTTGGAGGAAGAGATCGAGGCCGTGAAGGCATTAAATCAACACATGAGCTGTGAAAACGCTGCCTTGCTGCAGGAACTCCAGGCTCTCAAAAATAAATCGAACAATTTAAACATCTGGCGTGACATGTACAAGGAAACATTGGACCGCATGGACATTTTGAAGAAGGACAATGACAATTTGAATCAGCAAATCCAAGTCGTAAACGACCAGCTCAGGATTAAAAGACATTTAAAGGACAATTACGTAGAACTGGAAGCTGAAGAGAAGGTTCTGCAGGCACAAAACCGAGCCCTGGGTAAAACCCATTCTGATGTTTTTAAGAAGCTTCTGAATGAAGAAGACTGGAAGCACAAATACGACGTTCTGAAACAACAGACAGACGCCTTGACGCTCCAGAACAACAAAGCCACGGAGGAAATCCAAAATTTCCATGAAAACCTCAGTGTTTTGAATGCTTTAAAGGCAAATTATAAATCACTGAAGGCAGAGAAAAAAGTTCTCACAAACCAGAACAACACTCTGCAGAAAGAACTTCAGAAGCTGGAGAAAAAGTTCTCCAAAGAAGAAACTCTGGAGGAAAGAACCAACGCGTTGAAGTCAGAGAACGAAGCTGTGAGCCAAGAGAACAGCGCTCTGCAGCTTAAAGTTCAGGAGCTCGGTGACACACTCCGAGGTGAGAGCGTTTGGGCCAACACATACAACTCCCTGAAAGTGGAAAAGAATACCTTGAACCGGCTGAATAAAAACCTTCATAAAGAACTAGAGAAGGTTACTAAAAAGGCGGACAAAGAAAAAGCTCTGGAGGGGAAGTGTACGGCGATGAGGTTGAAGACAGAGAACAACCGCAGACAACACGACTCCCTGACAGAACAAATCAGCACCCAGATGTGATACTGTGGTGTCATATTTTAGCATGGAGTCCCCCGTACCAAACACACTTTCTTAATTTGGCAAATATTCCTAAAACTTTCATTAATCCATGCAGTGATTGCATGGATTTACTCCAAGTCCTCTGGTTCCCTCCCACACCAAAAAAGGTTCCTAAAGTGGCCTCCATTCCTAAAAAGTTTATCAATTCCTGCAGTGACTGCATGAGTTTACACCCAGTTTCCTCCCTCAACAATTTTCTTAATTTGGCAAATACTCCATGCAGTGATTGCATGTCCAAGTCCATTGGTCAATTCAATTCCTGCAGTGACTGCATAGGTTTACACCCCATTTGTCCCCTCAACAATCTTCTTAATTTGGCCATTTATTACAATAAAAAAAAAATTTAAAAATCAATATACAGTTGTTTTAAGTGTCATGTGTAAATATAAATTAAGTTTCTTAAGTTTTGATCTGTCTCTCCTTATGTACTGTCAGAGGTCGACTTTAACAGCTCAGAAACACACTTTGCATTGTTTTATCATCTTCATACTTTGTGACTGTCTTCTGTTTTCAAGTCCTGATCTGTAAAACTTTAAATAAAAGTTAAATGAATACATAATAAGTCTAATTGCATTAATGTAATAACATTAACGGTTGGGGGTAATTGGGGTTTTACGATGGTCTGTTTTTAAGAAGGTCAGAAGAAAATAGACCTAACCACAACCAAAGGCTGTTTTCTCAAAATGTTTTGTTTCTCATAATCATATGAGCGAGAATGTATGTATATGAATGTATGTATATGATGCTGCTAGCCTGGTTGACACCAGACCCTCCTCAGTTGTAGCTGAGAGTCGGTCTGGACAATTTTCATTCACAGCCCATTTCCAAAGGGGCGTCACCAACGGACGCCGCTCAAATGCCTCTGGGCGCTGATAGTCCTTCAACCAATCAGATCAACGATCTGGGTGACGTAGCAGCGACAGCAGCATCAACGGGTTACTGCGCTTCGGTGGCAGTCATGTTGAAGGTAAACAAAAAGCTGCTTGTCGTCGCTGCGCTATCGTCATCGTGTAAAGCCCGCCTCAACTGTGGTGATTGATTGATTTGGAAAAATTGGAAATGGGCTTGAATGGGCTCTTGGCCAGACTGAGTTGCAGAGCAGAGCTCAAATTTGTTGGAAGTTCTTCAGGGTTTTCCCAGGCTAATATGTCGCTATATTCCAGGTTTTTACAGAGGGGTTTGTTGTTATATCATCCAAAGCTTGATTTATATAACATTTTATTCCTAAAAACATGGCAAAAAAAGGTTTTGTTTTTTTCCATGGCCTGTGTTAGTATTTTCTGATTCATGGAGTGATAAAAAGAGATATCCAAAATGACCTAAAAACCTTTGACTAATGGGTCAACAACATAAGAATTCATCCAATGTTCACATTGCTGTTTTTGAAATGTATGCAAATTATCGCATATTTAATTAGATAATGCTTAATGTGCATATTAAAGAATACAATTTCAAAAAACTTGTAATAATAAAAATTTTATTAACGCAAGTAATCAACTGGGAAAGTTGAATGGTGATAAGTATTATCTTTACCCTATTCTTGTGTAGTGCCTTGCCTTATGGAGTCTCCAAAAAACCTGACAGTAATGTAAAATAGTGCAGGTCATATAGACAAGAGAGTGGTAGTATTAATCTTCTCAATTAATGGTCAACAAAAAAGCAAATACATATTTTTTTCAAATTTCCAAAATGTTCCTTCAAGCCGTCTGTTATCAGAAATTGCATTTATTAGGAGTGAGTCCACACAAATCACAAAAAGCACAATTCATTGTTTACATCAAATGGGATCTACCATGTAGATGAATCAATGGGTCCCAGATTTGCAATATTACTCTCTTGAGATTTATGCCTTCCTCACAATGCAATAAGGGGGGAAAAGAATAATTTATTTAAAATCAGCAGAAGCATGTATTTAAAAAAAAGTGTTCCTGTTACAGGTTTAAGTGGTACTTTGTGGTACTTTGTACTGAAAAATAGTCCCTCTAAAAAAACTAAGGTCACTGTTTCTGGAAAAAAAGAGATGCAGCAAGGCTTTTTCTAAAAGGTTTTATTTCTCCCCTTGTCTCACCACATTCAGGTCAGTGCAGCCAAGTACTATGGTACAGCCATTGTTACATAGGTATAAGATATCTTGATCTGTTACCCATACTTACATTTTCTTTCTTACCAGCCTTTTGCATGTAGACACACTTTCAGTTCCCTCCATTCTTCTGGAAAGTATGTATCTAAATTGCAGTTTCCATTTTGCCAACCTCATTGTGGTTTACCTGCTTTCATTTAATATCAAACAGGCCATGCCTTATTGTCTCTATAGACAGAGCAAGCAGACTGTAGAGACAGTGTGCAAACACATCTTGATGTAAAACGGGCCATGGTGGTGGGTTTTTTTGCTTAGATGTGAACTAGCAAATCATGTTCCGCAAGGTGAGGATGATAAACCAATCAGACCTGACGGAGGTGGCAGAATGTAGGACAAGTGGTGAATCTGTTAAGTGTGCTACTGCTGCTCTTGCTTCAGTCAGTCACAACTGCTGAGGAGGAGAAGCCGGATCAGTGAAGAAGACGAAGATGAGGCTTTACTTTGTGAATGTTCTCCTGCTCTGGCCTTTTGTAAGTAACAGACATCCACCTGTGTAATATTTTCCTGAGCGTCCACACACAGACACACACTTATATCCTGTCTGTATATTTCAGGTGCGGCAGAAATTTCTCAGCCTGTTCCTTTCCAAACAGTGAAGCTCGGAGACTCGGCTACTATTGAATGTCACGTAAAGAGTGACCTGAAAAAAAGAGTGTGGTACAAATTCACCACAGGGAAGGGACTGCAGCTTGTGGCAGCATTCAATCATTTCTTTAATCGGAGTATATTTCCTGACGATTCTCAGCGCCATTATTCAGTCAAATTTGACATAATCAACAGCCATCTGAGCATTTCGGCAACAACATGGGAAGACGTTGGAACATACTTCTGTGGAGTCATGCAGTTAAACGAGATTCAGTTTGGATCGGGAACCTTTTTGATGCTACAAGGTATTCCTTCTCTCTCCTGACAGCACCACGATTTCAGCTGAATGTGAACATAATGCTGATGATCATAGTTCTTTGATTTCTTCCCCAAGGTGCGAACCCGATCAGTGACTCTGGCGTCCAGCAGCGGGAGTCTGAACCCGTCCAGCCAGGAGACTCTGTGACTCTCAGCTGTTCTGTTCACACTGGCCGCTGTGCAGCAGAACACATTAGTGTCACGTGGCTGAAAAACTCTCCTCACTCTGCTCCGCAAATGATCTACTACTCTGGAAATAAGAGCTGCCGGAGGACTGAGAGTGGAGAGACTAGCTGTGTGTACGAGCTTCTCCTGAGGAACCTCAGCTCTGATGATGCTGGAACCTTCTACTGTGTCCTGACTTCATGTGGACAGACGCTGTTTGGAAACGGGACCAGGATTATTGTTCACAGTAAGACAGGAACTGTCACTATACATGTAGAGATGTAGTCCAAAGTACTTCCAATTCCTAGCAAATAATATAATCATAAACAACAAAAACAACAAAAAAAAGGCAACAAAAACACAGTTAAATGGAAATATTCAAGATTACTTAAAAAAAAACTTAAGTCTCTTGTGACGGAATGCAATCTGAAAGAATTTTAGAATACTATGAATGGCTGTATTGACAAAATGAGGTGACAGCTATCCTAAAAAAAAATAAACCAAAAAAATGTTATGGCTATATACCATATGTTGTATGGGGAATGTTTTCTGAGTGCACTTTGGGTAAACTGACCCTTTATTTATATATTGAATACTGCAGGATATTGTCAACAGTAAGTGATTTAAAGAGAATATGTAACTCAAATGTTGTAGTTTTTTTAAATGGAGAATATTTCCCTGCTAGTTGTGTTCAAACTAAGCACTGTTTATTTTCTTCTGCAGAAAATGCTGTCACCAAACTATCTGAACTGAGTCCCACTGTGATTGCTCTGACGCTGTCAAACATCATTCTGGGGATTGTGACACTCCTCCTTATATGGAAACTTTGCAAGAGTCAGAGGAAAGATTCCACAGGTATTTTAAACCGTACTGATCAGCTGTATCTCTGCAGCAGAATCACAAACACATTTGGTTACATTCTGCAGTAACTGAAACAGACTTCTCTTTGTTTCTTCAGAGGCAACGGATGGATCTTCTGAAGGCAATCAGGTAATTCATCAGCTGGGTGTAACCTTTGTGTTTGATCAAGCCTTCCTCACTCCCAACTCCTCAAATACTGACGCCTGGTCAGTGGCCCTCAGTCAGATACCAACTCACAATGCCCGTATGAGGTGGAGGCCCGTTCATTCCTGTGAGAGTTGCTCAGTGGCGCATAAAGCCGCCATCGAGTCCAAAATTACCGGGATGATCGGGCGCCACTTTCACACTGTGCGGACCATAGAGCAGGTGCACAAGAGACCTCCACCGGCCGAGTCAGCTACTTCCGGTTTAGCACTACGCTAACTTGAATGGGGATTAAATCATTTAATGATGCGGCTCTTATAGACATTACAAATGCTATCAGACCGAATGGATCAAATTAATAACTCAATAATAGTGACTGATACGAGTCACGTCGTTGGGGTTGTGACGCTCAAAAAAAAAATCAAAAAAAATGTATCCTCTGATTTACGGATGCATCTGTTGCCAAGTAACAGTGAAAACACACTGGAGCGTCTGTGGATTTCTTGCCTGAGACGCGAGCGTAAGTGTCAAGCCAGGCAGGTAGTCACACACAGGAAGACCACAGTACAGCCGGATACTTTACAACAAAGTTACATATAAATTAAAACACCTAGGTTCATGGTGATTTTGGCTGTCTTGACTTCTCACAGCGAGACACACAATCAGGCACACGGAGAGAGAGACCCACACACACAGGCTAAAATTACCACAGTTTTCCCCAACACATCCTGTCTCTTTTCTATATGAGAGAGAGAGAGAGAGAGAGAGAGAGAGAGAGAGAGAGAGAGAGAGAGAGAGAGAGAGAGAGATTGCTTTGTGGCGGTTTGAATGGCCAGGCACGCGATCTATGCCAAAAATATTTTTTTGCCTCATGTGACAGACCAGAGTTGCAATTCCACCGTTGGTCCACTATTGTTCAATTTGCTTCAAAGCCCGGCACACTTCCTGGGGGCCTCAGGCATAGCAGCATCTTGACCGCAGTGACTTAAGATGATGTAGGATGAGAGCGCCAATGATAGGAGGTAGTTTTAAATACTTAAAAATCTGGGGTGGGGGGTGGGCGATAGATCAAACAACATATGGACTTTCACCCAGGAGACCGGGGTTCTTGTCCCTACTGGTCCTATGTGTCACTTTAAAGTACATGTTTAACCTAAACAACACAGGACTATCACCCAGGAGGCCAGGATTCGTGTCCCATTCTTATCTTGCATGTCCTTAAACCAACATGTTTTAACCCCACCCATGACCTTTACTTACCCTAAGTGGCTTTACCCTGCACGTCAACAAGTGACACCAAGGAGTCCAGACTCAGAGAATTCAAAAGCTATGCCAAAGTTTCCTGTCCAAGTGCTTTGAAAAATGACAGCAAGGGGTTCTGACGAAGCGCATTGAAAAATTATGCCAAAGGGCTTCTCAGAAAGTGAAACAGTATTGCCAAGAGGAGTAGGGATCGAGAATGTATTGGTTTGATTTGCACCACGTCTTTCTATGGCCAGTCTCAAGTGTTTTTCTTTTTTTCCACAGACTACTGATACAGTAACCTATGCAGCTGTGTGTTCGGCCCCTAGATGCCTCCCTACCAGACAAGCTAGAGGGAACTACTGTGGAGACTCTGTAGTTTATTCTAACATCAGATACTGTCAACAGAACCGACAGGTGGGAAGACAGACAAACCAGGGAGAATGAAGACTGAAGGAGGAGGAATGCCTAAATGTATATCTTTACACAAGTTTGAAATATGACCAAAGACCGCTTTATCTGTATGAAATATAAAAGAAGTCTGCCACTGGAGCTTCTTCATGACTATAGTTAATGCTGCACTCAGCCCAGAGCCGGCGTGGTGCAAGGCCCTGTGTGAACTTAATGTGCGAGGCCCTACTTGTTGACATATACCATGCATGCACAAGAATCACTGTCAACCCACACTGGGAGAACTCATAATTACAACAGCTATATAGTCATATCCTTTGTGTGTTTTGTGTGTGTGTGTGTGTGTGTGTGTGTGTGTGTGTGTGTGTGTGTGCGTGTGTGCCTTGCTGTGTTAAATGTGGACTTACCGTGGAACTGTCCATGGTGCTGAAATACGTACCAAAATAGATGGAAGGCATTGTCAAAGATAGTTGTATTTGTATTCTGGTGTTAAAAGAGATTCCAGGCTATTTAGGTGTCAAAATAATAAGCCGTCTGATCTATGGAATGGCAGCCCAGCTGCATGTCACTTCATGTTCTTTCTACAGCTTTATATAGCGTCCGACGTACCATGCTGGATTTGCAGCACTTATGATACAGGATCACGGGACGTTTCGTTTCACCAGAGTAGCTAAATATTTCCAATAAATATTGCCCTCATTAGCAAGTTTTTTATGCGTTTTTTTCTTAACACCCAATCATGTTTGTGAAATCGGTTGCACTCTCCTGTAGCTGTTTCTCCTTGCTCGCACTCTGGCTGGGAGCCTGATATAACCATGTTACCATGGTTGATAATAAATTCATAAATGAAAAAAGGCATAAAAAAATTATTGAATGTACAAACAAAGCATGATTGCAAACCAGGGAGACAAGGCCCCCAGGGGCAGCGAGGCCCCCAGGGCAGCGAGGCCCCCAGGGCAGCGAGGCCCTGTGCCATGCGACCCTTGTGACTCAGCCACTTCACATCTTTGCAGCTCAAAATATCGTACATTTAAATACTGAGGACTTGAATGTGCCAAATCCAATAACATACTTCTGTGACATGGAATTAATAAAGTATTATAATTCAGTAAACATTTATTGTTGGGCATGCTTTCCCTGAAGAAATAACTAAATCAATTGCAGAATTTGTCAGGCAGGAATATGGAATGAATGCTGTACTGTATTGTAATAAAGAAAATTATTTGGGCTTCAATGACTTTTTAATCAACCTTTTTTTTTCTTTAGTGTAAAAAAGTTCCAATAAAGTTGTTGTAAAGTTGTTAACAACTAGATCTTTGGAATAACAAAACTGTTTCAAAGCTTTAAGCAGCACAAAAAAGAAATTATATTTCCCCTTCACATGTAGGATCGACGGTAGCACCATGATTTATAGATCCGTGTAATTTAAAGTCCAAGCAGATAAAACCCAAACTACATTGCATACTGTTGGGGTGGCTGGAAGAATATGTGTGTGTGTGTGAGTGTGTGTGAGTGTGTGCGTTTGTGTGTGTGTGAGAGTGTGTAAGCAAGCTGGCCCTTTAATGTAGCATAGCATGGTATAAACAGAAGTAGACAAAAGACGATAGAAGGGAATATGTTTGATTACTCCTGCACCCCTTTCACTCTGCTCTATTGCACTACAGTCTTACAAATGCCATTGTTGTATGTAAGGCAACCTTTTTCCAGCTTTGGTCATGTTTTATGTACATTCAAAGCAGCGAAAAATCATATTCCTTGTCATATTCCTTGTATGTCTACACATACGTCATACCAATAAATCTGATTCTGACTATGACAGATTTTTTTAAATATTAGTGCTTCACTGAATAAGTGAGGACGTCACCAGGGGCGAGTTTGTCTAAAGAAAGAAAAAAGTAAATAGCTACTATTTATGCTAGCAACAGAATAAAGTAAGTGAGAAGTTGCAAAGTCACATTGCTCGACATTATTCTGGAGTTAGAGCCCCTTTCATTCACCCACTGGAAGCTTCTCAAAAGACATCAAACAGAAAGAGCAGAGCTTACAACACAAAAGAATCAAACTACAGTACGTGAAGAAAAAAAAAGAGGTTCAGCTGAACACTTTGGTGTCAAAGATGCAGTCTAGGCTGCAAAGGGAATTGAGGGTTTGCCAAAAGAAAGCAAACAAACTGTAATACACAGCATTGCAGACACAGGTAGAACATGCTCAGAAATCCCCTCTGGTCTATTTATACCCTTAAGCGGAGGGTGCAACCTTTAAAGTTGCCATTTGACTGTTGTTCTGACTCCTGTGGTGCATCATGTGTGAACTAGTGAGAACAGGTTTCCGCTGGTGGAAACTTCAGTCCTATACTTGAACACAGGAAGAGCGGCCTGTGGCCAGCGGGCCCAGCGTGCAGCGGCTCAGACAGAAGCCGAGAGCAAACAAGAATTCAGCTGTGTGAAATGAGAGTCATGTCTTAAATGCAGATAATCACACAAAGAAAGGAGGGAGTGGTTAACGCTGCAATGGGAAGTAAAATAGCAGAGTAGCATCTTATGTTAACTTGTACTCCCCCTGAGAGTGACACTTTCCTTAGTTCATTGCCTGCAGGAGTTCACACCAAAAAAAAAACACACATATGTGTAGCGTACTTCCTTAACTGTCAACGGTCAGCCAATCAGCAATGTCTCTGTGTGGTTACTTTACATAGTCACCAAGGAAGACATTGCAAACAACTTGGGATGAACATTATGCACCTTTATGTACATTGCTTAGTTTATTATTGTATACATTTATTTCTTCTTGTTTCTTTTGGGGTTATCTTTCTTTTTGTCAGTTTTGATTTATTTATTTTGCAGATTTTACATTTTCAACTATTTGTTGCCAAATCACAAAAGTGATCCTTTTCTGACGGGTTGGGCGGTGTGGATTGGATCTCATAAAGGGTTGGTTGAGAGGGGGTGTTAAAGATCTCTGACCCGCGCATCACTAGTATGTACCCATCTATGTGAACACACTTTCACCTGTCAAACCCTGCATGCTGTAGATTTTTAGTAGACCCCAATGTAGAATATTGAACAGTCATTGTCTATTTCTAGTTGTAAATGACCGGTAAGCTTTTCATTTGTTGCTAAAATGGTCTCTTCCAACACAAGTGATTACTGACTTTGTGTTCTGACCATGGAAAAAGCCAATAACTATGGATCAAACAGCAGAATGTCAGAGGAATAACATTTGAAATTGGGGTAAATGTTCTTGAATAACTTGAAAATTGTTCCCTCCAGTGCTGTATGTCTATGTTTATGTGGCAAGCAGTTACCAATAAGCAATGATAAGCAGTTACAACAGTTAGTATTTTGCCCACATGCAGTAAATCAGTCACAATATCTTTAAATGCTAGTAGACATGGGCCTCATTGTATATACACAATATGTGATTTATGTTTCATTGATCAAGGTCAGGTTCAAGCATCATGTTGTCATTACTGTTGTTGAGGATAAGAACACCATTGCCAATGTGGCGGGGCCACTGAACATGTGTTCAATGTTTCCAAATCTGATTGGCCAATCAAACACAGCCTTCTCTGTGAAGAGTGGAGAACGTACAGAGTTCAAGTCATTCCGCACAGCATTTGAAGCACAATGACACCTCCGAACTTTGCTTTGTATTTCACATGTCTGTTTGTGGCGAATATGGGTAAGTTGTTTTTCCATACCAACCATATGTTTCCATGCATTCTGCAATACACATCACAACAGCATTACATTTCAAATTAACTTGTGTATTTGCTTTGTCTTATTTTCTCCTCAGCTCACATGACAACTTCCAAACCATCTTCATTACATTTTTACTCACCTAATGTTGGGGAAAGTGTGACTATGTCATGCGTCTGTGACAATGATGCAATGGCGATGATGTATCACTGGTATAAGCAAACTCTGGGACAGAAACCACAGCTGATGTCTACGTTCTATAGGCATAATGATATTGGAACCTTTCAAGATGAATTCAACAACAATCCACGTTTCTCACTGGACAAAGTAAATGATAAATATCACTTGAAGATTTCAGATCTGCAAATTTCGGACTCCGCAACTTACTACTGCGTAGGGAGCAACTTATATGACTTTGAATTTTGTGAGGGCAATACAGTCAGCGTAAAAGGTTCAGGTTTAAACGTCCCAGCTATGGTCCATCAGTCTTCATCTGAGAGCATCCAGCCAGGAGGCTCTGTGACTCTGGACTGCACAGTACACACTGGGACCTGTGATGGAGAACACAGTGTTTACTGGTTCAAGAACTCAGAAGAATCTCAGCCAGGACTCATTTACACCCATGGAGGCAGGACTGATCAGTGTGAGAGGAAACCCAACACACAAACACACACCTGTGTCTACAACCTGCCGATGAAGAGTCTGAATCTTTCTCATGAGACCTACTACTGTGCTGTTGCCTCATGTGGACACATTCTGTTTGGAGACGGGACCAAGCTGGACTTAGAAGGTTAGTAACTTTCTAATTGTATTTTTTAAGTCTTACTTAATACAATACTCAAATGCAGGCATTGAGAATTACTGCTCACTGTAATCATTATATTTATGTCTTTACTGACCATGAAGTAGTTCCTTAGTGCTAATCCACAGTGGGAGATAGGGGACAAAATCTACAGTCCTTGTTTCATGCACATATTCCAAAGTTTAGCCCAAGCCATCATGAGGCTTCAGCATTCTGAGTTAGCCTGATCAAGCGGCTATCTTTATCCTTGCATTGCATGAAAAGAATATTGCTGGTATTTTGCGTCCAACATGACTATACTTCTCTAGCAGGTATCTCTTAGCCACAGCTCAGCATGGAAATAATTCCTATGGAAGCCCAAAGAGGGGATTTTTTACTAAAACAATTAATATTGGAAGATTAACAAGGGATTTTGTACCTGAAGGATTCTTCACTGGACGTAAACTGTCCAATATGTCTTTCAATCGGCATGTTGGCATCGAGTATTGTATTTGGAAGATACCCACTTTTTTTGTCTAAGTCACACTGCTGAAGCGTTTTCTGTCCACTATTCATTACATCAAAATGACTGAAGAGATCTCTTTGTGGCTAGCACACTAGGAGGAAAAATAACTTTTCAATGTACAAATGGGCATGGCAGCATGGTTTTCTACGATGTAATTGAAAAAAATGCACCCCTATACTATAGTCAACTTTGAGAAGACATCTAAAAGCTCTGTAATATCTCCTGGTGTCTGTCTCTCTACAGATGAGGTGGACTCTCCTGTCTGGGTTTATTTCTTGAGTGCAGCTTTAGCATTCACCACCATCCTGAGTGTTTTACTGGCTTTCTCAGTGTACAAGGTGAACAAAAGAAGCTGCCAATGTACAGGTAACGGTTACTATTTAAATCTGACTGCAAGTATTGAGTGCATATTTCATTTAAATAACATGGCTTTCATTTTGTGTATCACAACCAGAATGCAATGTCACATTTTCAGCGACTTCTACTCCGAACATAGCGGTAAGTGTTATTTTCTATCCATCCATGACACCTGCCGTGTTTCACACATCTTTATTGGGCTGTATCTTTAATAATAGTAATGAACTATTTTATATTTTGTTACCAGTTACGCGAAGACGCAGACAACCTTCATTACGCTGCTTTAAGGGATCACAGCGGCAACACATCAAGAAGACAGAGGGAGAGCACCATGACTGAATGTGTGTACTCCAGTGTAAAGCAGTAGAGCTGGATACGTGTCTGTACTTTGTTTCTGTGTACCAACACATTTGACAAAAGGGTCATTTGAATTTTCCCAAAACTTTAAAGCTTATGATTTCAGCAAATTCAATAAGTATAAAGGCTTGCCTTGCAATAAGCTAAGCTCTTCCACTGAAAGAAATGAAAATAAAACACTTGTCTTCTGACTGCCGGAGAGATTCACTGATTTCCACTGTCATACCACTTGTTGCACAACTTTAAAGAACTACACTCACACCTCTGTGGTGCTGCTTGGCTTAGCTACTCTGAGAGTTTCCATTATTCTAACCAGCCCTGCACCTTTGACATCACATGTCCAGTTCATACAGAAGGCCAACGTTACCACAGAACATTCTTTGTAGGGTGTTGTTTTTTTCGTACATGCTGCCACAAACCCCAGAGATGTAAGAAGCTCTCTGCAGGTAACGGTAAAGAGAGATGTCAGGCGTCTGTGCGGTTTCAGGCAGGATGTCTTTACATCAGTACTTCTCAGTTCTCACCTACAGTATAGACTAAGGTGTTTGCTCCACTATAGTGCAGTGCCCGGCTGATTGTTTGGCCTCCTGTATTGCTGCTTGCAGCTTTCTCCAGAGCCACTGTACCGTGAAATAACTCACACAAGGCGCTCATAGCATGTAATATGCAACTCAACTACTGCCAGTGGTATTACTAGAAGTACCAGAAGTATTCAGATCCTTTACTTATGTAAAAAGGTGCTCTAAGCGATGTCATGCGTTTTTTAGGCTACAACATTTTTTTGTCACAAATAGCAAACATCTCCTCACTATCTGCCAGCAGCCTGTCCCCTGAGCACACTGTAAAAAAACGCGGTCTCTGTAGACAGCCCAGGCTCCACAAACGCCAACAAAAACAAACTGCGCCAACCTGCACCACAAAACATACAACAGTGTTCCAGCCAATAACCGCCCAGAAGGATGTGGGTGGTGGTTGTGGTTGTGTACAAATTTGTAAAGTAACTAGTAAAGCGGTCAGGTTAATGTAGTGGAGTCAAAAGTAAAATATTTCTCTCTGAAATGTAGCACAGTAGAAAGTGGCGTGAAAAGAAAAGACTTGAGTAAAGTCTCTCAAAGTACCTCAACATTTGTACTTATGTACAGTATTTGAGTCAATGTACTTCTACTGTACTACTACTGACTTACTTTGTACTTGTACTTCAGAAGAAGGAAATTGCACTACCATGTCCGTTTACCTGGCAGAGAAATGTTACTGGTTACGTTGCAAACTCCGATTTTTCTCACAAAATATTACATTTTTTAAATACGATGCATCATTATTAAACTATCTAGCATTATATTAGACTTGAAAGCTTCACCTTGAACAGCCTTTAAGTAAAAGTAGGTACATTGTGCTGATAATGCCTCTTGTAAGTAAACATTTAAATGCAGCGGATATCCTACAGGACTTGTACTGTCCGGTCATAGTCCTGCAGGATATCTGCTCGTGCTCATTGAGGGAAGTGAAGAAAAGTTCAGTAATGAGGTTAGTAGGTTATATCCAGCAGTCAGAAACACACAGGTCAAATATGGAGGTATTCATTTCCAAATAGGCGTAATAATCACTGGCAGCCCGCCACGGAAGACATGCCTGATTGAGAGCCCCTACAGCTTTAAGCTGCAAGCTTATTGTGCCATCACTTAGTTTCATTCATTTTTATTAATATTCAACGCTGTCCAAACTGCTCCAAATTCCAAATAACAAGTTCCTTTGGGTACCCAGCAATATACCCTCCAAGTATGAAGTAGATTGGATGAAAGGTGGACACACACACACACACACACACACACACACACACACACACACACACACACACACACACACACACACACACACACACCTTGCTTTCCGAAACGTTTTCATAGATGCATACTTAAACAATTTATGCAATATGAAAATACTCTATCAAAGTTAGAACACAAGCCCTGCTCCATAATGTGATCATGTTGTTCTGCCCTGACATAATATAACATGATGGAAATGTTCAGAAACAGGTTAGGTCAGTCCAAAAAGGAAAAGATCAGGTTGAGGGGCAGTGTAAACATAGATTGAATTTTGGGTAGAACATGAGGGCTAATGCACATTAACAGAAGAGGCAGTAGAATATGAGAAGCCAAGAAAGTTGCAAGAGATGAGACTTATCTTGACTTGGGGAGGTCCAACAGAATCAAGGAAGTCCACGATCCCATCTGGAGATTTCATCCAAACCCGTTTCAAAGGATCAGCACACTTCCAGCACCACATTGTTGCCCAGAAAAAGTCTGATAAATCCAGCCGGTTCTTGGAACATCTGCCACTCCATGTATAAACTGTCATTGTTTTGCCTTCTTCTTTTTTTTCAGCAAAACTATTCAAAACTGGATTCAACTTTTAGTGATTTCATTTTGCCACTCTCATTCCTCTGTCTGTTCTCCTCCATGCTTCCCCCAGCTCACAGGTGTGTCTCATTAATTACTTTCCCCACCTTCATTTCCTGTCAAGGTTGAAAAGGGCTATTTCGTAGTTTTTCTTTCCCCCCCTTTCTACTATAGCCGTCTACACAAGCCACGTGCTGGGTCACCATTTTACTTAAGCAACACCCAACTGCGACCCACAGCGTAATTTCAAACTTTGAGTCTATTTTCTTCTACTTTTTATTGTCTTATGGCTCTGCATACTGCCAAAGTGCAGCTGACCTACACTCAAAACTGTGCCTGAATGCACCTTGTGCAGACACTGACAGCTTGAAGCTGCTGCTGACACATTTGAACATTCTTTTTTATATATATTTATTTATTTCCACAAAAAAAAGCTAATTCCTGACACACGTGTCACCTCTGCATTGTTTATTTGGTCGTTTCAGTCACAAGGACCTTTCCCAAGACAAGACAGTAGTTTATTTATTGCCTTTAGTTGACAGTAGTGCAGACGTAGGCAGGAAACAAGGGCAGAGATGGGTGTGACATGCAACAAAGGTCCCCGGCTTGAATCAAACTGTGGCTCTGTAACCATACAGCTACTTACTTTTTACAGTAACATGTCTCTTTTGAATCCCTCAACGGTTAGCGAGAATATCTGCTACATTTGATCTACGTTCTCCATCTTTGGTCTCCAATCCATGACAAAATAATAAGGAACATCACAATTACTGTAAGCAGCAGGGGGACCAGCTAGATGTCTGCACAGCAGGGGTGGGGCTAGAAGGGGGACACGGGCCCCCCCCCCACCTTAAATGTGACTGATTATTGGTCCCCACTGTGCCACCCCAATTTATAAAAAATCCTGGAATTGCCCTTGGTACACAAATCCAATCAGTTTTAAGGAAGACTCAATCCAGGACCTGAGTCAGACTGGGACTAAATTATAGTCTACTAGTCTAGTCTTGTTTCACTGCCACAGGTCTCAGGTCTGTGTGTCAAAATGTTTAATACCCGAACCGATCCAGGTATTAGACATAACTTGGTATGTCATGATTACTGCTGGAGAAAATCAGAAGCATAATGCTGCTGCCACAGTTGTTACAGTCATTCTCCTCATGTCTATCCAGATCTGTAAAGATGTCTCACAGAGACAGACTTTTCAAGTAGACTGATGATGGACAGGTGCTTTTTTTTTTTTAAATAGATGTAGTATGAAAAGGATGTGGTTGTATACTAACCTGTCTTTCCTGTTTCAGGACATATGAGAAGAAAAGCAGCTGAACTTACCACAGCAACAGCACTGGGGCAAAGCTACGGTTTTCTCTTATTTAACATTATTGTATTTCCTAATTTTGTCACTTAAATTGTATTGATTAACTTTCTTCGTTTATGGATATGAATGGAGACAGATACACTTTAGCTGTGCTATGAGCTATACTGATGACGTGAATCTATTATCTAGTGAGGCTTTTTCCGCTGCTTTGTTACCAACCTTATTTGATTTCCCAAGCAGCCAATCAGGTGAATGTAGATGAATCTATTGAACCAATCAGACAGCAGTCAGCAGCGTATGTTCCTGCGTGGTGAGAGTGTTGACACTGCTGGTACTTTGTCAGACCTGATGTGTGAAGGATGGGGATGCAAGCTGAGAAGATGACCGTGTGCCTTCTACATATTTCTCTGCTCTGGTCTGTGTGTAAGTAACTCAAAATCCACCTGTTGGGTCTTTTTTGAATGAGGATTTCCATACATCAAAGTCACTTGTTTCTTTTCTGTATCTTTCAGGTGAAGCACGGCTTGACATCTCTCAGCCGGCTGCTTTCCAAGCAGTAGAGCTAGGACACACAGTTACTTTTACATGTAACATTAAAAGCACTGCAAGAACCAGGGTGTGGTACACACTAAACACTGAGAGGAGACTTCAGCTGCTGGCCTCCACGGATACTTTATATAATCTGACAGTATTTAAAGAGAAATCACACCGTTATGAAGTCCAATCGGACCACATCAGCAGTTTTCTGACTATCCCGAGGACAACGTGGGAAGACGTTGGCACATACTACTGTGGAGTGATGGACTTAAGAGACATTCAGTTTGGACAAGGAACGTTTTTGATGATAACAGGTATTTATTCTCCACAGTTTAAGATTAAAAAATGTTTTGTTAATTTTAGCTGAATGCAGTGGTGGAATGTAACTCAGTACATCCACTGAAGTCCTTGTACTTTACTTGAGTCCTTCCTTTTCATGCCACTTTCTACTGCTACTCCACTACATTTCAGAGGGAAATAATTTACTTTTTACTCCAATACATTCATTTGAAAGCTTTAGTTACTTTACAAATTGAAACAGGAAGTTTTTCCTCGCCACTGTTGCACAAAATGCTTACTCGTGGGGAATTGTTGGGTCTTTGTAAATGATAGTGTGGTCTAGACCTACTCTATCTGTAAAGTTTCTAAAATGTGAGGATTTTTCTGCATTGAGTACTTTTACTTTTAATACCTTAATAACATTTTCCTGATGTCACATAGTTTTACATCAGCAACATTTACATTAGTACTTGTACTTAAGTAAAGGATCTGAATAAGTCTTCCACCACTGGCTGAATGTGAGCTAAATGGTTCTTTGATTTCTTCCCCAAGGTGTGAACCCAATCAGTGACTCTGGCGTCCAGCAGCGGGAGTCTGAACCCGTCCAGCCAGGAGACTCTGTGACTCTCAGCTGTTCTGTTCACACTGGCCGCTGTGCAGCAGAACACATTAGTGTCACGTGGCTGAAAAACTCTCATCACTCTGCTCCGCAAATGATCTACTACTCTGGAAATAAGAGCTGCCGGAGGACTGAGAGTGGAGAGACTAGCTGTGTGTACGAGCTTCTCCTGAGGAACCTCAGCTCTGATGATGCTGGAACCTTCTACTGTGTCCTGACTTCATGTGGACAGACGCTGTTTGGAAACGGGACCAGGATTATTGTTCACAGTAAGACAGGAACCGTCAATATACATTAAGAGTGTGAATCTTCACTGGTCTCAGAAATTCGGTTTCGATTACAATAATCCTGTCAACGATTCGATCCAATTCGATATTGCAATGCATCACGATTGCTTCACCTCCTCAATTTTATTATTTATTGCTACACATGGTTTTCATCAACAAATTCAAGCAGACAGATATGCATAAACTCCTTTTTTATTGTAGCTGCTCTTAAAAATGACAATTCTTGAATGTAGCGTAGTCTGAACAAAGCAGACAACCGACAAAAAAAAAAAAAAAAAAAAGCACCCAGAAAATCAACAAGCATCATCAGTAGGCAACAATCGATTATGATCTGTCACTACATCGATGGAGAATCGCCCAGGTCCACATTGCGATGCATCGATGCAATGATTCATTTCAACACCCCTACTATACATGTAGCGTTTTAGTCCAATTCCTAGCAAATATTATGAATCATAACCACAGAGAAAATGTTAGGTCAATATTGAATCAATAATGCTGTAAAACCCCAAATTAAGTCCAAAGCCAGCTAGATCTGAAATGAAGAACGATTATTCCTTCAATCGATCGACAGAAATATAATGAGCAACTATTTTGATAATCGATTCATTGTTGGTCCTTTTCCAAGCAAACATACTAAACATTTGTCACCATTTCCTGATATTTTATAGATGCTCAGCAGAACATAATTGCTACTGGCTGCCCTAAAGCCAATGTTTTCATGTTTTCAAAATTTTGTTTACTGTGACTAGGTTTGAGAAATATTGTGGTTAGAAGTTGAAGAAAATGGAAGGTTTCAGTCCAAGAAAATGTTGCTCTTATGAATGTTTTCATTTAAGAAAGTAAGATTTGTGTTCATGTTTGCAGCCATTTACAGAGGCTATTATTGAATACTGTTAATTCTCATATGTTTCAAAGGAGATGTTGCCTTCACCGAATCAGTTGATCTGAGTCCAACTGTTATTGCACTGATGCTGTCAAACACCGTTCTTGGGATTGGGACACTTGTGCTCATATGGACACTTTGCAAAAACCACAAGAAAGATCCCACAGGTATGAACAACTATGTATTATATTAAATATCTGTATATATAAAGCAAAAGCAGATATGTTCTGTTATATTCTGCAGTAGCAGTGACAGAAGTCATTTTTGTTTTAGCTGCATCCGGATCCAAGGATGGATCTCTTGAAGCCAATCAGGTAATCCATTTCTTCAATGCATTCTCATAAACGTATGATATTGTACAAACAAATACAGTGACATCCGGCCGGTCACACGACCGTTAATTTAAGCAGTCTTACAGTTAAATTTAGCCAATAAAAGGATACTGGTAGTTGGATACAGGTCACCGCGAGGTGACGGTTCTTGCAGGGGCCGTTGCAGTTGAGTTTAGCTGACAAAAGGTGACTGTCCTGCGGTGACAACAAAATGTGGCTGTTGTGTGACAACTAGTCTTTATCAACGACATTCCACTCCTGGGATTGTTCCGGTGCCGCCCGAAATTCCGCCGGATGTCCCTCATTTTCGGCCAGATGTCCCTAATCTTCCGCTTTCTTTGTGTTGGCATTCTAAAGCCCGGTGGCTTTATGAGTACTATGGTTAACTGCTGCTCAGATCTCTGCAGGGTAAATCCAGACAGCTAGCTAGACTATCTGTCCAATCTGGGTTTTCTGTTGCACGACTAAAACAACTTTTGAACATACACGTTCCACCAAACAAGTTCCTTCCCGGACTATTTTGCAGAGGCACCGTGGCTCCGTCCGGTGCTTGGCACCGCCCAAGACGATTGTGATTGGTTTAAAGAAATGCTAATAAACCAGAGCATGTTTTTCTCCCTTCCCAGACTGCTGCTTGGACTAGCCAGACCCTCCTCCACAGCGCTGTGAAGGGAGGTCTGGCAATGCTAGACTAGATGTGACAACAGTTTAGACACCAAAGCGACTAGTTAAGATTAGATAAAAGATCGTGGTTTGGTTTTAAACATAAACACACGTATCCTGGGTGAAAGTCTGGGTTTCATCCCAGGACACAAACTGCGCTCCCCGGGCTTGAAAGCGCTGTGTTTTATGACCCAACTGTCCACCCCGACCTCCTCTACGCGGAGAACGGCAGTCTTACACAGCAGCAGTTACTGTAGTGCATACAGCAATAAATGCGTGGAATAAATACAATATACAGGAAATTATTTTCCGTAGCTATACCTACAAATGGTTCTTGAGAAAAGCATGATTTCTTCTAGCTCAGTTTCTGGTTACAATATCAGATGTATGCCTTTAAAAGGTTCTAATGTATATACAGTATGTCTCAGTCATTGTTAAATGGCAACTTAATGCGGTCTATGTCTCCTCTTTCGGAGTCCAAATGTTCAGAACTAAACACTGTCATTGTCTTTCAGCCTGGAGATGCAGTGATGTACGCAGCAGTGTGTTCTGCTCCCAGAGGCTCCTCCTGCAGAACAGCTCCTGTGGAATACAGTAGCGACGCCGTAGTTTATTCTCATGTGAAGTACTCTCAACAGGACTGACAGACTTGCAAGTATAAGGAAAAACAGGAAGCATTACAACTGGACTTGTGATCTGGCAGGGATATATACAGTTAGGACCTGCATGGGACATTAAACAGGCAAGCCAAGCAGGCTGCATGGGAGATCATATTTTTTTTTTTAAGTGGCAGATTGAGCCTATAGAAAATGTGTATTGTATTTGGATCATAGAAATAAAATGGATAGGGCTATATAGGGACCTGAAGACAGGTGTGTGGACGGCCCAGTAAATGGGTGTGAAGCTCCTTTTTATTATCACTTATCTGTACAACACTTTGTATATGCAAATGTCGCTAACTTGGAAAAAACAATAAAGAGATTGAAAAAAAAAAAGAAGAAATAAAATTGATAGAAAGGCCATTGACCTTTTTCCTGTGGTCATTTGATTGGTATACAACAAAATGACAATTGGTCTTAGTTGTCATAGTGACAATATGCGTCAGTAGGGCTGTAAACTGTGTCACAGCTCGCTGGGAGGAGAGCCACCCGACGCAGCTCGAGATACGATCTCGGAGTTG
The DNA here is from genome assembly GCF_004354835.1 of Perca flavescens. Lineage (NCBI taxonomy): Eukaryota > Metazoa > Chordata > Actinopteri > Perciformes > Percidae > Perca > Perca flavescens. Next base: position 26,327,909 of record NC_041349.1, read on the forward strand.
CAGGGTGTGGGGAGGGACAGTTAGAGTCAGCAGACCGCTAACAGTTAGACCCAGCCCACTGTTCAGCTCATTCTAATAATAAATTGAATTTTTTAATTTAAATTGCGCTTTTCACAAACTCAAAGTCACTTTACAGGGCAGGTAGATAATAAAAAACAATGCACAACAAAACAAAACCAGATTCAGGCACAGATGAAAAGGTAGGGGGCGTGGGGAAATGGAGAGGCAGAGGTGAAGAGATGGATCTTGAGGCGACACTGGAAGATGGTAAGGGACTCAGAGGTGCGGATCTCTTGGGGGAGGGAGTTCCAGAGCCTGGGAGCTGCCCTGGAGAAGGCTGTGTCCCCAAAACTGTGGAGGTTGGAATTGTGGATGCAGAGGAGACCGGCTGAGGTGTATCTGAGGGACCATGAGGGTTGGTACGGGGAGAGGTCAGTGAGGTATGAAGGGGCCAGATGGTGGAGGGCTTTCTAGGTGAGGACCAGGATTTTGTAGATGGGAGATAGGAAACCAGGACTTATTTTTAGGACTGGATTGATTGATTGATTGATTGATTGATTGATTAGACTTTATTGTCCACCTTAGTGGAAATTTGTCTTTGACTTCTCCGACATCAATGACACCAATATAAAATTACATTAAAATACACACAGTTAACAGTACAACTCTAATACCATCAACATGCAATAACAGGAATGGAAAACAGTGCAGACAATTAAGATAAGGTAGGTTTTGATCTACAGTTAACATATTTAACATTTTAAGTTAAGTTCATGTAGGGCATGGGGAATAAAAGATCTCTTATAAATGTTCCGACTCGCCCTTGGAACGCTGAATCTACGGCCAGATGGAAGCAAATCAAACTCCAAGTTTAGTGGGTGTAGGGTATCTGCTGATATCTGTCTGGCCTTCCTGAGTACTGCATTATCAAATACATCCCCAAGCTGCCTTTGTGACTTGCTAATGATGTGATGCAAGGATTTGGAGCGGGTGATGAGGCGGGCGGCTGCGTTCTGGACCAGAGTCGGTTGATGTTGGTAGAACTGATGCCAAGGAGAAGTGAGTTGAAGTAGTCCAGTTAGGAGGAGATGAATGCATGAATGAGTCTTTCAGCAGCGGGGGGTGTGAGAGAGGGTCTGATTTTGGCAATGTTGCGGAGATGAAAGAAGGAGGTTTTAATGACATGATGGATGTGGGGCTCAAGGGAGAGGGTGGAATCAAAGATCACGCCAAGGTTGCTGCACAATGGTGCCGTTGATGGTGAGAGTGGGGTTATTGATTTTGTGATTGTGTGGATTTGGAGCCTATAATGAGGAATTCTGTTTTATCGCTGTTGAGTTTGAGGACATTGTGTTGCATCCAGGTTTTAGTTGCATACAGGAGTTGATGTGGGAGAGGGGAGGATTGTGTGTGGATTTGGTGCTGAATTAGATCTGGGTGTCATCGGTGTAACAGTGGAAGTCCAAGCAGAGGTGAGGAGGTAATTGAGGACTTTGAGGAGAGCTGTTTCTGTGCTGTGGAGGGGTCGAAAACCAGATTGGAGAGGTTCATATTGGTTATTGGCATGAAGATGGGTTTGTAGTTGTTAGGCGACTATCCGTTCCAGGGTTTTAGACAGAAAGGGGAGGTTGGATATTGGGCGGTAGTTGTTGAGCGAGGAGGGTTCAAGACCAGGTTTTTTAAGGATTGGGGTGACAGCGAAAGTTTTGAAGGAAAAGGGGATAGTTCCAAGGAAGAGGAGGGGTTGGGAGGTCAGGACGGATGGGGAGAAGAGGGGCAGTGATAGGGGCTGGAGCAGATACAGGGAGGTCAGATACAGGGGATAGAGATTGGTAATTGGTTGATTTTGTCGATTTTATGGGAGTTGTAGTTTTAAAGTATATTGGTATATTTCTCATAAGTAGAAGTTGGCAGTGTATAATTTTGGATACATCCTGGGGTTTTTTGGGATGGAGAACACACTGGTGTCATCAGATTTTAAAAATCGAATCGTTAAATAGGTGAAAATAGCTTATTACCATATTTGACAGTGCTTACAGTAGGTAATTTGGTGACCATATCTACATGATAGCTAATGTCCAGAGCTTTCTATAGCAACTGGTTTTATGTGTGTAGCACCTTCTGTTGCTAAATGACAGGCCTTCATACATGTGCTGGGTTCAAGGTTTAGAGGTCAATATTTCAAAGCAGGAGTAATGTATCCTCTTCAGACTGACATATGTTACTCTCTAGGTTGAGACCTTTCCAACGATGTGTTTGCTATAGTCCTACGACAACGTTTTAATTTTTACACATCATGGAGACCACTTAGCAGGAGATACTTTATTGTCCCCAGAAGTATATTTGCCTTGAGTTCAAATGCTTCACAAATAACACTTGACATATTGTTTTATCATACAGCTGACATACTTAAAATAAAAAACAACATGAACAAAGTGATATAGGCTAGACTGAAGCACATCACACAGCAACAATCTATTGCTCATCTTTCACAAACAGTGACAAGAGCAACACAACCATGCTTCATATCATGAAGCTATTGCACACCCTCAATCTCAAGCAACATTATTTAAAGTTTTAATTGAGGTAGGTCCAAATTAGGCCTATATCATCATCAACGTTTTTATAGTTTAGAAATGTTAAGTTTACCCATATCTTCTGCCAGAGGATAAGAGCTCATACTTGGCATGGAGAATAAAGATAGAGCAGACCATATTCTGTGTGCTTGCCTGGAGAGACTGGTTTCTATTCCTTACACAACCTTCATGAGAGTCATAATAAAATTCTCTGTAATGCAGCCTTGTATAACATAAACCATCTGATTCACCGTGGGTGTCTGCTCTAAATGATAACACACACTTTCAACACGGGCCTTCCAGCCAAAGGTGCATGTTGTCCATATGACCACCATTGGGCCTATAGGAGCAGAGCCGATGATTGGTTCATCATTTATGACCTCTGATATCCTCTGACCCAGCTCTATCTCGAGAGTTACCTCAACTTCAGTTTCAAAGGTGTGTGTGTGTGTGTGTGTGTGTGTGTGTGTGGGGGAGTCAGCTTTTCTTAGACATGAGTAGGGGGGGGCACCAAGGAAAATGGTTGGGAACCACTGCTCTGACCCATGTCATGACCCTTTTCTCAGCTTGTGAAATGGTTGAATGAGATGTGTGAGTTTTGTCTTTGTGCAGTAGTGCTGAGGTAGAAGTGTGCCAAAAATGCCATACAAATGTTGTATATGTATACATACCCAAACAAAGCTATATACATCTTACTCAGTGAACAAAAACCTCGGTAACAATCTGCTTATCCTTTTAATTTCCTGAAAATGCTTCTTAAAACTAGTCCCTTCTTAATTTTGAAAAGGTAGTCTCAGTAAAGGCTACAAAGGTTAGGATGGCTACAAGCTGTAACCACGGTGATTGATATGAGGATCATCTTCTGAATATAATAATGAATATGTTAGGCCTACCATAAATTGATATTTCAAAAAAGTAATTTATTTAAAACAACTAATAATGCAGTGTGATTTTAAATCAAACTAAGTCCCACACATAAATATACTTATGTTTTTCCCCTTTAGTCTTTGCTATTAATATTCATCAACTGCAAAATTAGAAAATTGCGTTTTTAAATAACTATGTATGGAAAATAAAATAAAAAATGCTTCTCTTTGTATATTGTTTTTCACAACAGTACAATTCAAAACAAATGCAAATTAGTCAAACAAGCCATTAGGCTGTATTTCTAAACACTCAACTGTAGGTTTTTTATATAGTATATATAAGGCAAATAAAAGTGCTAAATATAAAAACACAATTTTGTCATTATTTGTATTTTATTGTGTAAATTCTCACGTACAACGTGGAACATTCTTTCACAGACGAGATGTGGAATTTCCACGTCACTTCCGCGGATTCGTTTAAACGTAGACAAATACATGAAACTGTATTTTAATATTATAACAATCTTTATTGTTTAACTCCTCAAATATCTCAAACATTAGAAAAAAACATTAATATTACGAATGTTAGGCCTATATATTTTTATCTTCGTATCCGCCGAGCGGGACGTACTACGTCACTTCCGGAGTTTTTCGCGGATTCGTTTAAACGTTATTATGGTTCATAACTTACTTGAATAAAACTGAGCAATGTGTTGTTGCTGGTGACACAATCACTGACTGTATATATGTATATTGAAGCCTGGCGTTAAAGACCAGCTGATCGCTGCCCGATTCTTTGAAATGAATGGCCGCATTGCATTGGGGGATCGTCTTTGAATGCTTCCTGCTCGGATCATATCGTAATGTTCTGTATTAGCCTATACTGTAATATTTCACCGGTAATAAGACCGAAATAATATTATTAAAGTAAAGAAATGAATACCATGATAACATCTAAATAAATGTTGATAGATGTAGCATTATAGTTTAAAAAATATAAATCAACAAAAAAAGCAATCCAGCTTCCCTGGCCGAAATATACCGAAATAATAACATAAAAAGAAATACATATAAACCATGATACTATCTCGTGAATAATGTTGATTAAAACAGCGGTTATTGGGCTAAAAATACCAATAACTGTCACAGATTTCGAGTTAAGGGGCGGGGGGCGTGTTTTTTTCTTTCGTCGATATCCGACGGTGAGGGAATAACATGAATGTCTATCTGACGGACCCCCTCGTCGAAAAATAACGTCAAGGGTACCCCTATTTCGTTGAAACTTGACGCCAGGGTCCTTGACCATGCGTCATACATTTGACGAGTAGGGAGTGAGACTGTGTTGGATCAACAGCTGAGGTGAGGGTTGAGTCCAGGTGGAGAGTGGTGGAGAGCAGGTCAGAGAGATGGTGGGGATCGATAGAGGTTGGAGAAGGGATGGTGAACCGTATGAGTTTGTGATCAGAGAGGGGAAAGAGACATGGATGGAGGTCGAGCACCGGTTGGTTTGTGGAGCAGACCAGGTTGAGGATGTGTCCTTTTTCACGGGTGGGGAATGTGACATGTTGGGTGAGAGGGAAGTGGTCTAGTAAAATGGTGAATTCTGATGACAGCTTGCAGGTGGGGGAGTCCATGTGGATGTTTAAGTCACCGAGTAGCAGCAGACGTGGAGAGAGAGATGAGGCTAGTGTGAGGAGTTCAGTAAAATCAGAGAGGAAGGAGAGATTTGGTTTAGGTGGCCAGTAAATGAGGATGACTGTCATGGAGTTGGTGTTGCCTTCTCTGTAACCGATGCAACATAAAAGTACGGCAGAACCAACAAGTCAGCCAGCCGATGTTAGTTGACTAAAGTTAGCTTGTTAACTCCAGCTTAACATTACCCCCTCAACACAGAAATAGTGTGTTCGTCAGTAATAGAAGAGAACTTTCTATACATAGGTAGAGTTTGCTCATGTGCCTATTTAAGAGCCGGTGCTCTCTCTGTGTCTGTATGTTGGTGGTTTCAAGCAGGATGTCCTCATTCTGTTGCAAGGAACCCATGTAACTCCACCACTGAAACTTTCTGTTGGATCACAGGAACCTATTTTTGTGATCAAACTGTGTGTTTAGAAGCAGAAGTTCATTGATGTATTTCTGTGTGGATAAACCGCACACAGCTCATGAGCAACAAAAAACAATTACAGAAGTTATGTAGCGATGTGGTTAGAAAAACCCAAACAAAGGTTATGGGTTGATCAAGCAATACATTCAAAGTATTCTCACTGCTTTACCAGTTGGCTTTAATTACATCTCCACAAACAATAGCTTTGTCAAAGTTTATGATAACACTTTATAATAATGGTACATGAATTATTAATTCATGTATGACTTCATGCATGAAAAGGCAAGCATTAATTAATGTAGTACTTCATGAACTATCTATAATACCAAAACTGGCAAGACATTTATGGTCTTCAGACACTTAGAAGTTAGTAAAAAGTAAAATTCATAAATATCCTGGCTGAGCATTGTTCTTAGACATAAGTCTTTAAGTGCCTTATGTTATTGTGAATAAAGCAACTATACAAATCTGCAGTATACTGTATTTTGTGTATATGTAGTGACCTCAGTATCATTTTGCCAACCCACTCCCCCACTCCTTTAATTCTTAATACAATTAATTGTATGCCACCATTAATCATGTTATTTTATCAAAGTTAGAGATGGACCAGGTCAGCACTTTATTTGAAGGGCCACAAACATGATGAAGTAATGAAGTAGTAATGTTTAGTTAACAATGATTAGATTTTTTTAGTCAGTTTTTTTGAAGACATGAACATCATTAATAAATCAGAAATCATGATGAATGAAATCCCTTAATTGATGCATTCATTAACGTATTGTTCCTGCTCCAGTATGTCCAAAACTCTGCCGCCAAGGTCCTCACTTACAGCAAGACCTGGCAGTACATCACCCCAACCTTCATCCACCTTCACTGGCTCCCAATTAAGTCCTGCATCACATATAAAATCCTCCTTCTCACCTACAAATCCCTACATTCCCTGGCCCCTCAGTGCCTCTCCGACCTCCTCTATCCATACACCCCACCCCGAAACCTGCGGTCCTCAGACGGCGTTTGGTGTTTTAAGCCCCCAACTTCATCAAGGCACTAGGATTAGGCAATGGTTAGGGTTAAGGTGGAAGGCACTAGGATTAGGCAATGGTAAGGTTTAAAGTTAGGGTTACGTGCTTTGAAAAGTGGTGATGGCTCAGTGGATATGACACATGCCTTTGGTGTGGGAGATCTGGGTTCAATTCGTACTGCAATACAACCAATGTGTCCTTGAGCAAGACACTTAGCCCATAGTTGCTCCAGAGGCATGCATCCTCTGACACATGTAGCAACTGTAAGTCGCTTTGGATAAAAGCGTCAGCTAAATGACACGTTATGTAATGAAGTCAATGGTCACAGCGCTGCCTTGAAGTCGACGTTGGGGGCTTAAAACACTATCGTCTGGGGGCTTCGGAGAAAGCCCCACTCTAGCAGATATCCAAAATGCTACATCCCAAGCTCCTCAGACAGTAATTCTGTGGCCTGCTTTTTCATCCATTACCCCACATAAAGTGTTCTTTATTTTATTGAGAAAAGACAGCCAAACCAAAATTATATGTACCTAACATGCATTCTTTTTGTGATAACAGCCCCATTCCATTTTAGCAGATATCTGGGGTGTAGTTATTAAATGGTAACATCCCTGGACAGTTTTTTGGAAAAACTCCTGAAAGACCACCCACTGGTTCCCAAATCCCCGCAGTTGGAAAAAAAGAATGACACGCTGTCTCCTCCTATTGTATGAGCCCCTGTCTCCCAGAATCTTGGTTACCTAGAGTCTCTAAAAGTTATAGTTACCAGGCTCCTGTTATGGAAGTTCTAGACTGGGTTGGGGGGGACTTCAAGAATTTCCTTCTTCTATTTGATAAACACACTGAGTTGCTAGTGTTCCTAACTGGCCCCCTTTCTATTAATTTTAGATTATTACTATTTGTGTTGTATCCCGAAAAAGTACCTCTCCTTATGAAGTTGCTGTTTGTTACTGTTAATCCTAGACTTCTGGGGAGTTTGACACACTGAGGAGTCCTCCTCTCCCTTTCTATTTTTTACTATTACTATTTGTGTGTATCCCATCCCAGAAATATTTCCTTGGGAGAACGTTTTTGGTATTTCCACCAAGATCCTGGTTCCAGCTGTCGCCGTGGTCCTGCTGCACTCCCTGCCGAGCTCAGCGGTGCCCTGCAATGTCATGCTGCTTCCTGCTGAACCCTGCAGCTCCCCGCTACATCCAGTCACTGTTCCATTATTAATGTGACTACTATTGCCACTGTTCATCACACCCCCAACCGGCCCGTCAGACACCGCCTACCAAGAGCCTGGGTTTGTCCGAGGTTTCTTCCCAAGAGGGAGTTTTTCCTCGCCACTGTCGCACTGCTTGCTCTTGAGGGAATTACTGTAATTGTTGGGGCTTTGTAAATTATAGTATCTGTAAAGTGTCTCGAGATAACCTATGTTATGATTTTATACTATAAATAAAATTTAATTGTCATCTTCACCGGTGGATGTACACCCAGCAAGCACAAACAAGCATGGTAGCGAAGATAGATAGATAGATAGATAGATAGATAGATAGATAGATAGAATTTAATAAAAGCCTCTTTTTTTAATCCCATTTTTCTGACATACAAGGTTTCTGCCCGACAGCAATGATATCAAAACTGATAAGCTTTATGAACATAGTGATGAGTGTTGATTGGAGAGTTCATATGCCTAAAACTATCTTTTTTAAAAGGTGATCATCATTATTTGCAATGAAAATTTCCAACAACATCTGCATTTCTTCAAAAGTCAAACCAAAGAAAAAGAGAAGCACAATACCTTTGACACTTCGAGAGACCCCCTCTCCAAACTCCACCATGTTGGAGTGTGAGCTTCTTCAGAAGTACGCAGCCCAATCTGAGAAGTAGACATCAGAGATGTCTAAATGATTCATCGGTTCCTTCCTCTGCACAGAAAAACGAGGGTTCTTCTCCATCCAGTGGAACACGTTGGATGCTGAATCATACTTGTTAACAGAAGTATGATGATCCTAAGGTCTGTCGGTAGCAGGAGAATTGCAGCGCCACTTGGCTGTCGTAGAAGCAATGTAAAGTCCCACTGTCCCAAAAACTGGCCGAGATAACCCCAGTGTCCCGTCAGGCTGCTGCATCCTGGATCACTGCTGGCAGATGGACTAGGTCAAGAAGAGACAATGTTAGAGAAACACAAGCTGAGATTTCATTATTCCACTGAAAATATCTCATATCAAGACAATGACATACTCCACGGTGGATCATATACAGGTGCACTGTCTCGGCTGTTTTTAGAACTGAACGCTTTGAGCAATAGAGCTGACACCAGGTTAAAAATGAGGTTACATTTGATTGGTTGCTAAGAGAGTCAAACTGTGGGATGCTTTAAACATCCGTCTTTGCCTTCAGTCTGACAATCACACTGTGTGTTTTACAAATATGGCAGCAGATTAGAATCTGCTGAAGAACTAACGCGTTCTTTTCCTGCCATGTGGTTACAAAAAGCTTCATTATGAACTTGTTTAACTTCCTCATAGAACAGTGATACCACGAACACAGGACAGAGCGCGGGCTTGAAAACGTACCCAAACATTGGGGAAGAGTTATAAATAAAAGGACAGGGCGTTTACGGTAAGAGGGCTTTATAGAGTGTCTGTTAAGGCTTACTTAAACAATCAATTTGCTTTCATTACAATTAACTTACGTGTTTATAATTTATTTCTTATGATTTTTATGTTTTGTTCATTACTGGATACTGAATCCCCTTTAGACATGTTTTATGATATATACTGTAAAAATGATTTTCTCTGAAAAAGAATGTTTGATACGTTTTTTGTCCAACAAAAAAACATTCAATACCTTTAGTTTAAATGACTAAAGTTGCATCTAGTATCTATGAATGTGCCGATATTTTACATTTTAAAAAGTATTGATGTCTCCTACTTCACTGAAAAGTCCATACAGTGTACATACGTATAATGCATATGATCCATCATACTGGACCATGATTGGCTTCCAAACTGTGATGTCACAATATCCTGCTCGCACATACACGTTTAACAGTAAACTGAAACTGAGATTTAAGGTCATTGCAGAGAAACTTTCCTCCCTCAGTAAATGAATGTGAAAACAACCTCTAGTATCAACAGTGAAGCTCAAACATCAAACTCAGGTAACAATAACCAACAAAGAAAATATTTTAATGGAGGGGGGGGGGGGGGCTTTAAATGACCACATTGGCTCCTAGAGGGGGCAAGCGGAACATGTGGTTGGCAGGAGTCAACTGATTATACGAGATTAAGGAGAATGGCGGTTTGTGCATGCACAGTGGCTCACTGATCTGATAAAAGAAGAGCTGGGGACTTAAAGTGTCACACTTTGTTCTACATACTGTATGTGGTCAACGCCCCGCACTGTCAATTTGGGGAAATACATCTCAGCTCTGTCAACGCTGACTACTTTTGACACCTAGCAGCTTCAGAAATGTCAAAAAGTCAGCCAACGACGCAGTAATGGTAGACTGACTCTTAATGTGGACTGGAAAAAAGACATGGCCGTGGGCTGCAGGATGGGTCAGATACATTTGCTTTACTGGGTACCTTGGCGTTTAACTGCATTCTTCAATATGCATGGATCACAACAAACATGCATGTCTGACCATCTGAGCTGCTGTATCCGACTGTGACAGAGGAGCTGATTCCTTCCACAAAAACAAAGAGCATCAGAAGAATAGTAACTTCTTAGTTAGTAATAGTAACAAGGCATGCTTTGACTTATATTGTCTCTGGTACAGATATCAGGTGGGGAAAGATTTGAGCTTCCTTGCATGAACTAATACTCCGCCCCTTAACAATAAAAGCCCCTTTACGCTGATTTAGAGTGCCATTGCTGTTGCAGCGTTATACGCACAATGAGGAGCTTCAGCTTAATATCAGCTTTACTTCTCTGCAGCCTCAGTAAGTCCTGGTAATGAATTATTCTGAGCAGCAAATATATTCTAATCTGTCTTTTATCCAGTAACCCACCATCATTTTTAACACTCAGATGACTTAGTATTGTATTGTACACGTTTAGAAGTGTCTTTATTGAGGAGTAAATCTCTTTCTGTCTCTGCTGTTTGTTTCAGGCTGGATCTCCGTCTCAGCTTCGGAGTCTCACACTGTGGAGGTCCAGTCTGGTGGAGACGTCACTCTGATGTGCTCCAACATTTCCAGCACTCCAACTCAGACAGAATGGTTCAGAGTGATTAACAGAACAAAGCCCAGCTGCGTCTCCTCCATGTACGGGTCTGATGGTAAACCTTCTTTCTGTGATGGATTTCAAAATGGATTTGAGATGAGCTCCAACATCTCTTCTGTCTTTCTTAAAATCAAGAGAGTGGATTTATCTGACTCTGGACTGTATTTCTGTGGATTTTACATAGACGGACATACAGTCATCGCCGGTTCAACACATTTAAAAGCTCAAGGTAAGATTGTAGTTAAGCCTCAGAGATCTGTTTCCATCATATTTACAGTTTATATCACATTTATTGTCACAGTCATATGAAAACAACATAAAGACAAACAAGAAACCAATACGTGTCAAATTCTTTATTTTTTGTCTTTTTAAAAGGTAACAGTGAATCTGATTTTGGAGTGGATTCAAAGACTGAAAGTAAGGTTCTCCTTTTTCACTGTGCAAGTTTCCACAGAGCCGGTCATTTAGATCTTAAACAGCTCTTCTAAAACAGATATTTATTCTGTCATTTGTCTTGTAGAGGAGTCTGAAGGAATGACAAACGGCATGATTGTGATCCTGGGTGCTCTGACTGTTTTCCTCACTATAGTCGTCATTGTTCTGGCTGTTAAAATCAGGAAACTTCAGACAGGTACAGCTGATCTATAATTTGATGCACATGATGGATAAATCCAAAGTATATGGTCAATAGTAATAAACTAATAAAACTTGATTTTCCATTTAGCTGTGATTGAAGAACCGCAGGCAGAAAGAAACAAGGTGAACCCAGCATTAACTTATATAAACTGTGTGTGTGTGTGTGTGTGTGTTTTTGAAAATGCATTCAAATACATGACAAATCTGTTAATGGTCTGTGTTCCGAGCTGCTGCAAACAGCTAATTCAGGCATGCAGGAAGTCATCATATTCAAAGTAACATTTGATGATCTTCAATAATTCCTATTTTTAAACTAATTTCAGCTGTTATCTTTAAACTGACAGTTTAGGTTCTTTAAGCTAAATTACTGGTTTTGCCAGCATTTGCTAGACCATCTGAACCCAGCCCCTCCTCACCCAGAAAAAGATAGTATAGGTTGATTATGCAAGCACGACCCACAGTTAGGTTTCTTGTTAGGCGGCCACCTCATGGCTGAAGTAACTATCAGCAGAGCAAACGAGGAAGGAAGGTGACAAAGTATAGGAGCGCAAAATTCTGTGTGAAGACCTCCTATTATGCTCATTTTCTTAAGGTTTGTAATTGTATTTACAGGTTGTACAAGAATAGGTTTACATGGTTTCATTTAAAAATAAAACCACCATATATTTGTTGTACTGCACATTGTTGCAGCTCCTCTTTTCACCCTGTGTGTTGAGCTCTCTGTTTTAGCTACAGAGTGAGACATCCCACTTCTGTTCCATCTTTGTTGGGAGTCAAACATGCACAGCAGGTAAGGCAGAAGCAGAGTAGGGAAGGGCCTGACAAGCAAGCTAGCTTGGTTTGAGGGCGTGCCACGCTAGGAGCTAGGCGAGCATTATAACTTGTGTTACAAAGTGACACAAAAGTATGCGTGTTTGTCTCTGAAGTAAAGGCTGGACTACAATAGAGCTGTTTGGAGCAGTTGGTGAACAGTGTTTTCTGTTGGAGATGCTAAGTCCCTTTGGGCTGGACTTTGGGCTTTTTCACTTTGTAAACCTATTACATGCACAAAAAAGATTTATAACACAATAAAGGAAAGGGAAAAAGCCAAAAAGCATAATATGAGTACTTAGAACTGTCACATGATTAAACCGCCACAATGCGGCAGTAAATAGAACGGTTCTACTGTATGTGTCGTTTTGGGAGTCTTTGGCAATCAACCTTTTGTGTTTGAGGATGTGTAGTCCGAAACAAATGAAAATGCCCCATCAGCTCAATCTGAAGATATTTTGTCAAGAAAGAGACCGTATGGCCTTTTTTCCAAGCCAGATGCATAGAGTTACAGTCAAACTGTTACAAAACCAAGACAAAACTATTTTGAAATTAAAATATAACCACTGTAAGGTGTAGCAATTTTAGATCTGTGACCTAAGTCCTATGAGTTTCAACAATCCGAGTTGCTATTATGCTTTTTTGGATTTTTCCTGTCTTTTAGTGCGTTAGTTTTTTGTGTACATAATAGATGTATAAAATACAAAAAACACGTCACTCTAAATAGAGCTTTCTCTTCCACAGACTGCACTTTTTCTCAACTGCCTAAAACACCTCGCCCACATTCCCGTTTGAAATTCCTCAATAAGTGATGTCACAGATTGAGAATGCCAGCCCAGTTTGTGCTGCCCATAGGTGCTGCCTGAACTAGCACAGCACACCCAGCGGCTTGTTTGAGTTAGGTTGGCCAATCACATCAGAGAGGGCCAGCTGACCAATCAGAGCAGACTGGGCTTTTCGGGAAGGTGGGCCAAGAGCTTAGACAGGATGTTTTAGAGAGAGGAACTGCAGCAATGGGCAGAATGAGAAACATAATGTTTTTTGAACATCAAAGCATGAAAACATATTCTAGTAGACCCAAAGAGTACAAATGTGATGCTGAAAAGGAGTATAATCGGGGCTCTTTAAATTGCCCAACCCAGCTGTGATTCTATTCAAAAGCATGTTCTTAGCTAAACTGTGCTCAACGCTCCTTTTAGTTTAAACAATTCCTTTTTTGGAACTACCAAAAACTTGGCTAAGTCAGCTCCAGAGTGTGTGTGATTTAGTGTGTGACTCTGAATACTCTGATTTACAGGATCTGGGCTCAGATGAACTGAACTACGCAGCTCTAAATTTCCAGGCGAAAACCAAAAGAAGCCGCAGGCCTGCATCAGAGAGAGAGCTGGAGCCACATGTTGTGTATGCTGCCACCAGATAGACTCAGGAAACATCTGGAACTGCAGCTCAGAGTGACACTGATGCTTCAATATGTTAATCTGATGATGTGTTTTTACGTGTGGGAGGAGTCTACTGCCAAAAAATAAATTTGGGGAAAAAAATCTTATTTTACTTCTTTCTTATTTGTCTGAGAGGAAACAGAGCATGCTTAATGTGTGATGGAGGAAGAGGCAGAAAAGACACTGATATCTGCCAGACTTTTTGTTTGACAGGAAGAGACAGCGAGGTGTGGTCTGAGTACAACTGAGGTGAAGACCGTGAGGTGTCTGAGGTCAAAGCTCTGTGCAAAGTAAAAAAAGAAGTGAAACTAGCCTACTTGTTTTGCAAAATGAAACTGCTGTACAGGACTGCTGTTCTTACAGAACACGATTAATGTTCCCTTAAAACATATCAATCACTCATCACCTTACACAAACTCACTTAACTACTTTACCTTTGTACACTACGTCAACATTTGCATTCAAAACTGAACAGAAAGGCCTGATGCAGCTGCTTCATTTTCTATTTTGCACGTACTCATCTATCAGGTTCCTGATGTTGGGAGCTGTTAACTGAAATAGTTTCACTAGAGTGCAGGGAAGTACGCTGGAATTAGTAAGTGGTATTCTCATCATCAAACAGCAGCATAATGGAGAATGGTAATATCAAACAATACTACGAGTCCACAGCCATGTTAGTGTCTCTGTGAGGCTATATTTAGACTCTGAGATGCTTTAGGTTACTGTAAGTACATTAGCATGCTAACATGGTCAAAGTATCAATGATACATCACATGTCACAGCAATCCATCCAACAGTTGCTGAGAAATATCACGTAAAACCACGCACGTCAACCTCACAGTGGTGCTAGAGGAAGAGTCAGGGGATCTCTAAGGTCATTAGGCTTCATCCTCTGGGGACCATGAATATCTGTACAAAATGTCACGACACTCCATATTTCATGATATACTATAGTCTAGACCCAAGAGGTGGACCTTTGACTGACTGACTGGCATTGCCATCGCTCTAGTGGAAAAAAAACATTCCATCCAAATGTAGTACCAATTTTCCAGAAAAATGGTAAAAAGAAGATGTGAATTGGGTGCCTGGGTGATCTAGTGGTAGAGCGCACGCCGATGTATAGAGGCTCAGTTCTCGACGCAAAGAATTTGGGTTTGATTCCAACTTGCATGTCATTCCCCTCTCTCCCCTTTTATGTGGAAGCGGTCACAAAAAAGGTCTAAATGTAAAAAAAAAAATCATTATATATATATATATATATATATATATATATATATATATATATATATATATAAAAAGTATATATAGTTCAAGTTTAATTTTTGAAGGTTTTTCTGAGTTTTAATTTACATTGTGCTATGCAGCTGGGATTCTATTAAAATCATGTTTGTTCTTAGCTAAACTAAAACTGCTAAAAAAAAATTTCCTTTCTGGAACTACCAACAAATCCACCAATTTTACAGATTTTGTGCTAACTCATCAACAGTATGTGTGTGATTAAGTGTGCAACTCTGAATACAGTGATTTACAGGATCTGGGCTCAGATGAACTGAACTACGCAGCTCTAAATTTCCAGGCAAAACCCAAAAGAAGCTTGAGGCCTGCATCAGAGAGAGAGCTGGAGCCACATGTGTATGCTGCCACCAGATAGACTCAGGAAACATCTGGAACTGCAGCTCAGACTGGAACCAATGCTTCATTATGTTAATCGGCTGATGTGTATTTGTGTGTGGATAGTGTGTGAGAGGAGTCTACTGCCAAAAAATAAATTTAGAATAATGTTTCTATTTGTTGTTTTTGTCGGTCAGAGTGTTCCTCTTTCTTATTTTGTCTGAGAGGAAAAAGAGCATGTTCAATGTGTGATGAGGAAGAGAACTAAAGGACACTGATGGCTGCCAAAGTTATTTTAGGGTGAGTGAAATGGTGTGATGGTGTGTGGAGGAAGGAGGGAGTGATACACATCATTTGTTTGACAGGAAGAGACAGCACAGTGTGGTCTGAAAACAACTGAGGTAAAGATCATGAGGTGTCTGAGGTCAACACTCTGTGGAAAGTATAAAAGTATAAAAAGTAAGCAGCTTACTGGTTAATGACAACATGAAACTAGCTGTACAATTGCTATTCTCACAGAACACAGAAAATGCTCCCTCAAAACATGTATATCATTCTCTGACACTGTTAAATCACTCCACTCATCATCACTTTACATTAACTCACTTAACTAGTTTACCTTCATACACTACATCACCATTTGCATTCAAAACTAAACAGAGGCCTGATGAAACAGTTTCATTTTCCTTTCTTTTCTTCATTTTGAACATACTCAGCCATAGTCTACACTCTGAACTATCAGGTTCCTGATGTTGAGAGCTGTTCACTGAAATAGTTTCACTAGAGTGCAGGAAAGTGAGCTGGAATAGGTATTCTCATAATCAAGAACTCAAACAGCAGCATAAAGCAGAATGGGGATGTTAAACTAGACTAATATGGTGTTTTTCAATTACATGGTACCTGCTCGACTCAACTTTACTTGTCTTTTTTGGTTTTCCATTATGAAACAAAGTACCTGGTACTAGCTGACAGGTACTTTTTTTAGTATCACCTCTGTCGAGGTTCCAAGCGAGCTGAGGCGATAATAAAAAGGTGACGTGAAAACCTGCTGACTACTGATTGGTCACAGAGAATCATCACTAATCACTGCGTCATCATTGACAGATGGGGGTGTCCTGAACAAAACCTGCCATTTTCAAATAGTTTAGCCAGCGGTGGTTTTTTTGCTGCCTCTAGCTTCTTTTGAAAGTAAATGTCTTCTGGCTGTGGCAACAGCCGAGAACAACACACCTTCGACGTTTTGTGTGTGTCGCGTTAGGTCACGGCAGTTTCCTGCGGTGTCATAATGACGACCAGCCCTGCTCGCCTCATGCATGAGGCAGTACTAAATTTGCAATGGAAAAAGAAAGATGGGGCACTGCGGCCGAGTCGAGCCAAACTGAGCTGCGCTGATACTAGCGGTGGGTAAGCGCCAATAGTGCGTCCCATTTGTACTCAGAAGTCAGATTTTCTGAGGTCAAATTAGGAAAAACACCCCTGACCTCGTATTTCTGAGCTCATAACTCAGACAACCTCACAGTACCCGAGCTCAAAATCCTACATGGCTGCTCCGCATCAACAGTTGTGAAAGCTGTAAGGTTGTTAGCACTTCTTTCTTATTTGTGTCTCACTAAATCAGTCGCACAAACAGTCCTGTCCAACTTCTATCTGTGGACATGTCGTTTACCCTTTTTGCATGCACAGAAACCGTGTAATCCATTGTTAACTGTTGGTATTACTAACAATGGCTTACCTGGCTAGAGCTAAGGAACTGTTCGTTATTTACTTAAGGGGCCACCAGAGGAGTTTTGGGACCTTTAGTCAAAATAGATATGACCCTCCCCTCGCCAGTAACACTTTTTCTATGACCCTCCAAAACAATTTGGAAAAAAGGCATGACCCTCCCTGAAAAATGTATCGATACCTTCTAAAGGGGTGATAGAATGCAAAACCGATTTTACCCTGTCATAGTTGACTAACGACGTAAATAGGACATACATAGAAGCTCAAAATCCCATTGACACCCCTTTACTATGAAAATCTCATATTTTGAAACTGCTGCTGAAAACGGGCAAATCTCAACAAAGCTGGAAGTTGACGTCAACCTCCCAAGACCTGTACCTTTGTCCCGCCCATGGGTGTATTAAGAGAACAGTCACGCCCCAACATTTACATAGGCTACACAACTGACCTGAGATCAGGTAGTCTTCTGAATTTAGGTCACGCAGATCTCTGCTATTCCATTACAAAATTCACTTCTGAAACTTTTATGCGAGAAATCAACTACCGTATTTTCCGGACTATAAGTCGCACTTTTTTTTCCTACTTTGGCTGGTCCTGCGACTTATAGTCAGGTGCGACTTATATATCAAAATATATATAATTTAACATGTTTTTTACATGTTAATTCATACTGAAAACATTACCGTCTACAGCCGCGAGAGGGCGCTCTAGGCTTGTGACAACTAGAACGCTCCTCCTAAAGACAACTGAGAAAGAAAAGAGTTAACAAACTGCAGGTAGTAAAATATGCAGCCGAAAACGCTAATCGAGCAGTAGAAAGAGAGTTTGAAATGAGGGAGAAACTTATCAGGGAGACCGGCGAAAAGGTGACTCTTACTGCAATGAAGAAAACAAAGAAAGCTAATCGTGGGCTGAAAGCAAGATGGCCAGAGCTGGAGGAACGAGTCGGGAGGGGCTCGTTCATGGTGCAGTTACGTCTCCACGCCTTTTAATCCATCCATGCTCCACGCCCTGGTAGCTAGTTGTTCTGTGTGCTATTGTATAGTTCAATAAACTGTTAATGTGTTCCGTTAACATACCGGACACCTACCGTATTCAGCGTATTGTTCTGTGTGCTATTGTGTAGTTGAATAACTCTTGTATTTATAATCTAAATAAATGCGACTTATAGTCCGTGCGACTTATATAAGTTTTTTTTTCTCTTCATGACGACATTTTTTTTTGACTGATGCGACTTATACTCCGGAGCGACTTATTGTCTGAAAAAAATACGGTATACATAAAGCTCAAATATGGGCCGTTTTATGAAAAATGGATGGCTAATTGCAAATTTTGTCAGACTGTGTGTCGGAGTTCAGTGGCGGTGCTGCCTGGGTTGCTGCCTCGCCGCCTGGACTGCCTTCCTTCACAGACCCCGGCCTGCTGTGAGCTCGATTGAGCTCCGTCACAGCTGGCAGCCCACAGCACTCCATACCCGCAGCAAGAAAGTCACCGTTTCTTGGGCTAATGGACTACCAAACGCCGCTGCTCTGACAGAGCTCCAGGGCCTGCAACTTTCTCTTCCTGCTAAATGTCCGTGTATGGGAGTGAGAGCGCGGTCTTTGAGCTTGTTACATCAACAATCTCTTGGGAAAATATTGCATTTGTGTTTATTTCAGGTATTAATGTGGGAAACTCATTGTTCAACACATATGTATCATCTGCCACTGCAGCCAAGCGTAAAATCTTTCTTGCAGTTTTGACTTCTTTTCAAGTTTCAACAAATGCTTTTTATGTAAAGTGAAAAGGGAAAAGGGCTTCAATAGAGGGGGAGAATGGTTCAGAAATCTGTAAAGGCATGTTGGTGGTCATGAAGGTGTCTTAAATGATGGCTGTATATATAACCGCAGGAGTCACCGATATGTTTAGTGAAAACTTTTATCTCATATCGTGTCAGAACGTTAAATGTTAAAATAAGATGTTCCAAGAACCAAATGTTCCGAACATAAATGTTATGTGCAATTGCATTGACGGTTTGCTGTGAGCGGTAGGATGAAAGCCAAGACACCCCCGCCCCTTAACTCCTCTATAAGAGCTCAGCGGTACAAACTATTCTTGAAGTGACATGTTTTAAACGCACAATGAGGAGCTTCACCTTTGTAACCGCTTTTACTTCTCTGCAGCCTCAGTAAGTACTGATACTGTTATTCTCAGCACTGAGATGTTGTTGTTGCCAGTAAGTGCTGCATTATACACTCAGGAATTAATCTCTGTCTCTGCTGTTTGTTTCAGGCTGGATCTCTGTCTCAGCTTCTGAGTCTCACACTGTGGAGGTCCAGTCTGGTGGAGACGTCCACTCTGATGTGCGCCAACATTTCCAGCACTCAAACTGAGACAGAATGGTTCAGAGGATCAACAGAAACAAACCCAGCTGCATCTCCTCTATGTATTCATACGATGGTGGCAAACCGTTTTGTGATGATTTGAAAATGGATTTGAGATGAGCTCCAACATCTCTGCTGTCTTTCTTAAAATCAAGAAAGTGGATTTATCTGACTCTGGACTGTATTTCAATGGATTTTACATAAACGGACATACAGTCTTACCAATGCAAACACATTTAAAAGTTCAAGGTACAATTGTAGTTAAGCCTCAGAGATCTGTTTCCATCATATTTACAGTTTATCTCACATTTTATTGTCACAGTTGTATGAAACAGCATAAAGACAAACAAGAAACCAATACGTGTCAAATAATGTCATTTTATAATGTCTTAAAGGCATTGTGAATTTAATTGAGTGGAT